>NW_011888792.1:12899844-12928663 GCF_000151845.1 Pteropus vampyrus
AGATTTTTAAAGCAAATCCTATATACGTTACTCAATAATTTGTTTTTTGACTGCATCTTGGATATCTCTCTAGATCAGTGAATATTATTCTAACATTATTTTTTATAGCTGCATAATATTTTAATTTACAGACATGCAATAATTAATTCAACCATTTATCTTATCGAGAAATAGTTTCCTTCCAGTTTACGCAAACAAAAAATTGTCTTGTGCATGTCCTTAGATAACCTTAGATTTAGGTTCTTTTATTTCTAAAGGCAAGATTCCTAGTTCTAAAGTTTATGTATTTATTAATTTTATATATTTCTAAAAATGTAACAATTTACACTCTCACTAGCAGTGTGTAAGAGCTTTCTCAACATTCTTACCAGTGCTGAATGTTTTCTTTTTAATATCTGCCAATTAAAGGAATAAAAATAGCATCTCTTTTCATTTGCATTCCCTTCACCATTTGAATTTTTATCATTTGTCAAATTTTGTAATGTGATTGTCATCATTTTTTATCAATGTATAGGATTCCTTCACATCAGGGATATTAACCTTTTTACTGAGATATGTATTGGAAATATATTTTCCTCAAAGAGAAAGGCTGGTAAAGCTTCTTTTTTTTTTTTCCTTCAACAGAGCACTTACTAAATCAAAGTAGATGGTGTGTAGAATTTGCTTTGCCTTTTTTTTAAACAATTGTCTCTGCTCAAAGAGATTAAAAGCTTTTTAATGACTTTAAAGGATAAGTTTAACTGAGCAATTTTCCCATTTAGAAACTTTAACAAATGTAATGGTCAACTAAACATATTTTATTGAACTTAAAAGCCACAATATTGTCTGAGGGTTTGTTAGTGAATTCCTGGGACTTTGATGCTGCTCACTAGACCTGACAAATATGACACACAGGCTCTGTAATTTGAACCCCTGCATTGAGCCTTCTTTTTCCAAAAGAATCTGAGTCAGATATTTAGCTAAATAATGATCTAAGCCACCAACTTAGTGCTTATAGAACAAGTTTTGGCCATCATAAAACACAGCTGCCTTTTAGTAAGAGTTTGGCAGAGGCAGCACCTACCTGTCTCTCCCCTAGATAGCTCTTGCTGCTGATGCTGTCTAGTTCATAGCGATTCATAATAAAAAGTATTTGGTCAATGAAGCAAATACATAGGCTCGAATCTTACAGCAAAACTTTGACAGTGCTACTATAGTAGAAATTTACAAACTATCCAAGGCAAGGACATGTCTCATCCGTCTTTGTATCTTCAGCTCTCCTTATTTAGACACAAATAGAAGTCAATGAATGAATGAATGAGTGAATGAATGTTTTGAGCACCTATAATATGTAAGCCCTATTTTGGAATATTCAAAGACAATTATAGCTACATACGATTGTGGAGAAAAATGCATAAATAAGTGAGAAGCTAAACACAGGTAAAATAAAAGACAATGTTAAATGAGATATCAGAAGGCAGAAATAATAATTGTCATTTGTAAATGCCTACCAATCACTAAGTGCTCATGATGATGTTCGAGAGCACCCAACTCCATTGGGTGGGTCTTCCCTCCATTTTTAAAGAAGAGTAAATTTATAATCATGGAGATTAAGTACTTTGCCTAAAGTCAAACAGCTAGAGAGTGTCTGACTTCAATCTCAGATTATTTTTGTTAATCCATGATGCCTTTATCTCATGATTCAACTTGTTACTAATGTGCTAAGAAATTTAGGGAAATGAAAGATCACACCTGCTTTAAACTATGAAGATACAAGGCTATGAAGATTTTGGGATTTAAACTCATGTACAATTTGGAATGACCAAGAAACAAGTCTTCTTATCAGAGGGGAGTTGGAATTGCTTAATAATTAATGTCACTAATTAGAAATCACAGAGCATTAAGAAGAAATTAGTTTAAGGGGTATAGGTATAAACTTAGCAGAAAAAAATATTTCTTGAAATTTTTTGCTTCTGGTATGAAACAAAATCTTATAGACTCATTCTCCAAAGAAATAGTAAATTGTCTAAAGCACTATTGAAATATGATCAGAAAAAAAATGAAAATATCTGTTTATCAGCCCATCAAAGTGCACTAAATCTTCTTATAGTCACATTTGGTTAAAGCCACTATCTAAATTCTGAGAGCCTGTTAATAGTAACAGTTTCCAAGAATTCAAAATTTCCATGTCTTCTAGAAAAGTTCATTCAACAGGTTGTTGAATGCAAGACAGGGGATTTGAGACCTAAGTGAACTGATAAAATTAGCCCAGGATGGAGCTATGTCCTCATTTATGTCCGTCAGCCATAACCAGGGTGTTCACGAGGATGTTTGCTCCAAGCAGTATCCTCTGTCCTCACCACAGTCTCCATACAGCTCTCGGCCCTGGGTTAGGCTGTGTTTATATATCTCTTACATTTTCTTTTTCTCTTTTGTAACTTCCTCCTTTATAATTGCCCTTGGAGTGTATTTTAACCTGACTCTACCAATATAAATATTTTAAAAAAAATCCATCCAATACTTTAAATTATCCTAAGTGAGGTCTCTAGCTAGGATTTTAAAGTCTGACTTTTGTGTTTTGAGAAAAAAGAAAAAGAAAGCTATCTACCTACCTACCTACCTGTCTGCCTACCTATCTATCCATCTATCTATCCATCTATCTACCAATATACCTATATTTATCGACATCTGATAGAAATACTTTTGTAACCACTGGAATAAAGAATTTAGGAATTAAATATGAATATCATCTAAGAGAAATTTATCCTGTTGAGATTTTAACTGTAAGTTCTATGATTAAGAAAAGTAATTTTACATGGTAAATCATGTCCATTATGTTGGGAAAAGTCTAAGGAAAGAAAAAGATTTATATAAACTTTCATTTTACTTTATCCTTTTTATCTTTCCAGGAGAATGTTTTTAAATAATGCTTTCATATTTCAATAAACTATCAACAGACAGAGTCCAACTTCTGATTGTTACTAGGCAAGTGAGTCTCCAATTACAGGCAAAATCTTGTAATAAAAGGATAAGTAGTTCATTCTTGATGGCTTTACCCAAATTTCAGAATTCCAATTTCTGATATGCCCTTCCAGAGAAATGACTTGAGCACATTGGCTTTCAGAGGGATTTTAATACTGTATCAGTGATTAGAGTAAATGCTTTCATGTATTTACCCAGTAAAGGTGAGCAGTGAAGGCTGGATTCTCAACTGTAAAGCTATCTCATGTTTATCTGAGTATTTACCATCCCCCTTAACCAGTGTTAATACTTCCACCAGAGACAGGAAAGTGAATATAAAATCAAAGATTAGGTCTCTAAAAAGGTTGACAAGTCTGTGATTTATTTGTGAACAGCCCTAATAAAAAGAATGAGAAAAAAAGAGCTCGTTTATTCATTTATTTAGCAACTACTTATCGAGCACTTTCTACATCCAGGCATTGTTCACAGCCATTAACAAAGTAAAATCCTTGTTTTTATGGAGCTTAGTTCTAGTGGAAGAAACAGCACACAAATTAGTATATATCACATGGCAATGAGCATTTTGGAGAAAAGTAAAGGAATAGGGAGTGTCAGTAAGTAAAATGGATATCTTTTTTACTGTTGTCGGAGAAAAAAAAAGCTTCTGTGATAAGGTGGTACTCAACCATAAATCTGAATGAAGTTAGAACAGGAATCATTGCATATTCTACGGAAAAGAGTTCCAGACAAACAGTTGGCTAAAATGCTGTCCACCTTTCAGTTGGGGGCTTATTTGCCTGAGATCCAACAGCTGTTAGCTAGCAGCACAGATGTTTGGGAATCATAATTACACTAAAGAAGAAAAGTAACCAATTTCATTTCCTTCAGCACTGAAGTACCTGAATCATGGTATGCTTTCCATGTAAAAAATATCCCTCTCTGCATCAAAAAAAAAAAAAAAAAAAGGAATAATTCAGAGAGATGAAGATCAGAATTTATCTATGACACATTAACATAACTATAGGAAAATTAACTTTTCCCATTCCTTGATTTCGTCAACTAAATTCTAGTTTCTCGACCTTGGCACTATTGGCATTTTGGCTGGATAATCCTGTTGTGGGGCTGTCCTGTGCACTGTAGGATGTTTAGCAGCTTCCCTGGCCTTTACCCACTACATGTCAGTAGCGCTTCCCAATTATGACAACCAAAAATGTCTCCATACATTGCTAGAGGCCCTGTGGTCTAAATAAAAATGAAAATGGCCTCATATAACTTGTCTTTTCCAGTTATTAGCCCAAAATCTTTTTTAGTTGAGCTAGAGAAGTATATACCTGCAGTATATGTCCAACATGTTTTAATCAATTTCCATTGGTAAATATCACGAACTAAATTATCTGCATATTTTTCCTGAAAACGTGAAAGCAATTGTTATTTCAAGCCAGAAAGTAATCTATTTCCAATATCAACATCATTGTTCCAGCCAATGTAATATCTTGCCTATTCAAAGAAGGAATTAGAAATTGACATCTTACCATGAGCAAGTCATATGCAGAAGACATACAGAAACCATTCGCCTGTCCCCATCCCTCATCCCATCTCTTCTCAGTTCCATATTTCTTAGTCATTCCAGATGTTGATTCCCCTTTCTGCTCAAACCCTCAGCCACTCTACAATGACTTTTCAAATTGATAATTTAAGTAACTTAATAACCTTTCAAATCTCTGTAATAACATTCACTTCCATGTTTAAAAATCCTTCATTCTCTGTTATTTAATATGCCTCTGGTGCATCATCTTGATGCCAGCAGTCCCTTCCTGTAACCTGTGCCTATTATTTGTTTTTCCCCCATATGAGTAACTTAGCACCTCTTTAAGGCCTTCTCCCACCTCCAAAGAAGCCACTCACAGAAAACCATTGGTGGCAATGGGGACTTTACTGAAGATTCCACCTGAGATAGAAAAGACAACCAACGACACTCTGCTTCCCCAAAGTCCTTTTGGGGCTCTCTTCCTTCTCCCTTCCCACCTCTAACTTTTCTCTCAATTAGTGCAGATTCTCTCTGGCCCAGCTCCTCTCCCACACCCGTAGTGCCCCTTGTAGATCAGGGATTCTGCAAACTACCACCCTGACCCAATCAGCCCGCAGCTAAAAATGTTTTTCACACTAATAATATTTAAATAAAAATTATATTTCATGACTGTGAATAGCTGAAATTTAAATTTCAGTGTATATAGTTAGATTAGATCACAACCATCCTCATTTGTTTATGACTTATTTATTCTTTGCTAATTTGTATCATCTGTGGCTGCTTTCCCACTGCAAGGACAGCATTGAGCGGTTGCAGCAGAGACCGTATGACCTGCTAAGCCCAAAATATTTACTGTAACCCTTTACAGAAAAACGTTGCCAACCCCTACATAGAGTAATACTCCTCACCCCAAGTGTCTTATTGAAGTATTTCTTCCACACACTGGCAATGCACCCAGGGCCCTGAGAGGAAATCTGCATGGGTGACACATGTGTCTCTGTGTGGCTGTCTCTGTCACGGTGTGTATACTTCCTTTAGGATGTGAGGAGGGGTGCTATCAGCAGCAAAGCTGAACACAAGCTCAGGACAGGAACCCAGAATGTGCTCCCTCACCCTCACATCACCCCTAAGTACTTGCTAGACACACTGAGCCTCATCATCGGCTAAAAACTGCAGGCTTTTTCAATACTAAAATTTTGGTTCTATGTTTAAAGTTATTTATTAAAACAGAACAAACTATTTTTTTCCCTTAGATTTAATTCACTCTCAAATAATCTGTATGAAGAAGTTGAGAATAATCAAAAATGGACAAGAAACCAGTTCATCAAATTCGAAAAAGAGCAGCTCAGCCATGTAAACCTGTCTCTGAAGCTCCTTCAGGAGAAACTGGTAAGGAGTTCTGTTCCTCATGGAGCAGAGTGCTAAGTGCTAAGTCTGGAGCTGAGCCATGAGTAAGGTCTCGAAAATCACACTTCAACATTCACAGCAACCTTCACTGTGTCAGTAACTTACTTTGTTTTGGCACCAGAAGAGGAAACCAGAGGCCCATCTTCTGGTCCTGTTTGCTGCTCCCCAACTCTGTGAACCCACATTTCCCAGAATGTGCTCTACCCATACCAGAATAACCGAAAGAGAGCTTTTAAAAATACAGAGTCCTTGTCTCAACCCACAGCTGAGGCATCAGACCTTCCAGGGGCTGAGAATCTGCGCTTCTAGGCAAGCTCCCTGAGTGATGCTTAGATACAATAAAGCCTGAAAACTTTTGCCTTAGACAAGGCATTTTACCTCTCCGAGATTCGTTAGCAGAGCAAAAGTTTTCAAAACTCCCTTTCTAGATTAGACCTAGTAGAGAAAAGCCCCAGCTTTGGGGTGAGACTATGATCAATGGCAGCCAACACAGCGGCCACACTGCTGAGCCCCGACAGGAGAGCAGATCTGGGCCATCGGTGTCCTCAGTGACTACCAATCTTGTAGGTGACACATGTTATTTCTAGAACTTCGGTAGTGGGGATTTAGGCAACCCAGTAAATAATGCTGTCTCCCCACCTGAGTCTGTAAACAACTGATAGAGACATGATCCAAAAGAGGGAGACAAACATTACAGCTTTAGCAATGATAAGGCTTCTGAATTATGTGCAGTCAGATCTGCAGCCCAGTGGGCCTGCTGCGTCTCCTACCTGGTTTAAGCAGACTCCTCCACCAGTCCTAGGCGGCACTAGATGACCACAAGGTCACCTGCAGGCAGAAGCACGCCACCACAAGGAAAACAGAGACTGAAATCCCCCATTCCTGAGGCAGGCTGAGCTAAAGAGAGGAGAACTAAACACACCAACCCCACCCAGTCCTCTTGCTCCCACATTCCCTGTAGCAGAAAGAGGAGGAGCAGAGAAGCTAATTAGCTTCAGGCTGCTAAACATTAGAATCACCTGGAGTGCTTTTAGCCTAGCTCAGTTCCTGAGCTCCATCACAGACCAATTCAATCAGAATTTTGGGGGTTGTGTATGGTCCAGGTGATTCTAATAGACAACACCAGGAGGTGAATCACTATTCTAGCTGAAGTCCGTCCACATGGAGATATGAAGCTCAGGGAATAAGGATTTCTAACACTTAGGAGCCTGTCCAAGGAGCTTGGGTCAAACAGAATCCAAAGCACCTTCCTCGGCTACTCTTCTTTAAACACTAGGCTAAAATTCCAAATCCTCAAAGCATTTCAGCAAGACCACAGCCCTTTCTTCTTTCCCACAATATAGAGAATTTCAGAAACTACAAATGAGTAAGGCCAAGCAAAGGGATGAACTCTTACACTTGTGAACGCAGTTTTAGATAAAAGGGAGCTTGGTTTGAATTTTCATGTGTAACATGGAAATGAATTTTTAAAAAACATCCTATAAGCTAAAATACAAATCCACATAGATTTTTTTTGTCTGCAGAGTTTCATCGTGTGCTATCTTTTATAGGAAAAGTCTGAACATAAAATGGAAGAAAAATTACTGCAGCTTTCAAGCAAATTAGAGAATTTCATTAATACACAGAAACAGACAATAGAACTAAGCAAAGTAAAGCATATAGAAAATAAGCTGTCCAAAAAGATGAACCAACTGGAAAAGCAAATCTGGGATGAATTAGAGAAAATGCAGAATGAATATCAATCAGGTGAGCAGATACCTTTGATTAAGTAAAGAACATCCACCCATGCCTATCCGGTCCCTCAGGGTTTTCTACTTTGAGTTAATGGCCAGGAATCGATTTTGTCATTAGTGACATCCTTTTGTACTTAATCCAACTTTTCTAAATATCCCACAGAACATCAGCATACTGGAAGGTATGGAAATACGTTTACTTTCTTCAATCGCCCTTGGCAGCGTCACAAGCTTGCCATTAAGATTTTTTTTTTTTTTTTTTTTTACTCTCTAAGGTCATAGTCAGGATTTTTAGACTTGAAAAGTCCTTGGAGATAGTCAAGACCTGACTTGTGGGTATGTCATGAAATTAGGAGCCTAAATGAAATGCCCCTCAGAGAATCTGCAAGTAATGGGTCTGGACAAGTGTCAGGCCGCAGACCTGACCTCTAGAAGTAAGAATGAGAGATGAGTTCACAGAGTCCAGTAAAATGACTGCCTTCCTTCTTAAGGGGGCTAACTGCAGCAGTGTTAAGCTGAGCGAACATCAAAGCAGATTCATTTGAAAGGCTCACCTAATTTGTCAAAGAGATGGGCAGAGGACTAGGTATTGTGGAGCAGCCATCTGCCTCAGAGTCACAATTCTCAGATTATTACCAGGAATCAGAAGGTTCCCTTATTAGGGAAAGCCCTAACTCATATTCTGTCCTCCTGATCTCAGAAAATTGCATGTAAATTCTACTAAATCTTGGTTCTCTATAAAGATGCCTTGAAGGTGTTTTGGAAAGACATCATGGTCTCATTCTGCTAGATGTCGCTAGCACATAAGTAATATTCGCTGCCTGGAAATCTGACCCTCACCACCTCCACCCCGAACTCCCACTGCCAAATCAAAATGACAAATTATCTGCTAGGAATCATGTCCCAAACTTACTGGCCTTTCTTTTAGGGCCCTGCTTTCTATTTACTACCTGAAGTTTAATTTTATTCATTTCCAGCAGTACAACCACGGGATGAGCTGAAGATATTTTTACAACATACATGTCACTGAATTTTACTAAGTGGGAGTTTAGTAAACCAGACTCCAAATTAACGATTTGCTCCTTCACACCTTTATTAAAAATGTGACAGGCTCTGGTGACTAAGAAATGGGCTGTACCCTAAGAAGCCTCATCTGGCAGGTCTGTGGTCCCGAATGACTAGACTTGCATAAAAGAGACACAAAGTGCTGGAGGGCAGGTGAGGGGGAGCCACTGGTGGTCACTCTTTAGGTCCCTCTAACAGGTTAATTTTAGAGAAAGTTTAAAGTCTCATCTGTGGTCCTTACCTTCAGTTTGGTAACAAGAATAAAAAGAGATCTATTGTCAAAGTATACAGAAAGAAGAAAATAGTTTAAATTTCTCTCGAAATATAGAATCATTTCATTATGCACTATATTTGGGAGAAGAGGAAGGAAAGGAATTGAATTAAACAATGGAGCCAGATACAAGTTGAAACACTATTGCTAATGTATCTTCATAACATACGAGAAATGAATTATATATTTTTAGACAGGTCTTAGTAAAATTTAATGTGCTTTGAATTAAAAGACGATCAATTATGGCAGGTTTGCTGATTAACAAGTTTTGCAAAATTAGAAGTTCCAATGCACTGTTGAATTTGAGTTTACCTATTCTCATTTCCTCTTCCAGGATTTAAATCGATTCATGACTCTCTCAGCTCTCTCCAACAAATACAGAAAACGAAGATGGATCTTGAGAAATATAAAGTACAGAAAGACCTAAAGAAATTACAGCGTAAGATAGTGGAACTCCAGGAAGTATAAAACTTTCCTGTCATCCTCTTTTTCACCAGTCAATGAAGGGTTTGTTGGTAAAAGTTGGGAAGAAATTTAATATCTCTGGGATATTTAATGCTTCAAATGTCTCTGTATTTCTTACCACCTTTTTAAGGAGATGAATGTACCAGAAACACAAATAAAGCAATGAAGCTTTGTGAGGTTTTCATTAATTTATTAATGAAAAAATTAGGTTATTTTTATATATTAATATTTTTATTTACCTACAAATAAAAAAAAGCAGTCTACATAATGTTAACCAAATGAGTACAGCAGGTTTTGTGTAATATATTAAAGAATAGCAGGAACTGTGGCAAATTGGAGACAACTTACCCTGTCTGAAGATAGCCACTATGCAGTTCCAGTTCATTATTAACATATATATATGTGTGTGTATATATATATATATCATTTTTTCAGAATGATGGATGATATATATATATGTATCATCCCAAAATTCATTTTTCAAGAGAAACCAGAAATCTGGGTTTTATAGGAAACCTCTCCATTTATAAGCATCAAAAACTACAGCTGGCCCTCTGTGTCCATGAGTTCTGCATCAGCAGATTCAACCAACTGTGGATAGAAAACATTGCCCCCCACCCCACCCCACCCCAAAAAATCCCACAATATTCCAAAAGTCAAAACTTGAATTCACCTTACAGCAAGCACTATGCTGAATCCATGAAAATAATGTGCAGGCACACTCTCCTGAAAGCTATATGCAAATGCTATGCCATTTTATAGAATGGACTTGTGCATCCAAGGATTTGGGCATCTGTGGGAATGGGCATGGGTGATGTGGGTCCTGGAACCATTCCTCCCCACCTTTGCCAAGGATACCAAGGGATGACTGTAGTCCAAAATAGTTCTTAACCAATGAGGGAATGTCTACTGGGGAGTTACAGTCAATGGGCTGTTGATTTGCAACTTCTGACCCAGAGGTTTTTATTTTCTAACAATTCCAGTATTTATAGCCAGTATAACTTGTGCATATTTAAAATATTGATTTATTGTACTCAATATCAGAATTATGAGCAACTAAGAGCTAACTCATACAAAACAAGAGGAAACAAATTCCAAGAAAAACATTCAACATGATTTAATCTAGGTGGTAAATTCAAAAGCACTTCAGAAACACTGATTAGTTTCCTATAAAATTAAAATATTTCTAGCATTTCTAGATATAAATGTTAAATGTAGAGCCTGATATTAGGCAGTAAAATCAAGAAAAACTTTTCATGTTGCACACCATCCACTAAAACAAGGTCTAATTTCTAATCATAGAGCTTCTTGTAAACTTGGCAAAGGGACCTCTGCTTCAGATGTGGGCTCCATCTTGGTTTAGGGAACAATAATGAAAACTTTTTCCCCAATAAAGAACAAACTTATCTCTCAATAAGTTATTGGCCAATGCCTATCTTTCTAATTTTTTAGCTGTAAAAACATCTCTATTTATTTTTATTAATTTACACATAGCATCATTGACTATATTTCAAGAAATTTTCATAGCTGAATTTAAGAGTTTAAAATGTAATAGCAAGTGAGTGTCCTTTGCAATCAAGTGTCATAATAGGATAATGGGATAATATCCCAAGGAACTCCAAATCTTACAAGTAAATAAGGAAATAATAATAAATAAATATTTTTAAACCTAAAAGTAACAAACAAACAGGACAAACAAACAGAGACTCATGGACATAGATAATAGATTAGTGGTTACCAGAGGGTAGCGGGGTAGATAGGGTAAAAGGGTCAAATATGGGGTGACAGAAAGAAATCTAACTATGAGAGGTGAACATACAATGTAAGTGTATATATGCCTTACTGTTAAAGTGTACAGCTGAAACTTACCGGATTTCATTAATCAATATCACCATAAAAAAAAATAAATTAAAAAATTTAAAAAATAAACTCTAAAAATAAATAAATAAATAAAATAAAAATTTTTAATGGGAAAAGAATGTGAACAGGCTAGCCACAAAAAAGTACAAAAATAAATGAAGATATAAAAAGACATTTAACCTACCAAAGAAATAAAAATAAAAAGAATCCTTAGCTATCATTTTCAGATTGACAAACATTGAAGTGATGGATAATACTGGGTTGCCAAGGGTGTAAAGAAATGTCCACCCCCATATATTACTGGTGAGTCTATTAAGTGGGGCTATGACTTAGAGGGCAATTTATAAACGTCTATTAACATTTTTATATGTATATATCCTTTGACCCTGCAATTCCAAATTTCTACTAGAAATTTATATTATGGGGGAAAAAGCTTGTAAAGTGTGCAAAGATATATATAAGATGCTTATTACAGCCCCATTAGTTATAGGAAAAAATAAAAACCTGAAAACAACCCAAATATAAGGAATAATGATTAAGTTAAAGATGTTGCCAGACAAAAATGCTATCTAGCCTTTAAAAAGAATACAGAAAGATATCTAAGACACATTGTTAGATGAAAAAAGCAAGTTTTGAAGCAATATGGATATGATCCCACTTGTGTCAAAAAAAAAAAACACATTTTATAACAAGTTAAACACAATATACAATCTACAACATACAAAATAGGTAATAATTTATAACAAACTTAGCAGTGTTAGATTATGAAGAATTTTTTTCTACATTAACCATTTATTAATGCTTTTACATTATTACAACACAATATTTTTGTTTCTCCTAAAAACATATTTTTAAAAACTACCACAATAAATATACTGTTAGGTTGAAAGAGTAATTCTTTGTAATCAACCAAATACATAATTGTAGGAAGGTTTAAATTAGGAATTCACACAGACCAAGGGCCAAGGCATCTCACTCAGGCCTATTTTTTACTCTACAGACACAGCTACAAAAGTAGCAAGGACATATAACAAGTGTGGTGGGGTGGGGAATGCTGATACATTTTTTCCTTATAAGCAAAAATGCTCCAAACTAAAATGTAATTAAAATAATAGTGCAGGATCAAGGCAAAAGCTTTCCCAGAATGGGTCTCTCATTGGTGTTGACAGGGTAGCACCATGGAGACCTGAATGTAATGCAAGCGAGTAGAGGACCAAAAGATCCTCTGTCAGGGTTCTCTTGCTTGGCATCCCAAGCTGGGGTGTTCACAGGTTTACACAGACTCTAGATGGCCTGAGAACTATGCCTAGTGAGATGGTGGATCTAGGTTTTGTATGGCCTAAAGCTTATGGAGTTTTGATTTGTTGACATCCTATCCTGATGTGTATATATCCTATAGGAATATTCTTGGAAGCCATTGCTACCTCAGGACAGCAGCAACTTAACTCCATACAGAAGTGACTGTGCACAACGTCCCTCTAACCCAAATGCATCCCCAACTCAACTTCTCTTTAGCTAGAGCTAAAGAGAAAAGCCACCCCAGGGGCACCTGATATCAAGGGAAGTGAGAGCGAGACAGTGGTTTTAATCAATGACCTTATTGTAATCGAAATGTCTTACTTCCATAAATTTTACAACCACCTTATAAACACATTGCTAGGACTCACATGTGAGGACCCTGAAGTTCAAGGGCCATTGTTTCATAGTAAATTCATCTCTGCTCAGATACCAGGAGAGCACTGGACCTCCCTCTCTTTGTATTTATTTTGCCATGGATCCAAAAAGATGACAAGGATGAACGATCTCTCTAGAGATTCATAGCACTTTATACCAAACAACAATACTTAATCCGTTGGGAAATATCAGACTTCTTTCTCCACAAATGCAAGAGGATGTTTGAGCATGATAGAATCTGCAATCCGATCCACCCTGCAGACTTGAGGCAAATGTTAAAATATCTAAGATAGTCCTCTTTAGGCACAAACACCATCTAAGCAAGCTTTGATAGTTCAAGGGTCCTGCCACCTCCCAGCATTTTCTGCCATTTCTTTCCTCTTATCAAAACCTGCTCTTTTGGAGAAAATCATGTGAAATTATTTACACTGAAGACCAAATGATAATGTTCAAAGTATTTTTGCTTCCTCACTGAATATAAAGGACAAATCTCTCACCTTATGCTACACAGGTAACTGCCTTCTCAGCACCACTGAGAAGTAGATACACTCGCCACCTGAGAGCCAGGACAGGAATACGGCCCAAAGTCAAAGTGATTGTATCTCCAGTTGCCCTGGACACCAACAACTCTCTCCTCTTCTACAGAAACTTACCAAACATCTGCTCACATCTATTGGTGTCACCATAATAGCAGCAAGGAGCATCCAAAAACACCAAGAAGGAAAAACTTGATCTACAAAATATATATACACACATATGTTTTTACCAACTTTTGTGAGATACTACTTTTTATACCTTTGCAAGCTCTATTCATTCATGTGCTAGGCACTGGGAATACAATACTGAACAAAGTAAACGTGGACCCTGCCCTTCAGGAACTTATAGCCTACTGGAAAAGACCAACAATTAAACTTGCAAACACGTGTGGAAATAAAGGGTGTGATGAGAGCACCTGAGAGAGGCATTTAGCAAAAATACGGGGGATCAGGCAGAGGGGTCTTCCAGAAGAAGGGCTATCTAAATAGACACCTCTAAAGTAGAAGTAGACATTAGCCAAGGGCAAGGGGGACTAGATTGGCAGAGGTGGGGCTCAATCGGATGGAGCAGCCTGAGCAAAGGCCTGGAAGCCCAAAGAATGGAACACATCCAGGAATTACAAAATGATCAATATGGTCAGAACCTAAAGGATGTGTGGTGGAGGTAGAGAAGGAAGATTGGGGGAGGTAAATAGTGCGAGAGAAGGCTGGAGAACTTAGGGGGAGTGGGTATCTGATCACAAAGGGCCTTATAACTCATGCTGAAGAGCTTGGGCTTTGTCTTCAGGTGCCCAGACTAGCCTTTAAAGGATTTTAAATAGAAAGTGACATCAGATTTGCATTTTAGAGAGATCTCTCTGATTGTAATGTGGGCAATAGAATACAGACACAGTGGGAGAAGCAAATTTGGCTGGGAAAGGAGGGAGATGACGCAAGAGAAAGAAGATAATGAGCTCAGTTTTAAACTAACTGATTTTGAGGTCTCTATGGGATGTCAAAATGGAAGTGTCTGGTGGCTAGTGGGAGAGAGATTAGGACCTAGATCATTAGAGAAAGATCTGAATTGAGGATTTTGCATAGAAATGGTTGTTGGGAGTTACAGGTGAGGAAGGAATTCCCTGGGGTTGGGTGGGGTGGGGGTGGGGGACATGAAAACTACAGTAAGAAACAGAGACTAGGGAAGAACCCTGAAGACACCTAACACTGAAGGGACAGGCAGAAGAGGAACCTTGAAGTCCCTAGGTGAGTATGTGGAGACAGCAGGGAAGTAGGAGTATCATCATTTAAAGGTTTCAGGCTTCTCTGAGAGCTCCTGCTAGCAGATGATGTCAGCAATCAACGTGGAGTTCTACCGGTAATGCTTTAAGACCTACCATTAGATCTCCACCTACTGACTCCGTCGTACAATGTAAACTCAAAAGTTGGTTGTATTACACAACTCAGTAGGGAACTGTTATAAGTGCTTTCTTGACTGCCTTTCCAAGCCATAAAATAAAGGTGCTGCATCTCCTCAGATGCAAAGATGAGCCCTCCCAGAAAGAGGTAGGATTGTTGCCAGGAAAATATTAGGCTATTTTGGCCCCTACCCAGTTTGGTGTTTCCCTCCCCAGATTAGAGTCACATGATAAAGTTGTTATTTCAAATCTTTCCCTTAATATACAGTCATGAAATTTTATAACTCCATAGACCAAATTTCCATAATCCCCATTTCTTGGTAGAGTTCTGCTACTTCATTTTTAGAAGATACTTACACATGCGATAAATGCTTTTAAGTAAAATATGTGCTCAGCAGTATGTCATAAACCAAGTCCTTTTACAGCTCCAAAAGACACTGACTTAGAAAACAGAAAAATAATCCAAACTTCTATGCTGAGAAGTCTTGAGGAGTTTTGAGGTCTGACCTACCCGAGTTGAAAACCAGTGACACCCAGGCACTGTGGGACTTTGTATGTTCTTTTACGTCATGTATGTTCTTTCAGTTCTCTTATCTTAAAATGGCAGAAAACAATACCTATCTTGTACATTACTGGAATTAGAAAAACACTTGAGCTATTAATAGATATCAGAGACTGCTCTTAGCACTCTGCCTGGATTAACTCATTCACTATTCTAAACCAGTGGTCCCCAACCTTTTCGACAGGTGCTCCTATGAGAATCTAATGTCTGATGATCTAAGGTGGAGCTGAAGTGGTGATGCTAGTGCTGGGGAGCGGCTGCAAAGACAGATGAAGTTTCGCTCACTTGCTCACTGCTCACCTCCTGCTGTGAGGCCCAGTTTCTAACAGGCCACTGACCAGTACTGGTCTGCGGCAGGGTTGTTAGGGACTCCTGATCTAAACAGAAGCCTATTACTGAGGCAGAGATATTAGTAATTTATGTAAGGTTTCACTGCTAGGAGACAGAGCCAAGATTTGAACTTATCAAGTCCAGAGAACTGCTCTTAAACATTCTGCTGTTTCTCTAAATATAAGTAGACCATCTAATGCTGTGTCTGATAAATGGTACTGAATAATAATAATAAAGAGCTTTCGAATTTTATGGGAAAGACAAATTCTACGGTACTCTTATTCAACTCTGATTGAGATCAGTATCTGAAAATATTTGAGGTCAAAAAGGTCCTTTTACTATATATGAGAAGAAATATTTTGGCTTGCAATAATTCTAGCAATGGAAGAAAGCAGAAAGAAATGCATAATATAGATTTCTCCTGGAACAAAATTATAATGAGGAAATATTCCTCTATTTTAAAAGCCTTTTTTTCTATTGTCTCTGAGGAGGGAGGCTGACAGTAGATGAAACATTATGGACACTGACTGAAGGTGGGGGAGGTGCTGATGCCATTGTCCAGTGATGCGTATTTCCTCCTGGCTATCAAAGTAAACGCAGTAGGCATTACTGCCCAGTTAAAGCCATTAGTATCCAACTACCAGATGCTTCTCCAAAAAAGTAATGCGCCACATTCACAAGGGAAACATCCAGGGATGGGCTCCAAGGGGGAGTCGCCTACCTGGAGGCATGTGAATGGAGCTGGACGAACCCACTCCCGCAACCCAAAACAACTCCTACACCAAGGACTCTATCTAGTCTTTAAGCCTAAATCCCATGCTTAGCACAGAAAGGCTTTTAAGTATTCACACCACCAACATAATATCCTCAAAATGAAACAAACGCAAACCCATGATCTGGTAACGACTATCTTCTCTGTAGAAATTAGTTGATAACCAAGAAGAGCAAGCTCTTCCCAAACCAAGGAAGTGCTAGGTACTAAGACACAGGAAGGCCAAAAGTTGATGTGAGAGAGGTTAGAAAAGTCAAAGGGAAAACCAAGGGCCAGAGCTTGTGATGTTATCCAGGATTGACTAAAACAATTAGTTCAACGAACAATTAGTTCGTTGGCCTTAGCGTCTATCAAATTCAAAATCTAACTAGGGTAGTTTTTTTTTATCATTGCATAGGTTTAGATGTGCAAATAAAACTGGGAAAAAATAATAAATTTGCAAAGTTAGTCCTTTGGAGGAGGTTCCCTTCCTCCTAAGGTTCTTCCTAGAATTCAGATACTAGCACCAGGTAACGGGTAGCATCAGAATACACCTTGCTAGGACAGCTGAGTCGGTCCCAAGACATACACTTCAATTCATTTACATTCTGTTTGCCTAATAAAGATAATTTTAGAAGAGCGACTCTTTGAACTTTTTGTCTGTAAAATAAGGCTATCTACTGTAAAAAATGGGAGAATTAAATGAGGTAACACTGTAAACAGCTTGGCACAGAGTTGGCATTCAAGTTATCCCTGCAAGTCCTTGGTTGCTGAGGCCTTGGTAATGATTACTACCTTATAAGCACAAAAAACTACTCTGCCGAAGCTAGGGGTACAGTACCAAGATTCTCTGCAATGCTAGATCCTACTTGGGCTTCCTTAGAAGCTACTTAATATGCACAAAATTGCTGCCTGCACATTTCTCAACGTTTGCAAGTATTCACCACTGCCTACTGTAAATTTGGGTCTAGTGAGTTAGCAAGTAAATATTCTGAGCCTAGTTAGACAGAAAAGCCTTCCAACCATATTCATAGCACTTGTTCTGAGGCACCATAGGGCTGGCCTCTGGCAATTCAGAAATGTATTTATTTCCCCTACTGAAGCGGCATATGACAAAATAAATTTGCCTTCTCAGCAGTGCATTTTCTCTCTAACCTCCTTCTTTCCACATGAAGAACCTTCTGCTCCATCTGGCTTTTCTTCCGTGCCCAGAGACAGACATTTCTTTCCAGGCTAATTTCCAAACTTCTGAAGCCAGAAAATAATCTTTCTATATAGATTACCGGTACATTATTTTCTCTTTCTTAATCTATTAAATTGAACAGAACAATTAAGATGAGAATTTTTAAACTAGTTTATAGTGGTTTTCTTAAAAAAAATATAAATTATGCAGCATTTTTTCTCCATAGAGATTAAACAATGAACATATTTTGTCTGATTGAAGGAAAGGAATTGACATTAAAAAGGTGGAGTCTTAGAAACTCAAGCTATTTAAGCCACTTGGGAGTCGGATAATCAAACAATGTGCATATTTTATTTAATGTGGGTGATCTTTCTGAATGAAGGATATCTGGCATGTAGCAGTGTAGCAGGCACATGTAATTACATTCGTCCATTCACAGTTGCTGGCTTCTATGAAAACAGTGTAGGTCTACTCTCCTCAGGATCTTAGTATCTACAACTGATTATCTACCTGTCTACAGTAGAGATCTCTTTGGAAAGGTGCTTTACCCTAAGGTGGGAGTGGGGAGAGGCCGTTCAGTAGAAACCAGAGATGTAGCTTCATAGATTCTGCACCAAGCAGTTTATTCCAGTATTTTGCTTCAGCTCACTTTGGACTTAGAAAACTTTAGTGACTTTAGAATAGAATGCAGCCCTTAGAAGTCTAGCTTCAGGCTTTGATTTTACAATCACATTAAATCTAAAGGCCAAGAGATAAGGCATATCCAGTCACATATTCATTCAACATTGAAAGTCTGAAACATACCACAGGTTCTGTAAATATAATTTAATGCAGATTCTTTTAAAAACAATTGGAATGAAGTACTTACTCAATGAAGTTGGTGATACTGGGCTCTAAGGAGCAAGTTGAGTGAGAATAGTTCAGATATTATTACAGAAATGAAGAGCCACATTCTTAGTCAAGTGCTTTTGGCATATTTTCACAGTAACCATTTTTAATAATCTGATGACCCTTTTGTTGGCAACAATTTAGATGATGTTCCCCATTTTCAGTGATCTGGTGAAATTTGAATCGAAAGGAATGTATATTCATTTTAACAGATACACAATGAGCAATGTACTAATTTTTCTTCTGCTGCAACACAAATTACTCAAAACTTGGTGGCTTAAAAACAATATAAATGTATTATTTTACAGTTCTCTAAGTCAGAATTCCTACATGGGTCTCACCAGACTACACACAAGGAGTCAGCAGAGCTGACTCTGGAAGATTTCTGGAATCTCCATAGGACATAGTTTCCTTGTTTTTTTTTTTTTTTTTCATTTTCTGGAGACTGCCCTTATTAAATCTTCAAAGCTAGCAATGTGGAATCTCTCTGACCTTCTGTTGTCATTTCTCTCTCTCTGAAAGGCTCTCCACTTTTAAAAACTTGTGATTAAATTGCGTCTACCCAGATAATCTCCCACTTTCAAGGTCCATACCCTCAATCGCATCTGTACAGTCCCTTTTGCCATGCATTCACAAATTGTGGGATGAGGGGATGAACATCTTTGGGGGCCATTACTCTGCCCACCACAAGCAGAAATGGCAAAATAAGTATTTTTTTTCATAACCCATCTTCTCTCTGGAAAAGTTAATATAATTTAAACATGTTTTTATAATAAGTATTATACACAGGGAAAGCGTGTGGTGAAGCATGAAGCCCAAATGAACTTTAGTACTGATTCAAACTGAGGAGAGATCGATATGCAAAGTGTTTCAACAATCCAGTGATGTAATATGGAATACAACCCTTCTTTCAATGGATACACCAATTTAATCATCCCTCTCCTGGCAGCATTTCCCTTCACTAAAACAAATAGGTACTTTCAATCTTAAATTCAAAACATAAGAAAAAAATACTTCAAATGTTTCATAATAGCTGTTTGTTAGAGACACTATTCTTAAGTTTCTTCAAAACATTTTGAGATCTAAAGATAATTTAGCATCTATAAAAAAATTTTAAGTGGGGAAGCCAATTGGTTAAGGAAAATAAAAATTAAAATGCTGCTATTTGAAAAGTTCCTATTCTAACCAGCCAGAGAAAGAGAAACTCATCATTACACAGCATAGGACAGCTGGACACCGTGAGTTGTCTTTAGGTGCAACAGAGCGTAGTGACTATATTTTCTAAACCAAAAAAATGAGGCATATACTCTAAAGAGAATTTTGTGACTTTTTACTTTATCTCTATAGTCTTAAATATATATATGGAAAGATTATTGTACTTGTATCTGATACACAAATGTTATCTTTCTAAAGTAAAAAAATAATACGTATCTTTTCCTATCCACATATTACATATCATATTTACCTAATTAATGTTTTACACTGTTTCAAATAATATCTTTTAATTCTCTTAATGTACAGAAACCTGTGTATTTCTGTCCAATCTTGTTCTATGTAGATTCTCACGTTAAAGGGAGTTGATCAACTCATTTTATAAAGTGAAAAGAGTACAGCATTAATCAATAATAGCCAAATGGTAGATAAAAATTAGCAGAAAGTGTATTGTAATTCTCAAAAAATCTAACAAAAATAATAAAATACATAATATAAATGCTAAATATTAGTACTTCAGGAAATAACATTTCATATAATTTCTCAAATTAAGCTATGTACTTTTAAAGTTCCTAGAATCTATAACACTGATTCACTTAGAATTTGGAATTTTCTTTGCTTTAAGCACACTGTTGAGCATCACTCTCCTTTACTAACTAGGATTAAATGACAATGTTTAAAAACATGTTGCATAGGTCTGGCACAAAGTAAGCTCTAAAAAAATATATGGTTAGGAATGATCTGAGGTTCACAGTAACTGGGCAGTAATTTGAAGACACAGCAACAAACAAGAGGATGTGTATACATCCATGCAAAAAATAATTACCTGAGATAGTATTAATAAGGTGTTTTCTAAACTTCCCTTCTAGAAAACCTGGGTCTGAGATCCCCGGAGGCCAAAACTAGGAAACATAGTCAAAAGGCCTAGAGCAAAGGCTAACCAAGTCCACACAGTAGGTAAAAGTTACCTTGTGAAGTAAATGACTCCCCAGAAAGCAGATGGAGAACTAGAACCGAATCCTAAGCATTTAAGCAGATGGAAACAATATGTTCTGGAGGTAAGGGCTAAAGAGCTTTCCTGGGGAAGCAGGAGAGCATGGGTACCAGGACAGGCAGCCTTTTGTAATGCAAATCAGGCTAAGTCTGTGGGCCAGACTGTTAAAGCACTGAATCACTTCGACTCTGTGAGGATAAGGAAGAAGTGGGCAGAGAAGTGGCAAGTTGCTTGACCTTGTTAAAGAAACAAGTAAAGAGAAGAATCATCACTGGATTACTCCAGTGGTTCACAAACCTGAATGGACATTAGAATCTCTTAGGCATGCCCTTAAGATGCAGAGTCCTAGGCCCCTTATCCTTAAATATTTTGAATGTACAGATCTGAATGACAATATTCAGCCAAATATGGGAATTCATCAAATTACAGTTAGTTCCATAGATTAACCTCTGAAGTAAATTTTAATAACAGAATATTATCAATTTATATTATTTCATAAAGTAATATTGTGAACCTGCTGGTTCAGAAAAACTGCATAAATTATAAAATCACAGATTTTTGTACAATAAATATGTTAATGTCTGAAAATGTTTTTTAAAACACAAATCCAAAGTAAGTGACATACAATTTCTTCAAATATATAAAGGGCTTTTTGAAAAAAAAATGAAATAAAATAGGTAAATGCTCTCAAGTTTTAAAATTCAAAATTTAAAAATGATAGTGATATTGATACTATAAAGAAAACAAGACACTGGTTTTTTATTTTAGAAAGTTCAAGTCTTTTCATCATAATTGAAGGAATTACAAGATCGATTAAATATTATAAGCATTATTTTCCAAAATTTTCCATTTTTTTAAAGGCAGCCACACACTTGAGCTTCTTGAATTATATGAACACATTCATTAGCAGTCTAAGACTCACCATCGTGCTTCTTCAAAAGAATCTGAGATGAACCACTAATAAAACAGGTTATAAGATTATTTGGATTTTATGATGAGTTGGTCTGCTGAACTCTAAAATTCAAAGAAGGAATTAAATTTTGCATTGTGCTAACTTGCTTTTCCATATTATGAAAATGGCTATTAAGGCTTTATTCTAAGGGATCACCAAAAAAAATCCAATTGTGTACCATGTAAAAATGGAGAAAATAATGGTTTACAAATAAGAGTTAAAGAACTAAGGGAATTATGGTTTTTCCTTTCACTACGGACTTCTCAAAATCAAAGCTGTTTTTCAGGTGAAAGTTACATTAAGAGTTTATGGAAAATCAAATCTGTAGTTTAAGAACTTAAACATCTTTAGATTTAAAAAAGGAATGAATAATACAGTTTTAAAAAATGTTGCTTTGAGGAAAAGTCTTGATTCATTATTTCATTCTTTCTAATAGCTGTTTCTTTGCTTGCTTATTATAAAAAATGCACTGTTATTGTGAGGACAATTTTTGATTCAGTTCCAATGCTCTTGTATCTCCATGAGTTTTAGCATTATTTACCAGCACCTGTGGGAAATCACATACAGGTTAGTATTTTGTTCATTAACAATATCTATATTTAGATTCATAGAAGCCAAGTTTGGCAAAGAGCAGTAAGCAATTTCAAGCTACACAAGAAAAAGTGACTATGAGCAATCCTTCAGTCATTTTTGCTGAAATAAATTGTTCAGCCAAAGCTAACATCAGATAAGAAAAATTTATTCAAATACCCAATTCGTATAGATGCCAACATTTTGATTGTTACCACTGTCAGCACTGTATGAAATTAAAAGCTTTGTTTGGCAGCTTTGTTTACAATACTGTCACCTCTAACTCCTTACCCAAAAAGACCATTTTATGCACAGACCCATCCAAATGACATTGCTCTCCTTTAAAACCGCAGCTTAGGATCAAGGCTCTATATTCTCAGCTCTTTCAAGAAACTTTCCATGATTTTCACCAATTACATAAACTAGAAGATTTAATTTCAGTTGATCATTCAATTATTAAAACGTTTTTTGGTTGTTCATTTTCAAACACTGTGAAGAGTCTGAGATTTTTCTCTACTTGCAAGCTAACAATTTAGCCTGCCACAATTTCATGTACACTGCCAGAAGACACAGGACTCCTGGGGTCAGAGACAAAGGTCTTTATTACTCATGGTACAGCAAACAGCATGAGCATCAACATATTTGTCCTTGCCCTCTGAGTCTCACAGGGGTGACATGGATGGACACATATAGTTTCCTACATACATGGTGGGTACATTACAAGAAGGAAACCCTGAGCCTAGGAGATTTGAGTCATTTATAATGGGCAGTAAACAGGTCTACCCTTTGCTCTGGAGGAAGACACTTATCCCTGTCTCTTAAGGCTGTCACTATGCACACATCCTTGAAAGACAGTCTGGAACAAAGAGTGGTCAGACCCTCTGCTCATAAGATATTGAGAACTACAAGAGACCCATGGTGAACTGTCTCCCAACACTCATACAAAGTTCTTCCTTTTTGGTTTGCAATATGTTTTCTCCAAGCATTGTTTTCATTAATATTTCTTTAATGTTATATGTTTCACTAAAAGGCAAATAGTATTTCGAATGCTGTAGATTTTAAAAATATTTCTCGTTAATTTTCATTATGTTTTAAAAATTGTTGGCTCAAGTTATGAGAATCTAAACCCAATACATGTCTTACATAATATACCTTTTTAAAAATCACTTTAGATATACACATGTTTATATATTTAGATAGCAGAGTATCCCATAAAAAGTAGAGTAGAACTTGTCACATGCATTTTATAAAAAAGACAAGAATAATTAAAATAACTTTTCTAAAGATAATATGGACACCCCGTTAAATCTTGCTACTTCTAATATATCTTATTTACCTATTTGCCTCCACTGCAATGGTCATAAACAGCACATAGCACCTTTGTCTATCTTCTCTTATTCTACATAGCACGTTAGGAGAATTTATTTCCTACAGGTTAAATAGATGGTTCTCAACCAAGAGCAATTTTATCTCAGGTACCATTTGGCATGAGTTGGGTAGAGGGAGAAGGACGGAGCTACTGGGATGGAGTGGTTAGAGTGGTTAGGGATGCTATTAAACATCTTACAATGCACAGGGCAGCCACCCTCACTCTTCCTCCAACAAAGGTCCAACATGAAGTATTTTGAATAAAATCAGTGACTTACATCAATGAGCTCATAATCATTTTTGGCATATAAGTGTCTCAGCAGGTACCAACGTGCAGTTGATACAATGGATTTGGGATACCCAGGCTGATACACCACTCTCTCCAAAAGTCGCCGTGTCTCTCTGGGAAAAAAGATATTTACATTTAGTCCAAAGCACATTAATTAACATAAAATATTTCATACACTAGTCACATACATATTATCTTTTTCACTTTTTTGCAGAAGTGGTGCTGATTACCTCATGAATTTTTTATTCATATAACAATAAAGGTAATAATAATGGTTAACTTTTATTATGTTTTTTATGTGGTAAGTACTATGCAATGTTTTACATATATGGTTACATTTAATATTCATAAGCTTGTAAGGCAGGTTGCTGTTATTATTCTCATTTTATAGATAAGCAAATTAAGATTCATTCCAAATATAATAAGGAAAAGGCCTCTATTTTAGGACCACTCCTGAGTGCTCTACCTCTAATATTTTTTGAAAATAGGCAGTAAATCAATCAATAAATAATACAAAGAGAAGATAAAGTGGAACAAGGAAAAATACTTAACATCTACATTAGAGGCGAAGTGTGTAATATCAGGCTTTTAGTATGTTTTCAAGAATGTGTACAATATGGAAACCCATGTAACAACAGGCTGACTTACAGCTGTGTTCTAATTTTTTCTTTCCTAATTTCCTAACATCTACTTCAAAAACTTCTGTACTGGTAGAAACAACATAAATAGTGGCAACTCAGAACTGCTGAATAAGAGGATCATATAAGTAGCATCGGTTTGAAGCAGGAACTAAAGAACTTGGCTTGAGGATGCTTTTACACAGAGATCACATAGTAAGCGCACTGTTTTTTTCTTAGACTGTACACTTATTTAAGCTGATTTTTGGTGGAGATAAAAATTATGAGTTGCTAATAGTGATTATGAGGGAAAGGGGTTTGAAGTCCTCTAAGTAACCCACAATGAGAATAAGCAGAAAGAGTTCATTGGGAAGTTTAAATTATAGTCTAAAACATTTCTTGGTGAACTCAGAAAAAAAAAAAAAAAAGCCATAAATAAATGGCACTGAAATTCCTGATCAGCCATAGGTCTTAATTCTTCCTTCACTCCTATTTTGTGATGTTGATGTGATCTTTACTATATATATTTATATGCATTAAGCTCTATGTCTACACTACCTATCCTGCTCCAGTAATGTATGCTTTGTGTTATGTGTGATATCCTTTAGAGCTAGATATTATTCTCAGAATACTGAAATATTCTTTACTGTTTTATCATCTACATGACCTATAAGTAATTTTCTTCAAATTTATTTCTGACCCTATCCCCACTCTCCAATAAAAAGACTGCTGGAATTTTTATGTTTTAATTTGAGAAGCTTCTGGATTTTCTAGATATAAAACCCATATTATTTATGTCACTGTCTTTTCAATATTTATTACTTCTTTTCATAGCTTATTGCCTTGTAAGAACTTATGTCAATCTAGCCTTGAACTTCAGTCTTTTTGGTTTTGTCTGTTTCTAGAATCCACGTTACACTGTTGGCTCATCCTACGACAGTAAAGAGCAAAAACTCCAAGGCCTTCTTCACTTGAAATGCTGTCATGCAAAACTGCTCACATTCTACATCTACATACCAAATTACTTTTTTAAAACAAATGTAAGACTTTCTCTTCTTCCTTATTGGGTTACTAGAACCTGCCTTTCCAAGTAGATACAGATATATGAATAATGACAAAGGTTGTTAAACTAATTCTAAATCTTTCTTTGCTTCCTAGAAGGATTAAAAGTAAAAAAATATTTTCAAGAAAAAAAATGAACAAAGGTCCTTCTCACCTTGCCCCCATTTTGCGGTTGAATTGTAACAAAGCTTGTAAAAGGACAGCCAGTGGACAAAAGCAAAGTTTCAAGGCCTCAGTTGTAGCTTCTTGAACCAAGGATGGCCAATGATCATTGGAAATGTTAGCCTGTAAAAATATAAGACAAATATCAAATCAAAGCTTTTGACATGTATACCTTAAAAGAATGCAACTCTCATTTCCCGAATGCCTACTTGTCCAAGTTGCCATGTAAATGCTACATGGCATAATTCTATAAAATGATTAAGATCTGATTCCTGTCCTTAAAGAGCTACAAAACACGATATACCAGGATAAAGGAAGGTTTCAAAGAGGAGATATCACTTAAAAAACAGAAAAATATTTGCTAAAAAAACATGCATTAGTTTATAACACAAGATGAATAAAATCTTATCAGTTACTAAGCCTATAGTCTACCAAATATACAAAACTCAATTTAACATGATTCTTTAACTGATAGTGATACATATAAAGTTCCACATTTCAAAAATTATCTAAGGAGAGAGGAAAGGCTAAAATAAAATATTCTAATAAAATTTCAATATAGAAAAATAGATGCAAAGCAGATCAGAGAAAAAGAAATCAAATCAAAGTCATCAATACTGAAAGCTTTAAGAATTTAACTTTATGGAGACTATGTGAAGTTATTTATACATTATTTAGGTTGCAAACATTCATTTCTTATAATATGTACTGAATCAGAAATAACACAAATCAGTATTTCCTAAGAAACAGTAACTGAAAATAAAATGAACACCCTACTGAACTATGTAAGAAGAAAAAAATACATTCAAAATCTTTCATTAAAAACTGCAAATGTAACCAAGATTTTATAATTACAGGTAGCTAGAATACACATTTTAATAAAGTTAATATAATGAGTCAACACACAGTCCATTTCAAACACTAAATGATAAAAAGAATATACATTAAAGCAATAAACTCTGAGAGTACTAAGGGTAATAGTAATTCATGTAATTAAGAAAGAGAAAGCTTTAAAGATAATGAATTTGAAAATAGAACAGAGGTTGGGAGACATCTTCTGTAAAGATAGGAGCAATGGGACCTTGAGTATATCTCACACACACAAAAAATAAGGCAGAGCCCATACTAATAAAATTATTCCTAATGTTTTTTTTTAAAAAAATAGTAACACAAAATTCTCACTGGTTGCTTTTATAATATACTCTCTAAATTCCAAGAACTCATATAAAGTATCATGTAAAGTTAGCCCATTTGTATTTGACTGGTGCCAGTGTTAAGATGATTAGCTCTCTAGGCCTGACTAATATTTAAAGCTGTTTTTCTCATCCAGACTTTCCTGGCTTTATCAGAGAGTCCTAACTTCATGGGTGGTCTCTTATCTGTAGGACTAGCTATGTAATCTATGGGGTCCAGTGCAAAATAACAATGCAGGGCCCTTTGTTCACAAATGATTAAGAATTTCATGACAGCGACTGCAGGGTAAATGCACTCTATTTCACTTAATCTTTTTCATATCCTCTAGCAATCTGGAAGCCTCTCTGCTGAGATTCCATCACTCCACTAGTGGCTCTACTTGATAGGATCTAACAGACTTCCTATACCAATCTACTCTCACACTTGGCATCACTCATTCCTAGCTCTCACAGGCTCTAGGAGTGCTGCTGATCTCATGCCAAAGAAACTCTCCTTCACTCCCTCCATCTTGTACCTAAGCATATACTCCTACCCACCTTTGGGATTCACCCACTGCTAATCATTCTCTCCCAGAAGCATGAAGTCACTTTCTTTTTTTTTGTTTTTAATTATCTATTACTATGTATATCTACAGCACCTGGTCTTCCTGGGTGGTCTCCCATCCAAGTACTAACCAGGCCTGACCCTGATTAGCTTCTGAGATCAGACATCGGGCTTGTTCAGGGTGGCATGGCCATAGACCATGGACCATGGCTCCACTGGGGCACGAACCCAGGACCTTCTGCATGTAAAGCAGACGTGCTAACCACTACACTGTGGAACCACGTCCATGAAGTCACTTTCCAAAACACTAAAAGTCTCTTTTTCTCTGTCCTAACACAGCAGGTGGAGAGCCATGGCTTCTGAAAAATGTGCCAGATACCTGTCCGTGTGCTTCTAGACAGGTGCCTCCAGGACCTCTGAGGTCACACATCAAGGCCTCCTGCTCTCTGGCAGCACTTCCTTCCTCATCTTTGTGGGAATCTCTGTGTGGAAATGTGCTGGAGAGGAGATGGGTGAGGCAACAGCACTCTCCAAAAATATTTCTTTACAGTCCTTCTCCAACTGCTCTCTTCTAATCCTTTGATAGCTTCCTTATAGATTAGTCTTCTACCTTCTTCAGAAATTGCTTTGATATCTCACTTTGGAATCTGATATTTAATATCTTAATTGAATCTTTTGGTTTACTATCCTGTTCATGTTATCACACGTACCGCAGCCTCTCATAAAACAGTCTAATTTAATATACCCCTCCTCTACAAAATGCCATCTATTTACCACAGAAACATAGCATCTCCTTATAATAATTGTTGGGTATCAAATCTTATTCACAAGATCAAAATAGGTTTGGATAGTGCTTTATTTAAGGTTTACAAATACATTTGTAAATGTTATTTCATTTGATATTCACAACAATCCTGTAAAAAGGCAAAGCCAGGTATTATCATCTTCACTCATAACAACAACAAAAAAGGGGGGGGCTCTAAACAGCTTCACTGGTTGAAGTGTTCAGTTAGTAAATAACAGAACCAGACTAAGGTTCTTAGAAACACTTTTGTGGTGGTAGTTGTGGGGTGGGGGGCAGGTATATATGGGTATTATGAAACTGCAAGCTAATTTCCTCATCTATAAAAGGGTTATTGTGCATATTAAATCAGTTAATATGAGTGCAGCACTATAATAGTGCCTAGCATAGGCTAAAGGCTATATATGTTTGCTATTATTGTTTTATTCCAGGTCGGATTTAACATCCCAGTATTAAGAAAAACAAAC
>NW_011888792.1:12929798-12957583 GCF_000151845.1 Pteropus vampyrus
ACAGAACCAGACTAAGGTTCTTAGAAACACTTTTGTGGTGGTAGTTGTGGGGTGGGGGGCAGGTATATATGGGTATTATAAAACTGCAAGCTAATTTCCTCATCTATAAAAGGGTTATTGTGCATATTAAATTAGTTAATATGAGTGCAGCACTATAATAGTGCCTAGCATAGGCTAAATGCTATATATGTTTGCTATTATTGTTTTATTCCAGGTCGGATTTAACATCCCAGTATTAAGAAAAACAAACAAAAAATCCACTCCCTAAATAATATTTATTAACTAATGAATAATAAGTTACACTAAAAGAGTATGTACTTCTCTAGTTCATATATTCAAGAGTATTTAGAGGTGTGGCTTCCATAGCTCACCAGCTATCGACATCGCAAAGACTTCTGTTAAATATAAATATGGAACAAAGAAAACAATATGTTTGGTGGTCTACAATTACCATTAACCATCATTTCTTTCCACCCAAATCACTTCAAATTTGACTACCATTATTATTTGTCCATTCATTCAAAAACCAATTATTGAAGAGCTCTTAGGTACAAGGCAGAATGGTAAAGCAGGAATGAAAAGATACCAAAATATGGCTTCTGACCTAAGGACCTCTTAAATGTGCTCTAGAGTAATACCACCAATGAAAAATTCCAACACTATCAAAGAATATGAAATGACAAATTCTCCTCTACCATCCCTTAAAGATCCACAGTGTTATATTATCCAAAGTAAGTGTCATTAATTTCTTTTATATATTTTATATCTTCCTATGTGCTTTATTATAAGTGTGTGCGCGCACACACAGATGTAGAAATACACATTTTTTAAAAGTATATCCCACACACATACACTCAAATTTAAGATAGGATACACACTGTTCTGCAGTTTGCCTCCCCACCATGTTAAGTGAATGTCACTTAAACATTTATCTTGATGTTTTCCATATTAGCATATAAGACTTCTATATTAATATATCTAATTCAGTATCAGATAACAGGATGTCAAGTCAAAAAATTACTAGATATTCCCCTTACAGAATGTTAAATTGAACTGAGAAGTGACTGAAAATGTTAATTACTGACATCTTTGCAAGATGAGTAAATGGGTTAATTCTAATTTAAATTAATAAAAAACAAAAATGTACATTCTGTCATAATTCATCTTTTGAAACTGGAATATTTATTTTCTTCTCCAAACACTGAGAATGGCTGGAGTCTATGCGTGTATGTTACTCTTATCTTCATCAAGAGCCCAAATACAAAGTTTATCAGAAGATCAGACTAGAAGGCAATGAAACAATAAGAACTCTATAGAATATCACTATGTAAAAAGCTTTCATTTGAAAGAAAAATAAAAGAATCAATTTTTCAAGATCATAATTATAACATGATCTTACCATGCAGACTTCTAATGCAAGCAGTGCTAGTCTTAACAGACTCGAGAGCTTCCCACTCCAATTGCCCTGTTGGGATGCTACCTGGAGACTCTTTCTGTAACACATCTCTGCAGCGCCCATCATTCCTTGGGATTGATATATGTGTGCCAACCACTGAAAAACAGAAAGAAAGAAGAACCCCAAATATTTTACTTTAATACACAGTCTGGTGTTCTACTTCCAACAAATTTGATGAACTCTTATAAAGTTAAATTTTTTGTTTAATTACTGCTAAGTTCTATACCCAAAACAAAAATCTTAGGTCAAGAAATGGGTAACATTCTTGGCCATTCCATGAGCAACAGCTTACTACTCACCCCTAGTGTGAAGTCTTAAAAAGTCTCCCAAATGGCAAGTCAGGAACAAAATCAAAATGCAATGTGAAAACAGATATATCATGTAAACACTAACCAAAAGAAAGTTTGTATAGCTGTACTGACATCCCGCAAAGTAGATTTTAAGACAAGAAATATTAAGAGATAAAGCAGGCTATTTCATAATGATAAAAGAGTCAATTCAAAAGGAAGAAATAACACTTCTACATTTGTAAACACCTAGTAACACAGAATTTATGAAGCAAAAGTTGACGGAAATAAAAGAAGAAATAGACAAAACCAGAATCGCATTTGGAGATTTGAACACACCTATCTCAAAAATGATAAAAGAAACAGATATTAGTAAGGATATAGAAAATTTAAATACAGTTAATCAGCTTGACTTAAACGATATATTTAGAAGACTATACTCAATAATTGCAGAATACACATTCGTTGCAAGTGTGTTTACAACATTTACCAATCTGACCATATGCTGGGTCATAATACAAATTTGAACAAATTTCAAAAAAAATGGAATCATGCAAAATATAGCCTGATTAAGTAGAATTAAACTAGAAGTCAGTAACAGATAACTAAAAGACCTCCCTTATTAGAAATTTTGCAATATGCTTCAGAAAAAAAATGAGTCAAAGAAGAAATCCCAAAGGAAATTAGAAAACATTTTTAAATAAACGAAAATGAAAGCACTACATAAAATCTTCTAGAGTGCATTTCTGTAGAAAGATGAAAAATCTATGACCTAAGTTTCTATCTCAAGAAGCTAGGTAAGAAAAAAAACTAAATCCAAAGAAAGTAAAGAAAATAACACAGAAGAAATCGAAGACATGTAAAGAAAGTACAATAAAATCAAAAGAAAAAGTTGGCTCTTTCAAAGTTTAGTAAAATTGTTCATTATCAAAAAATTAAAAAACATAAATTATTAATATAAGAGTAAAAAAGGCAAAATCATTATAGATCTTACAAACATTGAAAAGAAGATATCATAAACAATGTTATGCCAATAAATTTGAAACTGAGATGCACTGGACAAATTCCTTGCAACTCACCAAGGCTAAAGACACAGGAAATCTTAATAGTCCTATGTCTATTAAAAAAATTCAATAGGTAAAAACAAAAACTTTCTCACAATGAAAATTCTCGGCTTGAATGGCTTCAATAGTGAATTCTTCTAAACATTAAAGAAAAAAATGTCATTTTTATACACACTCTTTCAGAAAACAAAGAAAAAAGGAATAACACAGATACCAAAACCTAACAAGAACCTTATGAGAATGAAAAATTATAGGCCTCTTTCTCTCATGAATTTGGGTATAAAAAATCTAAACAAATGTATTAACAAATGGACACAAGCAATAACGTAAAAAGAATAATACATCATGACCAAGTAGGGTTTCTTCTAAGAATGGAAGGTTGTTTTAAAATGTGAAAATCAATGCAACCCATCACATTAACAGAATAAAGAAAAAGAACTATTCCTAATAGATGCCCCAATTTTTTTTGACAAAATGCAATACTCATTCATGATAAAAACAAATCTCTTGAAAAACTCAGAACTACCTTAATCTGATAAATGTATCTACAAAACCTACAGAAAATATACTTAATTATGAAATAACAAATGTTTTGTATCTGAGGTAGAGACTAAGACAAGAATGTTCATTTATTGCCATTTCTACTTAACATTGTATTAGAGGTTCTAAACAGTGCAATATGGCAAGAAAATAATATAAGAATATGGAAAATGTAGAAAAGTTTAAAGTCTAAAAAAAATGATTTGTACTTCCACAAAAAAAAATTGAAATACTAAAAGTAAAACTTTATTATTTCCAGATGACATAACTGTGTATGCAAAAAACTCAAAAAACATTTCAAAAATAAGTGAATTTAGCAAGGTTGCTGGCGGGTCAATATACAAAAATCAGCTGCATTTCTAAATGTTTGGAGCTAATATACAGAAAAAAAACGCCACTTGCAATGGAACAAAAAAATATCTAAAAATAAATTTAACACAAAAATGTAGAAGGACCTCTGCAATGAAAATGATAAAACACTTCTCAAATTTCGAATTTAAATAATATGAGGGATACACCATATTCATGGATAGAGAAATTCAATATTATTACTTCGTCACTTCTCTGCACATTAAACTAGAGATTCATGCAATTCCAGTCAAGATCCATCAGCGCTTTTGTACGTGTTTGCCGGGTGGGCGGAGGAGTTGACAATATAAATGTAACTGCAAAAGACCTCTAATGACTGAGAAAAACTTGGAGAACAAAAAAGTTGGAGGCCTTAATATTAACACATATCAAGATTAATTATAAAGCTATATGTAAGAATAAACAAATAGATCAATGAAATAGAATAGGAGCCCTAAATGACCCACATATACAAAGCCACCTGATTTACGATAAAAGCATTACTAGCATTCAGTGGGGAGAGAATTGTCTTCTCAAAGAATAGTGCTCAAACAATGAGATATCTATAAAATAAACCTTGACCCTGCAACATTCACAAAAATTACTCTATGATGGACCATAGACCTACATTTGAAAGGTAAAACAAAAGTTTCTAAAAGAAAACAGAAAAATATCTTCATAAACTTGGAGTTCTTAAATAGAGCACAATAAAGCATTAACCATCAAAAAATAATAGACTTCATTAACATTAAGATGTCTTCATCAAAAAATAACATTAATAAAGTGTTAAGCCAAGGAATATGTGAGAAAATATTTATAAGACAAAAAAAGGAAAATGTTTTTATCCAGAAAATATAATGAATTCCAACAATCCAATAAGAAAAAAGCAAACACCCCATGATAAACTACAAAAAAGAAAACTATAAAAAAGAAAAGGCACTTTAAAGATATCAATAAACATATGAAAAGTGGCTCAATGTCATTAATCATCAGATAAATTCAAGTTAAAACCACCCCAAGATACTATTACCTACATATCCACTGAAATATCAGCAATTAAAATGTTCATAAATTGCTGGTGAGAATATAAATCAGAAAATCATTTTAGAAGACCAAATGGATCTGCTAAAGTAAACACATGACCCAACAAAAGACACATCTAAGGATGGACACAGTAGCATTAATCAAAATAGCTAAAACCTGGAAATAATCTAAATGTCAGTAGTAAAAGGAATGTATATTATAGTATATTCATAAAATGAAATGAAAAAAAACAAACTATGGCTACATGAAACAACTAAATAAATCTCCTAGATAAGATGCTGAATGCAAGTAACCAGCTATAAAAGAATATTGCATTTGTATGAAGTTCAAAAACAGGAAAAACTAGACAGAAGTTAGAGAATAGTGGTCCTCCTTTTTTGAGGTGGGGGGAGATCAAAAGGAGAGGTATAGGAGAGGCAGCTAGGTTGCTGGAAATGTTCTGTATCTTGAAATAGGTAGAGGTTAAGAAGGTATATACATATATAAAAATGTAATGAGTGGTATTTTCAGTATTTTTTACACTTTATTCTCTGTGAATTATATAGTAACATATACCATCTCTTAAGACTTTACTTACTATATAATCTTCCCTTTAATTCTTTATTTTTAATTTGACAAAGTATTTTTATCTTTGATAAAGAATATGAATGAGATCACAAATATCCATCCAGTTGACCTTAGAATTAAAAGTACCTTAACTCTCACATGGCAAACTTACTCTAAGCCAGGAAAAAAAGCACCATCTTTTTTTCAAAGATTAAAGAGGAGACTTAAGCTTGCGTAATCCAACTATTTTACTGTATTAGATTATCTTTTTAAGCAGAGACATCAACAAGTTTATATAATGAAAGATCAGAACAAAGAATAAATTGCAGTAAAATAAACTACACAATCTATATCAAAAAGCCCCTTTGAAACTTCCTTTGTGGCTTTCTTATTGGAAAATAAAATAAATTGAATAAAGTAATTCCATGTTTTTTGTATGTGAATATCAATAAGAATAAAGCACATACTCATCATTATGTATCTGTCATGTGGATAACCAGAGCCAGCTAAAGGGACAGTCTGTTGATCCAGGCATCAATCCTGAAAATAACTATTTCTAAAAACACTAAATAACCATTAAAATCTTACATATGGGTGACCTGTAAGGTAGCTAAGGAAAAATTACATGCATCCCCTCTGGAGATAAAGTTAAACACCATTACAGTAACCTTATTATATAAGGTTTGTTAACACTTCATTAGCTTTCCTACATCAACCACATATACAGAACAATATTTTCAACATTGTTTTAAATTGAGAAAATGTATAATCACTAATTAAGAAAGCTCTGATGCATTTATAGCCAGCAGATCCTAAAATTAGTATTAACTTCCTTTGTTCCTCTAATCACGACATCCTTTAAATCTTGAAAATGATAGATACCTGGTGAGTTTAAAGGCAAGACAAATAAAAATGGAGCATACTCCTAACCTAAGCTAATACCATAGAGTATTTTAATTCAGGACTCATGTGAGAAAGAAGAAATTTACCTGCCAAGCTGGAACAGAGGTCGAGTTGGACATGACTGTTTTTTGCAGCTCCTCAAGTACACCATCTGGGAGAGGCTTTGGGCACTCCAGGAGTGGTTTACTCTGAACTTGTCTCAAAAGTAAGATAACAGCTGGCTGATCGGGATTACTTTTTAAATTCTAAAATTTAAACCCCAAATAGAAAGACATCAAATAGGTTCTTAAATGTTCAATGTAAAAGGCAATTAAGCTATTCCACATGTTGAGGGGGGAAAAAATCTAAATTTGACCTTTTCTTAATAAAAAAATAAACAACTACAAAAGTAAAATAAACAGACCCTGAACATCTTGGGGATATCAAACTCTACATTTAAATAATCTTTAAAATCGATAATGCTATTATTGTAGTTTATAAGTCATTTATTTTAGATCTAGTATGTCCCTTTGACTTGTTTTATTCTCAGGTGATATCCTAAGAACTTTAGGTTCTGAACATAAAGAGCAGAACTAAGAAAATATAAAATTAACAATGAAGGCTAACACTATCCCTTATTGGAAGAAACAATATTATGTAAAAAAGAAAGCAATAAATTTTTTCCTTTCTCAGCCTCTTAACAAAGACAGTCATTGCATATCCTTCCTCTAAGTACAGCTTTCTTCCACATTAGAAATAAGAGAAATGACCCATTTATCTATTTTACTAAGCTATTATGTATATACTACACACAAATACATATATAAATGTATGTATGTATATATATCTCCTTCCACAATACATATGAAAGAAGTTAAAGAAATTTCTCAAAACAAGTCCTTCCACTATCGTTTTAAATATTTCTTCCTTTATTGCTTGCCCCTCAATAACGTGTTCACTATTTTTACTAATTAGATTACAATCTTAAATGTATTTATTTCTAAAATGTACTTGATTGCTTCTTTTCTAAACAAGAGGTTGGAACAATAAAATGACAAGGAAAGGGTCATAAAAGTAGCCTTCATTCTGTCAGAGAGAACATAGCAACTTAAAATTTCTCCTTACTAAACTCTCACTATATAATACTAACCTGTTCTGAACTTAGATGGAATTTCTTAAATAAAGAAGTTACTACTCTGCTTTTAAGAGAATTCAAGGGCCTAAAGGATCTTAAAAGATCCATTCCTCTTTCTCTTTAAAATTTATCCTGATCTTTCAAAAGAAAATTCTAAAAGACAACACAATCTCCTTGGTAAACATTTATGAAACATGATGTTTAAAAAGTGATGTTTTGGCTCTGGTAAACATCCAAGGTGTTAATGTTATCACCCGGTCATTAATTTCTTTCAGCTATTTCATTTCAGCTATTATCTTTAAAAAGTTCTGATTCATAAATAACCTCAAAGTGGAGAAAACTGAAATATAATTCATAGTTAAATTATCATTTGTGTATGATTAGAAATTGGGCAAAAAAACTGCTCTTAAGCAACTTCCAAATAAATCAATTTGAGGGACTTGATAATTGTATATGCTTTTCGTGTAAAAATAGGATCACTACTCAGAAAAAGTGGTGAGGAAATAGTAAGGCCAGAATAAAATTGTTCATATGACTTGACATAAAAAAAAAAAAAAAAGTAATGTTTTAAAACTCTCCTAACCCATTAAATTATTTCTGAGTAGGTTTATGAAACTGATTTATTCATTCAATAAACATTTATTGAACTCCTATTATGTGATAGGCAAGGTGGTAAGAATCTACTCACAGAGCCTACAACTCAGGTATGTAAAAACTACACTCTGAAAGGAGGAACCAGAAATCATAGGAAAATACTGTTTCCCTAATGGTACCCTCCCTCCCAAAAAAATCTATTAACAGCTTGGGTCCTAGAGTCAAACAAAGTTCAAATGGCAACTATCAATTTCTAGCTGTGAGCCCCTGTGCAAATTACTTGTCCTCTCTAAGCGCTAGTTTTTTTCACTTGTAAAAATGGAGATAATAATAAGTACTTATGTTATAGGATTGCTGTGAAGTTCAAACACAAACTGCTAAATGTAGTTCAGCAGCAGTAAGTACTGTGGTAAGTGACTGGCTATGGTAAGTACTCAATAAATGTTGGGTGTGATCATCATCATCATTAACATTATCACTATCACCACAACCACCACCATATGCTCTTAAATAAGATGCACTTTATTTTTGAAGTTATTTTCCCAATAGGATAACACTTCCATAACAATACCTTTGTGCAAAGGGCTTCAGCTTCAGATATTCTTCCTGTGTCCACTAGACCAGTGACAGCTTGGAAGAGAGACCACTTTTCAAGAGATTCATTGTAACTTTCAAGGAATTCTTTGTCTTTAACTATAAACAAAAAATACAATATTACCTTCTTCTGCAATTTATAATGTGTTCTCAAGGGAGTTATTAGTTGCTAGTAGGTATTACAATAAGACTGATGCATATATGATTTTTAACACTTACATGTACCACTGGAATGTCACAGACTACCCTGACATAAGAAAGGTTTCTGAAAAGTTTCATGGTAGTCCCTGGTAGGAATATTTGTAGTTGAATAACTTAAGATCTTATATACTTGTGACTCATATAAAAATCACTATATCCATAGTAAAAGTAAAAGTAATTCATTGAAAAAATTAGATTTATTGTAATATAATTGACACACAATAAACTGTACATATACACATATTCAAACTGTACAATTTGATGAGTTTTGACATAAGTATACATCTATGAACCATCACCACAATCAGGATAATGAACTTATTCATCATCATCAAAAGTCTTCTCCTCCCCCTTTGTAATCACTTCTGTCCCCAGCCCTCCTCTTACCCTATGTCCCACAGCAATCACTAATTATTTTCAGTCAAAACAGATCAGTTTGCATTTTCTAAAATTTCTTATAAATTGAATCATAAAGTAAAAATTCTTTGGCATCTTTCACAATTGTTAACATGGTAAATGCCATTCATTTTCAAATGTCAAAGCAACCTTACATTCGTAGGATAAACTGCATATGATCATGATGTATCTTTTTTATGTATTGTTGGATTTGATTTGCTAAAGTTTTATTATAAATATTTGTATCTATGTTCATTAGTGATGTCATTCTGTAGTTCTCTTGTAATTTCTTTTGTTTGGTTTTTGTATCAGGGTAATTCTGGTCTCAGAAGTTAGGAAGTGTTACCACCTATTCAACTTTCTTAAAGAGTTTGTGGAGAAATGATATTATTTCTTCCTTAAATGTTTGGTAGAATACATCAGTGAAGTCATTTGGTCCTAGAGTTTTCTTTGTGGGAAGATTTTTAACAATAAATTCAGTGTTTTTAATAAATATAAAACTATTCAGTTTATTTCTCCTTAAGTAAGCTTTGTGTCTTATTTAATGTCATAAAGTTGTTCATAAGCCTTTTAATAGCTATAGTGATATACCCTCTTTCATTCCTGACATTGGTATTGTCTTTTTTCTCTATGTCTTGGCAAGAGGTTTATCAATTTTATTGATCTCAAATAACTAAGTTTTGCTTCTATTGAGTTTCTGTTTTCTATTTCATTGATCTCTACTCTTCATTATTTTTTGTTGTCTGCTTACTTTGGGTTTAATTTCCTCTTCCTTTTTCTAGTTTCTTAAGGTAAAGGCGAGGTCATTAATTAAAGGTCTTTCTTATTTTCCATTTAATGCTATAAACTTCCCTATAAGCAGTGTTTTAGTAGCATTGTAGAATTTTGATATGTTGTTTTTCTATTTTCATTCATTTCAAAATATTTTCTAATTTCCCTTCTGATTTACTCTTTGACTTGGATTATTTAGAAGTATGTTATTTAGTTTCCAAATATTGAGGAATTTTCCATATATTTTCCTGCTACTGATTTCAAATTTAATTCCATTATATTAAGATGACATACTTTGTATGATTTGTATCCTTTTCAATTTATTTAGACTGTTTTATGGCCCAGGATACAATATATTTGGGTAAATATTCTGTGTGCACTTTACAACAACATGCATTCTGCTGTGGTTAGAAGTGTTCTGCAAATGCCAATCAGGTCAAGTTAGTTGACAGTGTTGTTCAAGTTTTTGTTATATCTTTACTGATTTTTCTGTCCAATTGTTCTATCAATTATTAAAAGAAGAGTGTTGAAATCTCTACCTAAAATTGTGGGTTTGTCTACCTCTCCTTTCATTTCTATAAGCTTCTGCTCCATGCATTTTTCCACAATTTTTCATTTTTTCTACTTATTTTATTGTGAAATACAATGTACATTTTGTGTCGTTTGAAGCTTTGTTAATCAGTGCCTAAATGTTTATTACATGTGTACCTCAGAGATAATGCAGGTTCAGTTACAGACCACTGCAATAAAGTGAGTCACACTAACCTTTTGGTTTCCCAGTGAATATAAAAGTATGTATCTACTATACTGTAATCTATTTAGTGTGCAATAGCATTATGTCTAAAAAACCAATGTACATACCTTAATTAAAAATACTTTATTGCTAAAAATGCTAATCATCCTCTGAGCTTATAGTAAACTGTAATCTATTTACTGGTGGAGGGTCTTGCCTCAATATTGATGGTTACTGACTAATCAGGGTGGTGGTTACTTAAGGTTGGGTGGCTGTGGCAATTTCTTAAAATAAGACAATGAAGTTTGCACATCAATTGACTCTTCTTTTCACTTGAATACTTAGAGGCCGTTATAGGGCTATTAATGACCTAATTTCAATATTGTTGTGTCTCTGGGAATAGGGAGGCCCAAGGAAAGGGAGAAAGATGGGGAAATCACAGGTCAGTGAAGCAGTCAGAAGGCATACAACATTTATTGATTGAGTTTGCCATCTTAAATGGATGCAGTTCATGGTGCCCCAAAACAATTACAATAGTAATATCAAAGATCACAGATCACCATAACAAACATAATAATAATTTAAAAGTTTGAAATATTGTGAAAATCACCAAAATGTAACGAGAGACAAAAAAGGAGCAAATGCTGTTGAAAAAATGGTGCAGACAAACTTGCTCAATGTAGTGTTGCCACAAACTTCAATATGTAAAGAACACAATATCTACAAAATGCTATAAAGCAAAGCACAATAAAACAAAGTATGCCTATATTGTTATGTCTTTTTGATGAACTGATTCCATCGTGAAATGACCCTCCTTATCACTGCAATATTCCTTGCTCTGAAATTTAATTAGTCTGAAATTAACATGGACACTCTAGCTTTCTTTTGATTAGTGTTGGCATGGTATGTCTTTTTCCATATTTATACTTTTTAGGGCTTTTTTTGTCTTTATATTTAAAAATAGATTTACGTTTTAGCCACATGTTTCTTTTAGGCAGTAACTATATAGTTGGCTCTTGCTTTTTAATCCAATCTAACAATCGCTGCCTTTTAACTAGGGTAGTTAGACCATTAATATTTAACTTGATTATTGATATGGTTGAGTTTAACTCTAATGTGTTGTTATTGTTTTCTATTTGCCTTATCCATTCTTTGTTCCCTTTTCCTCTTCTTTTGTATTTTTTTTATGATTCTGCTTTATTTACTTGAGTGGCTTATTAGCTATAACTATTTTTTAGTGTCTACTGTAAGGTTTAGCGTATTCACCTTTAACCTGTCACAATCTACCTTTAATATTATACCACTTCACGTATAGTATAAAAATTTTACAAAAGAATACTTCTATTTTCCCCTCCTGGCCTTTGTGCTATTGTTGTCATACATACTTTAAATGGTCAATTATATTCTAAAAAGACTTCTCTCATGTGTCATTTGTGGATCTGTTTCTAGTGATTTTTCTCCTCATTATGAGTGGTATTTTTCTGCTTCTTTGCATGTCTATCAACTGTATATCACACATTGTGAATTTTACCTTGTTGAATGCCAGATTATCTTTGTTTTCCTATAACGTTCTTGAGCTTTGTTCTATAAGCAGTTAAAGCTTCTTGAAAATGATCTGATCTTTTCAAGGCTTGCTTTTAAGCTTAAATGAGACCATAACAGCCTTTAGTGTAGGGCTAATTGTTCCCACTATGTTTTGGCAATATCCTTCTGAGTACATTACCCTAAATGTATCATGTATAAAATGCTTTTTAAAACTTACTTGAAGCAGAAACAGCAGAGTACAGTGCCAAGTATAAAGCCATCCTTTTTGGCTGAGTGTTGTTCACTAGAGCCAGTTTATCATCTGCATGACAGGCTGCCATTAGCCCAGCCCAGACAGCAGGATCACCTAAACGTAGAAAATATAGTTAAAAGGCTTCCTAACATCAACATGTTATTTAAAAAGTACCAAATGTGAGTATTAAGAGTTTACAAAAACCAAAAAAATAATAATAATAATTGCAACTCCAGAAAAATTCCATTTTCTTAACGAAAAACTAAATTATACTTGTTTTCAGAAGACACACTACTATATCCATCCTTCAAGATTTGCTATTTTTTTCAAACACAATAGATTATGAGAAATATCCTATTAAGCTCACCTTCCATAGCTGGTTAGTTCAGTTGCCTAGACTACTGTGCTACTGTGGAAAGGTCAATTATATTCACTTTCACTGGACACGGAGGACAAGTATCAAATAGGCACTCATGTTCATCACTCAGCCCATTCTAAAGGCTCACTAACAGGAAAAACAGGATAATACAATTTCTCAATTCTTAAGAAAAGTCTGAACCAAAGGAAAAGCTCAAGACAATTGCATTTTACCTACATTCTAACAGCCTAGCATGACGGTCACTTTATCATTCCAACTGAAACAATTAATTATATATCTTTTCATTCATTTGATCTTTCCTTCTTTCCCTCACATCTAAGAGCAGCTTCAGGAGAGCAGTGGATTCAGGAGGTAATAATAGAAAGAGATTACGAATTCAGACTCTTCTTTTTTAAAAAGTTAGCTGTAGATTGAAAAGTTGGATGGGGATTTGGCACTTAGACTGTTTTAAAATTTGTTTTGTCTTTTAAAAATATTTTGCAGTTCACATCAATGGTTAATACTTTAGTCCTGCCACCCTTGAAAAAACAAATGGATAATTTTAATGTTCCACAAGGGGGTGCTGGTTAACAATATAGTCATTTAAACATACTTTTTAGCTTTATTTTTATATTTTGTATCTAACTGTCCCACCAAGTATATGTCTCTTATCAAATGTCTGAAATATATATCTATTTCCTTTATAGATGATCAGTATTACTGCTAATAGTACAAGAATCATCAGAAATCTTATGCAGATCAAAAACTTTTACAAAAAAATTAAATACATACTTCCATATTACGAAATAATTCCTGCCCGGATAATGACTACTTTATTTAAAATAACATAAGAAAGACATAATCAAATTCCAGAATAAGGAAATGGGGACCAGTCTCTAGAATTTATGACAAGATCTGATTACTCTCTAATGAAAAGCATGCGACTTGAGACTTAGATATGGCTTCAGGTCTAATAATGCCATTAATCCACTGTGTGGTAGCTTTTCCTTTGAGGCTCATTTTCTACAAAATAAGGCAAATGAACTATATGATGGCTCAAGTGCCATTTGGTCTAAAATCCTATAATTCCAATTGGGGTAGACCCAATTTCTGAATAGTGACTTACTCCTAAGTGAACAAAATCTTTAGGATCTTAGGATTATGGAATTATTGTTAAGATTTTGGGAAGGGAATGGATATTAGCTGGCAATTTCTTCTATCACAATTCAAAAGAATTGTTGTTTTTATTAATTCTTACATAGATAATTAGCAACTCAAATTCCTTATGAAACAAAGTAGTCATATATTATGTTATATATATTTTATATTTTATATATATACTACGAACCTAAAAAATTTTAAATATAGTTTGTTAATTTATCTCTTAATTTAATAGAAGCACTAATCTAGCAGAAATTGGATTTCCTTCCATTTAATTCTAAATTTGGGGGGTTATATTTAAATTTCTGAAAAGATTTCCTGGAGTATCATCTATTAAAAAGGTAATTTGTTCAACTAAAGATCTGCAAAGTCTATGTGTATAGCTACTACACATAGGTACAATTATATTCACTTTCATTGGAGTTCAAAGACAAGTCGAAAAAAGCACTCATCTTCATCACTCAGTCCCTGTTTTCAGCATATTATATGATGACTTTGCTTTCTTGAGTATGTATTTCTCCAGATAATATAGGAAAATCAGAAAATATCATTAGCAAGGACCTTATCTGGGCAATCTCACCTTTCTAAAGTTTATGCCACTTAACGTAATCAAAGGCTAACAGATCTATCTTTCTGGGTACACTGTAAGAATTCTTGAGAGCAATCTAGTATTTGCTTGAGAACACCTCCAAAAAATCAGGAACTTACTCAAAGTATAATACAAGCAAACCCAAATGTTTAAGGTCTCTTTTTATTCTATTTCAAAAAATGAAAGAAAGATAAACAACATGATTGTGGTCTGTTTACTTGTTTTACAAAATAATATCTGAAATGTTAGATATTTTGTAGTTTAGGACATTTACAATTTATTGTGAAGATAACATTGAACCTATTCTTTGTACAATTTGTTTCCCAACAGTCCCTGGCCAAAAACAATAGCGTCCTGATCTAACAAATGTCTGAAGTGCTGTAGGGAAATAAATTGTTTAATGTTATATTTTATATTAAAAATAATGTTATGCAAGAATACACGTCATAACCCTATACTGCTAGACATTCTAACCCTCTAAGGCATTTCTCCTGTAGTGGTAACAGAAGCATGCTGATGCAGTCCACAGGCAGTTCTTCAGCACCTTTTGTGACCAATGGCATACAAATGACACAGCTGGTTAGAAATAAGAGTTAGCTCAGCTAAGGCCAGCACTTTGGCTGTTAACATATAAGATATATCTCCACTCTTCAAAAAGCTAACAACACACAAAAATAACTAAATATGTTTATTAAATAATTTAGTAGCTACAGTTAAACCTCTTAAACCAGAATGACAGAAAATAGAAATAAAACTGCTTCTTGAAAATATATAATTCAGAGTTACAACAATGTATTTTAAAGCATCTTTAGGTAGATATTCATTTCAGCCTGCTTCAATAATTATCTTTTAATTATCAGTAGCCAAATATAGATGACCAAATAATATACAAAAATCTTAAAACATTTTCTTAAAAGCCCCTTGTCTTATTTCATAAAAATACAAAGTTTGCTCCTACAAATCACAAATGTAACATGAATAGCATCCTAATTAATGAAGTAGATTATATTATATTCACCTGGAGAAAGGAGAGCTGCCTTCTGAATGGTTTTTAGTGCAATATTTTTTTCATCTTCGGCTGAACTGCTTCCCATGGCCAACTGATTTACTGCAGTGTACAGTAATGCCTTCTATGTAAGAGAAAAGAAGGGTGTTAACTAATTATCTTTACAGCTCCCTGACTTTCAAAATGACTAAAAGTAAGACTATACTAGATATGATGTGACCTCTAAGCCTAGGAAGAAAAATTATTCTTTCATCAATAACAATATTTTAAAAATACTGGGCAAACTAACCTTTCCATGATTTGAATCCAGAATATGAGCCACATTCCCTGCTACAGCACCTCCCTATAAGAGAAAATAATTATTTAAATAAAAGCATAAATGTTCATGAAATAGTAAAAATTAAGACTGGTAAAATCTTTCCATTAAATTATATGAAAGGTTCATTTTATCACATTCATAACTTCTAAATACCTTAATATCAACTTACTATTACTGTAATATTTAATGTAATATTTTTATGAAAGAAAATCTTTTCTACCATGATAATTTCAATTTTTCTATTTTAAAATACTCATTAAAGGTCCAAAAGTTACATGATTTTACAGCTGAATCAACCCATCCACTGAAAATAACTAAAAATATAGGATGAAACTTTGCTACTCAAAGTATTGTCTGTACAGCAGCAGTATCAACATTCTTGGGGAGGTTGTTAGAAATGCAAAATAACAGGCACCACCCCATACTTATTGAATTAGAATCTGTATTTTAACAAGATCATGGGGTGATTTTATCTTCACATTAAAGTTTGAGAAGCACTGGGATAAAATATTTAAAAAACGTATTTTTAAAAGCATTGAAAATTGACAAGATACTAAGGACTTACACCAGGCCAAAACTAAAAGGGAAAACTGGAATCTACAGAGAGGTAACTGAGCAGGGACCACTTCCGCCATTCGCAGATCCTAACAAATCTGATTTTTCGTTTTGAAGAACATGGGCTAGAGGGACAGGAATTAAGCCCAAGGCTCACACAAGGAGGAGAGTATATAGGCAACCCATAATAAGCTGAGACCCGCAGGTTAAAGGTGAATCAGAAGTAAATGAGGTTTCAGACAACCTTGCAACCCAGGTGCACAGCAGCCTGTTTGGTACAGAAACCTCATGTTCTAAACCTTGTTTAAGGGGATTCCAAATTGGTAGAATTCCCAAGCACCTGGCAGAAATAAGTACAGTTTCTTTCTATAGAAAGGTGCCTTAATTCTAGGCCTCAAATTATTTCCACAAAGTACACACAATCAGGTTAACAAAGAAACAACATCACCATGTGTGAAAAACAGCAGGAATAACAAAAATAGATTTACACAAGACTTCAGATATAGGAATTATTAGATGTAATAAGTGTTCAAAACATATTAGCTATTATCATTATGTTTACCAACTAGTTAAGTAAACTATGAAAGGTCATATTGATCATAGAAGTTAACAAAATACTTTATAGACTCCTAAAAATATCTGGCTGTTAGGAACTAAAACACAATATATAACCCTTTGTATAGAACATTAATGATTCCATGTTTAGATTTACATTTTAAACAGCAGTGTTCTAGTTCTTCTTATCTTATCTTTAAGGAGCTTTGAAATAAAATTATCTTTTGGAATTCAAAAACATGATAGCTAATGCTTACTAAATGGCAACATTACAAGCATAATCTTATCGCATCTCCATAAACATAATCTCTATGTGTTCAAAAGAATCCACCTACTTTGTATCTTCCATACTCTCAGAACAGTAAAAGAGTACATGGAAGAAACTGAGTATACTACTTGTTGAATGACTAATGGAAAATTTGGTTAAATAACAGAACTCCCTTGCTGTATTAGTTTTTTTCCAGAATGAAAATGCTAATACTTTAAAATCACATTATTTACCACATCACAAGTTATTTTATTTTTTTGCCAGAATTTAGAACATTACTCACCTTTGCATTTCGTTGAGCATACTGAGCAACCACTCGGGACAGCAGAGACCAAAGGGCAGGATCAGCTGGGTTACTAGAGATCATCAAAAGGAGAGACCTTAGGGATGGGAGTTACTTTAACCACAAAAAGTACGAGCAAAAACATTTTACTTAGTACCTAAGTTTAAAATCTTTTAGACATCTAAAACAAGTTCATATTAATTGTCCATGTGTGGTTAAAAGTGCCTTATTTTTAGAATACATATTTTATATCTTCTATATATACCAACGGTCCCTATGAAAATAAAAAAAAGACCAGCAACGTGGTGATTACAAAGCCATGAAATCTAATTAAGAAAGGTTAAAGAAATTTAATGTTGTGTTCAAAAAAAAAAAAAAAAAAAAAAAAAAAAAAGAAACATAAGAACTATGGAAGGAAAACGAACTACTGATATAACACTTTACTACTGAAAATAAATAAAAAACCACTGTTGCTAATGAAAACAGTTTTCTATTTTCCAGATTTTGAAGACACTAATGAATGTTTGAATGGCCAAAAAATTTCTAAAATCATTTAACTGGACAGTATCAGGTAATAAACTGACAAAATCACAAACTTGAGAATTAGTAACGGTACTAAAACAAGGTTTGGAAGGACAAAATTTCTGTTCTCTATCTCTATCGACTGCATTTTAAAAAAAAATCTTTATACGTGAAACAATGTGTATAGTCAGTTACCTGGTCCTATGGATAATTTCATAAAACTACATTTTGGTTTCCAAATATATATGCTTACCAACCTCATTTTATATTCTTCATAAGGCCCAAATATCAAAGACAATCTCACCAAGTATTATTAGACCCAGTGTCCACAAGTACAGAATTTACCTGTGAACAGCTTTAGATATTTGTCTCTGTACTGCCATACTGCGGCCTTGTAGGGCATAAATCGCTGAAGTAAGAAGGCACCTCTGATAATCATTGTCTTTCTGTTTCACGTGTTTCAGTAACTCATTAAGTGCTGCTTTTGACAGTGTAGCATCCTGCATTACCAATCCCAGAGCACAAAGGGCTTGAAGGCTCTCTGTGGTTGGTTCCTTTAAGATAGAGCTGTAAATATATTTTTTAATTGTCTATTAGCCATAAATACAGTAGTATGAAACTATTAAAACATATTTAACATTTACTAGAAAAAGTAATTTACTTAAAGAATCACCAAACTAAGCCCAACTTTAAGATAAACATAAAAACTAATCCCTTGGCTTCTAGGGACAGCAATTTCCCTTCATGCCTGAAGCAGTTACAAGTACCACAGAGCAGAAATAGCTAAATTTCTTTTCTGGTCATTATATTTAAGTTTTAGAAACAAATATAAACCAGGTCCTTTGGGTCTCAGTTCTAGGTAAATAATTAGAATAATTTTACTAAAATGTTTAGTTACAATAAAATCCTAGAAGGTATGAATAATTTTTAAAAATCTTCAGTATGAGAGCTGATTTTCATCATTCTCAGAAAGCTCTGACCTATTGCTGTGGTACTGAAACCAGGCCTTTACATAATAAGTACAAATTATATTTATTTCTACCATATTCCAAGTGAGTATTTTTATAATTTAAGGAGAACTTAAATCTGGTATGTAAACAACTTTTTCCCCTTTCAACTGTGAAATCAGATTTAGCCTTATGGAAGTTAAGTTAATAATGTTTAGGAATCCTTATTAATTTAAATGAAGAAAACCTTAGCTCTCCACAAACTTAATACTTCTAATAGTAATTATAAATGTTGTTCTGTAACAAAACAAAGGAACTTTCAAAATTTTTTAAACAAAGTTCATTAAAATATAACAGAAATATTTATACCCATAAAATATCACATGCCTACTACTATGTCTTTCTACAATTTTTTGGAAGAGGGAAACAAAGTATTTAAAATTTAATTTTGACAAATAGGTATAAAATTGTGAATTTTCATGGGCACATCAAGAGTTAGCAAATAAAAACATCCATAGTAATTCCTTTTTACAATTAGGGTTAAGAAATGTAAGAGTCCAAAGGAAAGAATGCCAATTAGACAGTCATTTCTATGAACACATATAATTTCTGTATAACTTGGTACAACTAAAAAAAAAGCAAACAGCAAATTCCAATACTAACGGCAAAAAATATAAATATATATAAATATAAATTAATTAATTCTATTACTGACAGCAAAAAAAAAGGAAATTCCTACTTTTGATACTTACCAATTTACAAAATCTAATTACTACTGAAATAAGTACATCCTATTAAGCTAACATATGCTGAATGCTCGGTACCTGCACATTGTCTTATGCCATATTCTAGGAATTTTATATATGGTTATTTAACATCATAAATTTTATGAAGTTGGTAACCAGATTTTTTTCCTTATTATTAAGCTTACTCCTTTTTCTTTCCACTTAAATAAGCACCTAGGACATGGCTTAGCTCCCAAAATACGAATGCCAAACAAGATCAATAAAGAATTGGTAACTGAACTTTTCATAAAAGAAAGTCAACAAGAATGCCAAGGGGCCGGGGTTGGGGAGAGCAGTTGGTAGTGTTAAGTTTGAAAGATAACATGCAGAGAATCAAAAACAAAGAAACATAAACCAGAAAAAAATATCTAGGCCCTGGATCCAACAACATAAAACAAGGTAAAGGTTTTCCTTCTTAGAAGAGAAGAGGAAAAGGATTACATTCAATTTCTCCACTTTCACCAATGTTCAAAATTATTTTGGTTACTGTTTTAAATAGTAACTAAAAATGATCTAATCGTGACTAATTTCAGTTTATTTTTGCCCTCAGTAAGTGCAGCAATACATTAGCATCTATGATTCTTGTCCTCAAGCCATTTGGAAATTGTGGTTCTCTGAACATGTTATATATAGTCATATATACACATTATTTGGGTGTATCCATGTAAAATGACAAGATTTTTTTTTTTAATTTTGATTGGTTTTCTCAAAATAGCAAAGAGAAAGAGAATGAATTGCTTATTTATTATACAAGAAAATGACTTAAATTAGGATGGAACAAAAGCATCACAATGAATAAACAAATATAAAGCTTATCCTACAGAAGTGGGTCTCAACTAGTACCAGCTAATCATCTCCCACAACCCACCTTTGCAGGGGGTGGAGTAATTTGGAGATGCATATAGGTAATTTTTTGGTTTTCACAATGATTGAGGAGTGCTATTAGCATTTAATGGGTGGGGGACAGGGATGTAATCTTCCCACAATGGGTGTACAGTTCTGTATAATGAGGATTAATACCACTGAAAATGCCAATAAAGCATTAATTGATAATCACTGTCCAATAGCACATATTAATCATCTGCTTCTGAAAAAGTTAAGATCAACTTACACACACACACACACACACACACACACACACACACACACACATTCCAGAAGTCAAAAAAGACCACACAAATAACCACATACATCCTAAGTCGTTATTTCTAATTATGCCAAAAATATAGAAATAATTACAAGTTTTATTTAGTAGCATTTTTTTTAAAGATTCAACTTTAAGTGAACTTTATCATGCTACTTTGAAAAGGAAAGAAGAAAAAATCTCTTTGGGGATCTTAAAGGCCAAAAAACAAACCAGTTACGACTGGCTTCGTTAAAATTTTAAGATCTTACTAGATCAAGTGATCAATTACTCTTTTTTAAATTAAATAATACAGTCAACTATAATTGAAAAAATAAAAATATAAAAATTATTTTTAAAATAAAGTAATTAATGCAATAAATAAATAATATATAAAGAGTACAGGATAGTTTTGAACAACTGGATGGATCCAGGGCTAAGAATTAAGTCATGATCTCTAGTTCTATCTGTGACTGCCAGTCCGTTCAGAACCAGGTACGTCCAATCCCTTTTGTTCACCAAAAAGTTCCTGAAACATTAAGAACTTAATTTTACACTGCTCCAAATTTAAACCCAATATGTAAGTAGTTGGTCATGTTAAGTATTGATGTCAATTATACATACCATTTAAATAGCAATGTCTTGGCTACATCCATGTTTCCTTGTTTATACTCCGTTATCGCCAGAGCTGTCAAGATATGGGCTTTGTCTTGCTCTGATTCAACAACAGACAAGGCTCTCTCATAGGCTGTTATATAGGATTGGAAACAAACAGAAAACTACATAAAAGCAATCCTGATTGACAAACTATACAATTTTTCCTTTCCTAATTCTACTTTTCAAAAAGATCTAACTAAAAATCTATATCTATTGTTCCCTTGTTTTCAAGTGGATGGAATAAAAATTTATTATAATCTAACTTGGTTTAGCTGTTCCAAGATGACTCTGGGATATCATTAGGATTATTATGTGACATTCCCTAATTTCTATCTTCGGAATCTTGAGGGAAGTCTGAGTCACTATCTTCAAAATAAGTGGAGGCTTGCCGTCACTGAGATAGCACCAAAATTCCTATGTGCAGACCAGCAACTCCATGAAAAATCAGATACTTATAATGAGCTGCACACACACAAGTTGGGCCCATATATGTGAAAATGCACTCCACTAGCATTTTTGGAGCAACCAAAATATACTATTACTAACAATGGTTGAGGTCTTCATTTATCAGAAATCTACATTTAAGCACTGTGGAGTAGTAAAGACCTGCTAACTTATATGTCAACCATAAGTGACCTTGGGCCTCAGTTTTCTCATTTAAATAATGAAGATAAAACTAGGCTCATAACACTGCTCTGAGAACTACTCATCATAATAACATACTAAATGATGAAACATAAAAAGTACCTAGTATCATTCCTAAATCTTTGTCAGATTTTAACAAACACTGCAATCCCCACCTCCATCTAAATATTTCACCTTTCTTTATGTTGGGTCACCATAATAAAATTCTACTCAGCCCTGGCAGAGTAAGATGTGTCCTTCAGCTACAAGCAACTTACCTTTGCTGCTCTCTTTATAAAGACCCTTCATAAATAAAGCCAATGCAAAACCCGTGATGTCTTCTAACTCTTTAAGGGGTGTTGACTTAAAAGCCTCGATAGCTTTATCACATTCACCAATGGAACTAAGAAGCAAAACATAACTTACTGTTAATATCAGAAATAATTTTGGCTTATATCATCAAAATATAGAGATAATATACTATATTTCTTTTGTAACTTTATTTCATCTATCAGTATTGAAGCTGTAGAAAAGAAAATAGAAGGCATATCATTTATTTCACATAGAATGTACCAGGGGATTTAACTTCATCCTTTGCTTCTTTTAAATTACATGTGAAAATGATAAGTTCTGCTAAATTGCAGCATTTTTTTAAAAAATAAATCTGAATTAAATTCCAAAGTTAGAAAAATAATTTCATGTTGACTTTTATACAGAATTCTAAATTTTTAAAGTTGAATACATCAGTTAAATATTAACCACTATAAGTATGGTTCTACCATCTCTGACAAGCTTAACAAGTCATAAAATACCTCATCAGAATCAAACCTAGCTTTCATGTAAACTGTTCATCTGCACGTCCATTTTTTTTTTTTTTTTTTTTTTTTGGAGAGCATATACACACACTAAAATTCCACAGACAAACTATCCAATATCTTTTCTATATTTAATAGGAAGAAAAGTAAAAATTGTTACATGATACTAAAGTATAAAACATTTTAATAACAAAAAATGACTTGTTTTGCTTCTTTAAAAATGAAGTAGTTGTATAAGCTCAATTGCCATCACCTGGAATAGAAAAACTATATCTTTGATATTCTTATTTGTACCCATCATTATAATCAGAAGCCGTTTCTATTTTTAATGTGTTATTGGAAATATTTTCATAAAATTAAACCTTTGCTTCTAAAATTCATTTTATAACAGTGAAAGAATTTAAAATTCGACAAAGGGAAATTCTGATAAAAGAGGGCTACCTTAGATTGGTTATGTATAAATACATACAGATTAAAAAGTATTTTTTTAATGAACACTATCTGCAAACGTGATTACTTTGATAAAGAAAAGAATGGTACTACAGAAAGGCAGAAGGGGGCTTTAACTTTACCTGTAAACTTTTCTTTGAAAAAGAAACCTGAAGCCAATTGACAAAATTTTTATCTTTTTTTTTAGTAGACAGAATTTTAAGATCTGTTATATTTAAGTGGTGACTATTCATTAAATTATGCTTTATATTCTATTACTTACTCATTTTTTACATGTTTAATATATTTCAAAATAAAAACAAAATAAAAAGAAAACAGATGACCAATTTTCAATAGGAGGTATAAATTTACTTCAAAAATATTTGCTTAATATGAAACATCAAAACTGAAGAGAACAGATACTTTATTCTACACAATTTGTTACAGCATATCTATCTTTTGCATCAACAAAATCTTGGAACCGACAGAATTCTATCAATTCCTAAACACGACAATTTAAAAGACTTGAAAAGAGAAGTAGCCAGAACAATAAAATTTTCTTGTCTATGAATATGATTCAATTACATGGTTATAAAAGAAATAACTGCTACCTGTTTTCTGCTATGTAGCTCCGTAAAAGATGTAGGCACTAATCACAAAATATCAAATTATAGTTCTAATAATATATTTCAAATTGGACCATTCAATTACTGGACAGCTCTCAAAATGACTCCTTAGCTTGAGCCAAAAGCCTTCTATTCTCGGGTTTTAGTTCTATCCTCTAAAACAACTGAATTGGTTTTTAATCTTTTTTTTTTTTAATCTTTTTTGAAGTCGGTAGTCTTTGAGAATCTGAAGGAAGCTGTATGACTCCCTCTTCATATCCAAAATGCATACATACACAAATTATTATGTACTATTTCAAAAGAGTTTCTGAACTCTTAATGTCCATCCCCAGTTTAAGATATACAGAAAATCAGAATAAATCCAATTCTTCTTCCAGTTAACTAGGCTTCTACTACTAGAGACAGCAACTGCCTTCCTGCCAAATGTTCTTATGTAGGCCACAATCATCAATTTTAAACCTGTTTCTCATAAAGTACACTGGGGTTAGATATCATTACAGTGCAGGAAACTGTTAACACAGCCTGGCATTGTGGAAATTACGTATCCTGGAGCAATGTCACCAGCCCACTGTTCTAGAAACTGGTCACCACCTCACAAGTCCCAGAGCTTTCACCAGAAAAATCTAACAGTCACAGAATTAATGGGAAAAAATATACTTACCATAACAGTCTGCCATAATTTCTTATTGTAACATTATAAGTATCTTGGTCTTCTGCAGTCTGTAACAACATAATTGCCCTTAAAAAAAAAGGCAAGGTATTATAAATTATCTATATGCAACAGCATTCTTTTACTCTTCCTCCATAACTGAATCTATAGATTTTATTTTATTCATTTAATTTTTTAATGCTCGTTATAATATATTATTCATATTTTCTTAAATTGGTACCACAAAAGAATACTTAATATTTAGATTGTAGATTGTCAGGAAAATAATATGAGCCTTTAGTAAGTGAAACCATTTATTGTAATCGAGTTTTAAATATTCCAATAAGTTTAATCTAAATATGGAAAACAACTGTGTTAATGTTTTAAGTTTTAGCATATTTGAAGTATATAAAAAACACTATTAAAATTATTTATATGCTAGTCATTTGAGTTAGGAAGCCAGGAACTTGAGTGTTTTCATGTGCCTTTACCTGTCACACAAAGAAAAAATATTTAAGAAATACTGAGTTCAGAGTAGGGAACGAGTCATCAGGAGTCCTCAGAGGCTTAAAATAAATATATCAACACGCTGTCAGCCCAGATTTTTACCTCCTCATTCTCAGTCCTCTTTGAGCAAGCAGGGAAATGTCTAACCAACTAAAAAAAAGTGGGATCCTTAGTAAGATTTTCTTTTCTTTTCTGTTTAAAGAGGATTAGCTAGGGAGAGATATCCAAGAAAAGCTTGTAATCCCCTTGAAAAACGAAATTTGTCAGAGGAGTCTACAAGACAGTATTATATTAAAAACAATACCTCTAGTTAGATTTATACCTAATTTGTAGTTTTCAAGCCTCAGATACTAGTTAAGGCATTAAACCTCAGCAGCAATCAGTCGAAAAGATTTGTGCACATCCGAGTGACTGTGGAGTTGCCATTTTAAGCCAAAGGTATGACCAGCATTAGATTCACAATATTTGCGATTATTATATGTACCAAGAAAAAGTAGTAAGCACCCAAAAGCTGCTTAGTTTTCTTTTTAATCCTGCTCTCTGTTGTATTCTGTCCTACTTATATAGTTTGTTTACTAGTGAGTTTACTGTGACATTATACAGCCTCCAGTACCATCTAGTGATTACTGCTTTGAACTACAGAAAGATCCATAAAAGAATGGCAAAGCATTTAGGACACCTCAATTTCTTTTCATAATTTTTTCATTATTTCTAATTTTTTAATTACAGTTGACATTCAATATTATATTAGTTTCAAGTGTGTAGCATTGTGGTTAAACATTTACAAACGTTTACAAGTGATACCCTGGTAAGTCTAGTACCCATCTGACACCATTGTTATTACAATATCACTGACTCTATTCCCTATGCTCTACTTTACATGCCTGAGGCTATTTTGTAACTACCAACTTGTACTTCTTAATTCCTTCACGTTTTTCACCTAGCACCTAACCCCGCTTCTGATCTGGCAACCATCAGTTTGTTCTCTGTATCTATGACTCAGTTTCTGTTTTGTTTACTTGTTTTTTAGATTCCACATATAAGTGAAATCATATGGTCTTTGTCTTTCTCTGTCCGACTTAGTTCACTTAGCATAATGACCTCTGTGTCCATCCATGTTGTTGCAAATGGCAAGATTCATTCTTTTTATGGCTGAGTAATATTCCATTGTATGTATGTGCCATCTCTTCTTACCCATTCATCTATCGATTGACACTTAGGTTGCTTCCATATCTCGGCTAGCCCCAATTATTTTTGATCTAATACACATCTATTTATTTAGATTTAGGACAATGATGTACCTCAGAGGTTAGGCAATCAGTCTTTTAACTTTTCATCTGGTGCCCACAAGATCAATAGTTACTTTCTTATTCACAAATCAATTAATTTGCTAAGAATAAAACTTCAGTTGATTTCATTTCCTACCATTCTCCTGGCTGGTCATTCCACTTGAGTATACTACACTGTCCTTATTTCTTCAACATGCCAAATCCACTCCTGTTTCAGAGCACTTCCTCTTGCTGTTCCTTCTTCCTGGAATGCTCTTGCCCTGATAACCAAATGGCTTGTGGTCTTTCTACATTCAGGCCTCGACTACCTCCTTAGTAAACCTACTTCGACCTCTCTCAAATTAACTGCCTGCCGCTGTAGTTTATGGCCCTTTACACTACTTTGATTTTCTTTCTTAGCAATTATTACTATCACAAATGTTTATTAGCTTTATGTCTGGTCTCCCCCCGACCAGAACATGAGGTCCATGAGAAAGGGGCCCGTGTCTGTTTAAACTCACTGCTAAATTGCCAATGCCAAGGACACTGCTTGGCACACAGCAGTTCAACAAATATTTATGTAATGAAGAAATATATAGTAGATTAAAGTGATTCAAACGACTATATGCTATGATTTCTACTCTGAATAAATACATGTACTTAATAAAGCTAGACAGAGTCTGAAGGGATGGATTTTCCCAATACAAAATCTGAGTTTTGCATGGTTTTTTTTGTTCTCTCTCTCTCTCTCTCTCTCTCTCTCTAAGTTAAGCAACGGAAACTAAACTATAGCTGAAAATTTGGAACTGTATATTTTCTTTTTCAAAGATGTAATAATAATAGATAATGAAAACTAGGACAGAACTCAGAACACTTATTTAGTACCTTCTTCATGAGAATGAGACTAAATGAAAAAAGGCTAACTGACAAATAAGGATGGCATTTCAATTAAATGCAAAGTTTACCTCTGGTATGCGGCCGCTGCTTCTTTTTTCAGTTGTAGATGTTCATTTAAGTAACCCAACATTGTGAAAGCTGGAGCATAATTCTGAATTCTTTCTGGAAATTAAAAAATTTTTTTTCGTTACATGGCATAATGGTTGTTTATAAATTAGTTTTATTTTCAGTGTGTTCAATATCTTAAATACCAGATTATCTCCTGAGATCATTGGCATTATTAAGAATAGTCTGATTTTTCTTAACTATAAAATACCAGTAGTCATTTTTTAAGTCTTTTAAGTAATTGAATAGCATTTATAGTTATTATGGTTTTTACTTATGTTTTAAAGTTTAAACATTTTTGTCTCTAAAGGTATAATAATTTGAAAACATACTTTATGTTAAAACTAGTTATTTAATTTATAAGGAAAT
>NW_011888792.1:12958789-12975956 GCF_000151845.1 Pteropus vampyrus
GGCTACTAAGTACTAGAGCAGAGATTAAAACCAACAGTAGTTTTATTAAGGAAAGGAAATTATTATAATAGATGGTTAATAAAACTTCACCATTTTGTCCTTTTCCTAAGCCTTAATATATTTTTCCAATATCTTAAAGAAAAATCAGGTATTATAGTGAGAGGTTAAAGGCACTGGGTTTAGAACTTAAAGCATATTATATCATTTAATTCTCACATCTTTACAACCTGGGTATAATTATCTCTATTTTCCAAGGTTATCAGAAATTAAGGGAAGTAAAATACTTGGCCTAAGACTGGAGAGAAAGTAAATGGCAGAGCTACAACAGCAGCAGTCCATGCCCATTAGGTTCCAAAATGCTTTCTACTACAACACAGTAATCACTTTTACCTTGAATCATTAGGAAACAACAATTTTCATCACTCTTCAAAAGTCCTTACTAAAGTTTAAAAAGTGGACTGCTTGGCTACCAGGGGAAGAAAAGGCAAATTTATGTCTTAAAAAACACTAATATTTAATTTGGAATTAACTAATTTAAAAAATTCTTTAAATTATTTCAAGTTACTCAAATACCTTACATTCTATAACAGGAGCCTTACCTATGTATTTACTCAAAACAACCTGTGCTGCCGGGATGGCATTCATCTGAAGGATGTTGTACCGGTACAGCTCTGTTTCTCTGTTGCTTTTATCTTGCAATGTTGTACAGACCCAGTACGCATAACCTATTGCTCCCTCAGTCTTTAAATAAGCCAAAGGTAACAAATGAAGATAAGGTAATAAATATTCCAATAAAAGTTAAGAAATGAAACAATGCACTTCGATACAGTAAATATCATATCTTAATCTTAAGTCAACTGTTAAGTGTGTTTAAATGAAGAGTCACTATAATATAACACAGCTAAGAACGTATTTAAACCACTTGCTTCAATCCTAAGTAGAAGAATCAAATGGGATAAATTAAGTGCAGAAAACAGAGCTCTGACGGATAGATTGGTTTGCTTCTTCGCACCAATCCCATAGGTCAAAACTAATAATTACCAAACAAAAGAATTCTAAAACACTTTCATAAATAATCTAGAAATGTCAACCAAGTCTAGTCCTTATGCTTATTCTTTTTTAGCATCTCAGTTTCTATTCTACATGACTAATAATGCATCCATTAAATCTCAGTGTCATTTCTTCATCAGATCTTAAAAGATGACAGGAAGATGAAAACAAGTTCTTTAATTAAAGACAGCTTATCTGCTTCTAAGAAAGAATAGTGATAAGTGCTGTCATTAACATCTGATATCACTATGTATTCATTTTCTCAACATAGATAATACTTTATTCATTAATGAATCCTCGAAAAGAATGCTCAAATTCTTACGTGCATACTGAGTTCTGTAGTGTGCCTGAAGAGATCCATGGTGTCATAACTTCCCACAGTCTCTGCAATAAGAGCCTATAAAGAAAAAAAAGTTCTTAATGTGTTTTAAAGGAAAAAAATAATAATAATAAATGAAACTTTGGAAAAAACAAAGGTTTATAAGTTGAGTTTAAAAGCAAAATTAATTTCAATTTCAGTGTTGGCTACCATATTCCCATGGCTCAGAGAACCAGAATGACTTATTCAATTGGTCTTTAAGCTCACAAACGTCTTCAGACTTCCATCTACAACGTTCTCACTTCCCTCTCACCCTTGATTTATTCATACTAGTATTTTTCTGGAATAGGGTTCTTAATCACAGCATCATCTCAGATTCACATAGGTAGCTTTTTTTAAAAAAAGGTCCTTACCCCTAGATATCTAGTTTCCATAGATATGGGGTAATCGCAACATGTTTATTTTTTAAAACTGTCTTAGGATTTTAAATATTATACCTATGCTTTTGACTTTATAGACTACATGATAGGTTAAAATTACTTTCAAGCTCATCTATCTTTATAAGAAATCAGGTATTTTTAGTTATCATATATTACTAATATGATTAAGAAATTAATATTGAGTCTTTCTGCTGTTAACAATTTAATTAAATCTACCAGTTGTTTCCTGAAATAAATTATTTTTAAGAACTAAAACATTTGAAAAAATGCATACTATTTTTTCCCTGACAGCATCTAAGATCTACGGACCTAGAGCACTACTACTCAAAGTAAAGTCTCTGGACCAACAGCAGCATGGCAGCAGTTAAAAATGCAAATTCTAGAGCTCCCTGTGTCCAATAACTTACAAAGAAATTAGTATAGTAATGCCATGTTCCCGGATGCTACAATTAATGAAAACAGGAGTTTGCCTTTCTAATTCTCTGCTTCACCAACTAACTAGAATTAGACCCAAAAGTGAAAAGTACAATAAAAAATATATCAAAACCCTGATTAATAATTTTTTGATATTGGTGATGCTTCCACTAGTCTCTGAACACCACCACTACCACCCCCCAAAAATCAACCACTTACTAATTCATTACAATTTCTCAACTACAGAGGACTGGGAGGCCACTCAGTCTAATCTTCTTCTTTTGCAGGTGAGAAAAACTGAAATCCAGCAGTTTTGTTAAGGTAAAACAATTGGTCAGTGATAGATTCAGACAAGTAACCAAGTATCCTGATTCCTACATGGTAGTACAAAAACCTAAACTTTTGTTGGGGGATGGGAGAAGAGCACTCATAAACAAGTACCAGTTAAAAATGAAGATTTAGTAAACATGCATTAACAGAGTTCTTACTTTATTTTTTAAGCATAATAATGCCAGACCAATGGGGTTCAAAGCCCTCCAAATCAAAGCTTAATCATTACAAGTTGTATGACCTTGAGCACAATACTTAGGCTCTCTGAGCTTCAATTTCCAGATCTATAAAAGGAGTTTAACAGCTACCACCAACTCCAAAGACTGATGAAAGATTAATTAAAATAATGTATACATACAAAGAGACTACCATAGTGACTGGCACAAAGTAAGCCCTCAAAAGTTACCAGTTAGCATTATTTTTATTATTATTTATAGTAATAAGTTATTTACACAACTTTATATTAATAGAGTATTTATAGGCAACAGGATTATTATTAATAACTTTGTTATATATCTTACTTGTCCAATCCAGCACATTAAATATGATGGGTCTAGAGACTGAGCCATTTTGAAAGCTTCATGAGCTTGCTAGAAAAAAAGGTAAGAAAATAATACATCATGTCATTTTATAAACTAAATATTAAATTGCTTATGTTTAAAAAGCATAAAATAAGAGAATAAGAAAAATCGGACTTGTCAGCATAAGTACATATGAACCTAAAACTTCACTATTTAAACGCAATTAGCAATGCTTAAAACAGTGTTTTAACTACAATCCTAGAACACTTCTGAGTACAACAGATTTCTCTACAGACTTGGGGGTTCTGATCTCCAGCAAAAGAGCAATGTAGGTGTCCACCACACAGTAGAACTTTTAACCAATTATCCATATATTTGCTAGCCACAAGTTTGAAGGAAGTGACTTAATAAGGCCATACCTATTCCTCTCTCTTTGAGTTTAACTGGGAGGATAAGAACTAACAACCAGTGTGGCCTGAGACACGTTCCTGCTACTAGGCAAAAACAGTGGTCAATATAATCTGTACTAAGTGGTCTTTAAAGATACCTCACTTAGATACATTAAGTTACATTTTTTTTTCCTGCTCCAAAAAATAACTTATCATTATATGCTGTTCTACAACATTTTTTGAAAAATCTATATGTAGCAGGAAACAATCTTATTTTTCCTCTAAAAAAGCAGATGGGCAACTAACTGTGCCATGCTGTCATACAACAGCATTCATGGTTTATTAACTAAGACCTTCCTGTGTTTAAATTTAAAAAATATATTTTTTCACATATTTTAAGATCCACATTAATGTTTTTCTTCATTCATTCTATTTACAATCTTCTATGGCAATTTCTGCTGTGATTTAATGTATTTCTGAGAATACTACTGAAGCTGATTTTAAAAGGGTGATATTCAAAATATTCTGGCTGAAACACAAAACAGTTTAGATGTGTTAACTTTTGATTCGTAGAAACTTCTAGACATGACCTATGAACACAATCCCAATTACTACAGGTTGAGTTCTCTAACGTGTAACTGTTCATGTATTACAAACTGCATTGTAGTTTTAAAAGGGATTAATATCTGCTAAAGCCAAATCTAAATCACTCAAGCAAAGGTTAAATTTAAGCTGCTAGAGAGTATGACTCATCTCCCTTCATCACCCTACCCCCAAACACAGCCTACATGAGACTCTTCTTACATGTGTACAGATAAAAAGAAAAACACTCCACCCCTGCAAAAAAAGAAAGAAAGAAAAACACCAAATAATTCAGAGTAGAACTGCTCTAATCTTTAAATGAAAAACCAACATAATTATAAAACCTAAAATTTCTTGAGTATTATTGAAAAGAAATTAAATCTTATATATTCATTATCAATAACAAACTAAATATTGTCAATTAGCTAGCATATTAGAGATTATGCTGGATAGATAACAATGTACAAAGTATTTCTCCACAAGAAGTTGAACTATTATGAAGACATCACATATAGAAAATGTTCTATACTTTTAATATGACAAAACAGACAATACATTTACCTCAATGTTTTCATTTGTAAGGTATAAAACTCCCAAGTTGGTCCATGCAACAGCATTCTAAAAAACACACACATACACACATGTAAATTAGGTCCCTTGTCTACGTAGAAGTTTCAGAAAATTTTTAACACTAAATTTTGAAGTTCTTTTTTACAGATAAAAATACTCACAATTTGTTCTGATTGGATTGATTTGATGAAACAATGTTGAGCAAGGGCATAATTTCTAATACCTGAAAAATAACAAATTTGATGAAACTGAACTTTATTACCTGAAATGAAGAGTTTCCTAAAATTATTGAAGTATTACTCAATTCTTACCACTGTAACATGAAACCACACCAAGAGCATTCCAGTATAAGTGGTTATTACTGTCAAGTCTCACTGCCTTTTTCAGACACTGAAAAGTAAAATCAGATTAATTTTTATTTCTTAGAATGTCAGCATTTATATCAAGATGATATGGTTTATGTGAAAACATTATAGCATTTACTTTATCAAAAACATTTTTCAGAAAAGCACTTTATTGTTTTTAAAAAATTTCTCAAAACCATACATGTAAAGATTTCTCCAACAATTCTTTAAGATCATCCATGTTGCTGCCTGTTTCTGCTAGATGTTGTGCTTGTCGATAATAATTAATTCCAAGATCACACCATGTATTAGATGTAGACATCAGTTTTAATGCACGCCCATAACACCTATGGAAATATAAAAGTAAATGTTATGTTTTGTTATAATGTCCTAATTCAATTTGAATGTCATTATCTAGCAATCTTTATAAATTACCTTCCTCCAAGATGGAGGAGCTCATTTTTCTTTAATACTTGTTTTCCTTCCTTCTGACCTAGAAGGATTCCTAAAACATTAACATTCACTTTAGATGGTGAGACAGCATACAGACTGGTACAAGCATCCCCAACAAGCTTCCATAGGCAAGACACATCAGCTTGATGCTGCAGAGCCCTGAAAACAGAAAGTGTGATTCTTATAAAATATTTCTGAAAAGTATAGAATTTATCTCCCTCATTATTATTTATAATTAGAACAGAAAATTATACATACAATCCTGATTAAAAGCTAGTTCCTTAATTAAGTACAGCAAATGACTTACTAAATTCCTTCTAACTGAATTATATCTTATCACCTCCTTAACAGTAAGAAGAAAGGAGAGAAGGACTTGATTGTTTTAACTTAAGTGCCAGAAATTTTCCAAACATTTCTTTGGTACTCTTCATTATTTTTGTTAGAAGAGCAGAAATTGCATAAATAAATTAGTAATTTTTTCAGAACCAATTCACCATTTATATTGACTTTTTTAAAACTATGTTCTTTGTGTGCGTTTAAATGATAACCAAGCAGTAAAGTTGGTAACTCTCTTAACAGCAGACATTCTAAGTTCAGGTTTTTGCTTTCAGATCTTCCACAAATAAAAGACTAATAAATGACATGTCAAATATATTTGGTAGTCCAAACGATTTTTACTCTCTGAGACCAATAATAAGAATCTAAACACAAAAATGCGAAAACCCATATTTATTGAAGCAAGTAATATTGAATGGACAAGCTCAAGAAGTAAACAGAAATATTAATTATGATGATAAAGGGTACTTCTTTTTAGAATGAGAAAATCTCAGCTATACATGTCATTTTTCTCTTCTCAAGATCTTATAAATAAAACAGAGTGCTTTCATTTAAGCCAAATCTCAATAATCAGCTACCACAAACAGCTATGTTACTGGCAGATGGACAGGCAGATGGAACATTTTTCATAGCCTTTTCTACTCATGGAGTCCAACCAAAAATCATTTTCCAATGTCTTCCAGAGAAGTAAAATTAAGTATTGCAGTCATCACTGAGAGCCCCTGTGAGGACCAGGAAGAAGGACAACACTATTTGTAGTTCCTCTGCCTAAATATCTTAGCAAAAATTGCTAAAATTGACAGCATGAGAAAAGAAAACAGACAAAAAAAGAAAAGAAAGAAGCAATTTTAACACCTTATACACTTATCTCCTTTTAAGTTCAATAAAAAATAAAATATTTGTAAAATGAAATAACTTCTACCACCCCTTACACAAGAATTGCGATAGTACGAACTTTTAAGTATAGAAGTAAATATAAATTTGGGGATAATCACTTTAAAAGTTTTTTACACCTCCTTATGATTGGATGTTAAGTGCTACATGCTTTCCAGAACAAAATTTCCCAAGCTAAGAAAGGCAGCATTTTTAGTTCAAGTATCCTCACTCAAAGGTTCACATTTACTTTTAAATATAGTTCAAACAAAGTATGACCCCTCTTCATAATACTTCCTTGGAAAGAGCTATATTATGTGAGACTTGAAAAGCAGTAATAAAAATCAGTGGGAGAAAAAAGGATAAGGTTGACATTTCATATTTGGTTCATATTTGAAGCAAAACTATCCTGGAGCAACCAAAGCAAGAGAGAACAGGAGAAGGCAAGCAAAAAAGACCGGAAGGGAAGCACAGGAAAGATGTTTAAGGGCAAAACAATTCTAACATATGTCTAACGTATGTCTATACTTTTTAAAGTCATCTACCAAAAAAAAAAAAAACCCACTTCTACTCTAGCTAATGAATTTACAGTTCCATAAAATAACAGATTTATTCAAATTTTTCTGATTCCTTTTTTATTATTAGATGTCTCTTTTTTTCCTACATACATTCTCTCTAGGAGTAATCAGATGGCTCATTTCCCATTACCTTCCATTCTACCAATAAACCTAAAATAAGCCCTTACCACTGAATGTAAAGCATATTGCATGCCCAAAGCCCTATTTCTCAAGCATTTAAATTCAAGACACTCATATTTCTAGGTCTCCTGAAAAAGAACATTACTAACGTGGTTATCAGAGCCACTGCTCCACTAGCAGACAGCTTCTTCCTTCCCACTCTTCTCTATGAGTCCAGCATGTCGGCTACTTAAGATCAAGAAATTATACCTCTTCCCCAGTATAAAATTAACACAAAATGTATGTCCTAGAATTAATTAGCTAATCTGTTATTCTTTCTTTGATATTCTGAATAATGACTGCTATATCTAACAGAATAAACATAAAGTAGTTTTCTAAATTTGGCTTTATTATAAAACCAAGAAAACAAACAGTGAATAAGAATAATACTAACCAAGTAAAATACTCCAGTGCTTGTTCTATGTAGTCTACAGCTTTCCCATCAAGATAATCAACTAGAGCTGCTTTTGCCATCAGGAGGTGGCATTCACCCAAACCTAAAATCAGGTCAGTTTGTGGTTGTTATAACATGTAATACAAACTCTTAGAATAAACTTCAAATAAATTTATCAGTGTTAGGTTACAGCAACTTTCCAGAAAAAAAATTAATGGTATTTTATAAAAATTGTCTTTAAGCATGACATTGCACACATTTAGTAAGGAATTCAAATGACGAGGTTCTATTGGAATAAACGTACTGAAAGTGATAAAAACTATCTATAGAACCCAAGAATTTCTCTGACTTTGAGCAAGTTACTTACCTCTTAAAACCTCAGCTTTGAAAATGGGCTATTAACTAAATGCTACTCCTGTCATATTACTGATTACATATTATTAATTGTCATAAAACAGGATTTAATCCTTGTATGTTCAAAACTGTAAGCAAACTATACCATAAAAGTTAAACAAAATAGCAATTTCCTAAAGTGCCTAGTAGACATTAATAAATATGAGTTCTCCTTATCTTCAGGAATTGTATAATATTAAAAAAAAAAAAAAAGGTTTTCAAGGCCTAGGTTTCATGTCACTTAAAACATATACTATTTCTGATTTAAACTTCAATTGTTTATTTAGAAAGCAAAAGGAAATGGAGGAAAGCATATATAATGGGCTCCGGGGGTTTTTTTTATGGGTAGATATAATTATAAAAAATTTAGATTAGTTATGAACGGTAGTATTTTAGTTTATATTATCAAAAAATAGTTTAAGAAGAAATAGGTATCTATGGAGGAACAGAAATATTTAGATAACTACAAAACAATGCAAGTTTCCTCTAAAGTCAAAAACTGAAAAAATGAGCTATAATTTGTAAAGTAATTAAAACATTAAGATATTCTGAGAATACAGTGAATTAATCATCAAAACATAAAGAACAGGAAAACTTGTTTTAGAGATCCATTTTTAGATCCAATAGTCATCATGCTATTTATCTAAAAGTTAAATCTCTATCATATTACTATTATTGACTGTTATGAAACATTTGATCTTTGTATATTCAAATCTATATAACGAACTATACTATAAGAGGTTTATACTGGATGCTTGCTGTTGACTAAAGAAGTACTTTTCAAGTTACTCAATACATTTAGGAAATTTACTCAAGAATTTTATACTTCCGTATCACAAAAATCAAAGGAGCTATTAAAAAGAAATTACCTTTCAAAGCGGGCACATAATCTTCTTTCTTTTCAATGATCAGCTGGTACTGAGCTACGGCCTCCTTATATTTGCCTAGGATTTGCTGTATTGCTGCAACCTTAAACACACTGTATATGGAATCTGGGTTCAGCTCACTGGCTTTTGTGAAGGATTTCAGGGCTGTTGTATAGCCACCTCTGCTTAAGTATGCCTCTCCTAATGACTCCCAACAATTGAAGTCCTTTGGGTCTGCCCTTAATGCTGCCTGCAAACTAAAATTTCAAGAAACAGTAAGAGAACAAAAGGTAATAGAACTACTTCCACATCTGAAATGAAAATATAAAATAAGTAATTTAACTGAATTATCTATATACACGGTTCCTTCTATTTATAAAAGTGCTATTTCAAACAGGTATATTTGTTCCTTTTATAATTTGAATATTTTTAATGCTATGAAATTTTATTATAAATTTGGAATGAATAATAACAAAACACTTTTTTGAAGAAGTGATGACCATAATTTCTTTCCTTGGAAGAACTATTTGGAAGAACTCTACTTTCCCATCCTAGTCTATAAACTCCCACCAATCCTACCAAAGCAGAAAAGACTGGCGTGCTTTAAATTTCTGATTAAATCCCATTTCCAGGGAAAAAAAATTTAAATGCCTGTATTCTAGATATTATAACATAAATCAGAAACAACTTTATCTTTATTTAAATATATTTTATTTACTCTTAAGTATAGTTCAAACCAAATGACTAAAAATGAACTGCTTCAAATCCCCTTCAAGCTGCCAAATGTCTCCCCGCCTCAAAACAATGTATATCTGTGGGAGAGCAACAAAGATATTAACCTTGGTTCCTTATTATTCCTTAAATTTCTGCTGAGAACCTGCTATGTATGATACTATTAAGACTACTAGAGTGGCTATCTTCTTGACAAAAGGATATCGCCTAAAACATTTTTGCAATTCCAGTGCCTTGCAGATAATAAAAACCAATCAACCTTAGATAAATATTGCTATTTCTTCCCTAAAAACCACAACCTGGTATGAGGCAACTTGTAAAGTTCATTTTAGGTACAAACAGAATTTAAAAAACCATTAAGCTGTCTAACAGAATTTAATTATAATAAGGTGCCATACTCAGCCACTGCTTGAGAATGTTGACCAGCTTTCAAATAGTATAGTCCTCGCCTAAGCCAGGCCCATTTTGCTGTTCCAGCACTTGCCTTTTGAGTTACTGTTGTTAGGATAGCTAAGGCAGTTTCCTAATAATAAGAAAAAACTAACATTAGAGATATCAAATATCATACAAATACAGAACACTTATGTAAAGTACACAAACATATTTTCATTTACCATGTGTGATTTTTTTAAACTTACACTGGTATGTATATACTGAACCAGTTTCAACAGCAGTGATGAGTAATTTAATGTCTGCCAATGGTAAGAAAATTTATAAACAATGACAAAAATATTTCTATTGCATCTAAAGACAAAAAATAACTTCTAATTATACAGATATAAAAATGTTTCTATTTCTATATTCAGCATAAAAATGAAAGACAAAAGTGTTTAAGTTATTAGACATACCATCTCTTCAAGCTCCACACTTAAGTCAACAGCTGCAGCTCCAGATTCAACATCGGTGTCATCTAACTCAAAAGCTTTCCTGTAACATCCACGGGCTCTGTTTTTATCTCCTACTACATCTCTGTAATAATGACCTAAATAGCAGAAAACTTTGCCCATGTATATATCCAGTCTGGCCGCCTTTAAATAAAAATTGACAATAAAAGTTTGTTTGATGGGTCTCTTTAGCATCCTTTAGGATAAAGACACAAATGATAAATACACAGATTAAAGGAAAAAAGCAATGTTTTTTTTTAAATATACAAAAATATGCCAAAATATCCTTTAAGATAAGATTTAAAACAGACATGAAAATTACGTGTCACTGCTTATGGAAAACAAACAGAAGTGTAAAAATGTTATCAAAAGATGTAAAATTTGAGTTATTTTATTAATCTGCTTTTATGAACCAAGATAAGTAAGACTTCTATATGTTAAACATCTAGAATTGCATAAAGCTCAGATGGCCATAAAACCACAATGGAAATTACCTAAAAACAATATTGTTTCCAGAGATAATTATGTCTCATTTCTATAGTATGTGTTTCTTAAATAAGTAACTTTTACATTTTTGGTTTAATTTTCTCCTTGAAAGTCCATATAACATTCTCAAAAAACTTTATGTGTGAGAGGTGAAACACAAAAACAGTTCAGTGAAGAGTAATATTAAGTACCTAACTTATATAATTACTATTTATGATTTTATAATGAATCCATTGCAACTAAGAATTGAATAGCAGCATTTGTTTTACCTTTAGAAAGTGGGTAAGAGCCTTTGTTTTATCTTTTCTTGTCTCTTCACTCATGGACCAATATGTTAACCCAAGCTGGTAATGATATTCAGCAACTTCAGCATCTTTCTCAAGAGCTCTTTGAAAACTAAATCACCAAGGGGAAATAAAAGGGAATATTAAGATATTCCTAGTTGAAACAATCAAAGTTTGAGTGATTCAAGAATGCTGAATTAGAAACAAATCATCACTTTAGGATTCAGATTATAATGTGAAAAAAATGATTTGTTTTTTTATGAAGAGAGGTTTAAAAAAGCACAATGGTCTTTAGCATTACCAATGTGCTAAGTGTTCAGAGCACACACATATGCTTACTGAACATTACAACCAGCTAATCAGATTTCAAACCCATCATGGAATTTTTTTTTATAGTTACTATGCCACATACTAAACATCTTTCTTAAAAATGCTAATACTTAAAGCTTACGAAGATCAAATTTATACAAAACTGGATCTTTATCAAGCCCACTCATTTTATTTTTTTTTTAAATGTAATAAACTAAGATACGACTTGATCTATGAGTAATCTATATAGCCTTACCATTTTTCTGCTTGTAGATAGTCCTTTTTGGTAAAATGAATCAAAGCCTCCAGGGCATGAGCTTCAGCTAGGTCAGGGTAAGAAGAGAGAACATCTTCCATAATCTATAAAGTAAATATCTGTCAATCCCATATCCAAATAAAAATGACTTTAAAAAAAAGAAACTTAGTTTAAATGAAAAACCAACCTTTGAAGCTTCATCTAATGAGCCTTTGTTCAGATAGGCCAAGCTTTTGAGAACCAAAAGTCCTGGGATATTATTTGCATCAGAAACCTAGAAAATAATTGTACAGAATTGCTATGAATCTCCTTCAGTATAATGCAGCAATATTTGCTTTAATTAAAGAATGATCATAGATGAGGACAGAATAAAGACACAGAGGTCCTGATTTCTATCACTACTAAAACTTTCATTCTCTGCAAACTTTTATTAGGGAAAATTTCAAATATATAAAAAAAACCTAGAGAATAGTATAACAAAACCACATATATTCATCATCCAGCTCCAATCTTTAATTCTCTATACCTCCACCCATTGCACCATACTCCTGCTTAGATTACCCCACATAACTTCTCATCTGATATTTCAGTGTCTAAAAAAAAAAAAAAAGTCCATTGTGAGAACGATTTCGCCTAAATGCCAAATAAATTTACATTCTGGAAAAAAATTCAAAATTAGAAATAAGTTCATTTTTAAATTACATAATCATACTACCATTATAAACACCTAAACAAAACCAACACATCTTTCATGTCATCAAATAATTAGCCAGTGTTTAAAGTTCTCAGTTGTCTCATAATATATTTGAATGATTTATTATTTTAATAAAAATCCAAGTTAAGGTACATACATTTCAAGTGTCTACAGTGTTCCCTTCCCTCTTTTTCTCCCTTATAATTCGATTGTTGAAAAATATGGGCTATTTGTCAGTTTCTCACAATCTGATTTTTGCTGAATATATTCTCATTGTATCGACATGTTCCTTGGTCACCTGTATCTTCTGCAAATTAGTAATTAGGTCTAGAAGCCTGATCTGATTTGGGTTTGATGTTTTGGCAGGAATGCCTCATGTGTACTTGAATTCAGTTATGTATGTGTCTTTCTTCTTGTGATGTTAGCAGCCACTGATCCTCAATACCTAAATCTATTCATTCATTACAGGTGGCAAAACTCGTGATTTTTTTCTCATTCTATCATTCATTTCTGGAATACTTCAACAAAGAGAAATTTCCCCTCCTTTCATTATCTATTTGATTATTCTTAGAAATAGTTCTTATAGGAAAGGCAGGATAAATCCCTTGATTCTTTTCAATTGGTTCCTTAGCATCCTCCCAAGATTTATTTTATTGAGTATGTTCTGATTTTTTTTTTTTTTTTGAATCATCACGAACACATGGATTTAAACGTATCTGAGGTCCTTCAATCCACTATGGTTACTGGTGCTCTAATCATCCACTCTTGAGCCAGTGAGAATCAATTCATGCTGGATCCTGAGTCTTTCTGACACAATGCTAGTAGCCTTTTATAGTTTCATTAATTTCTAGCATTAAAAGATATTCTGGGCTCATTTTGTACATTTTATGTCTCAGACCTGGACTCTACCAGTTCTCCAAGGAATTTTTCATTTTGTTTTTGTTTTTTTTTTGTAAAAAAAAAAAATTATTGGAATGACCTCTCTATAAAGTATTCACACAAAACACATTATTGGTGGAAAGGCAAGTAGAAAATAAGAAAATAGGATATTAGTTCTTGAAGTACGCTTATAACTGCTTTAATTTTAAAGGAATAATATAAAATGCAAAGTCCTTCAAAATACACAAAATAGTAATTTTTTAAATGTCAAAACCCTGTAATATAATTTTAAGTAATATAATTTTAATTTCAGATAAAACAATGCTTTCATCTAACAAAAATCTTTAAAAGCAGTATGTTGTTATAATTCATAATTTACTAATTAAGTTTTTTGCTAGGGAATTTCAAATTGGTTGAACCAAAACTGTTAAGAAACCAATTTCCTTCTTAAATATCAACCTTACTGAGTGTTTTTTTAAATGTAATAAACAAATAAACAAATTCTCTACCATAAAGCTACTAGTGTCCTTAAATATTCTTGTCAATAATCTATGAGATATTTTCTGTAAAAAAAAACTTAGAATCTCAAATTAGTAATAATTAAGTGGTAACCTAAGAGAGCAAAAAAAGAAAAGAATAAGAGCAAGAACTAAAGAAAGAAACTGCATTTAATGAAGAGCATTGTAAGTACTTAACGAAGAAGCAAATAATTTTAAGTGTTTCCAATCACGTGAATGTTTTACCAAAGTGCAGGTGTGACGAATTCATACCTCTAACACAAAATGCATGATAAGTAAATATCTGTAGTAAGGAAAAAATGGTTAATGCCTGGTTGATGGAAACAAAATAATCTGAAGAAGAAAATTGGATAAAACTACCTGATCAAGAGTACAAATTGCTTCCTCTGAAGATTTATAATCTGAGAGTTTAATCAAAGCCTCTGCTTTTAAACGAAGACAAAGATTTTTCTGATGAAGACTGCCACCGGATGCACCAAGATTATCTATGTTCTTCAGAGCTGAAAACATTAAGGACATCTGGATGAGGACAACCGTATCGAAAAAATGTAATACATTGCAGATACAATAAAATAAATTGCCAAAACAATATACATGAAGAATAATTCAAAATTAAATCTAACTTCTTCTTTGAACTCTTTATGGAAATATTTGAATTTAAAACAGATCTAAATTTAAAATATTTATCTATCTTTACATAACATATAATAAAACCGAATATGCTGAAACACAACAGTGGTTATCTATATCTCCTACATAACAAAGGTTAGCTCTTAGCCAATGTAGCTGTAACAAACAGCAAACTACGGATAATGGAAGAGGAAAGAAGATGAATTAGAATGGACCATCGTGAATTGCTTCTCAGCTACAGAGCCTAGGCAACCAGCTGCTCAAGAACAATGGACCACTTTTAGTGATTTTTTTTACCCCACTACATTCAAATAGGCTCCAAGATGCCATTCCTTATCTACATACAAGGAATTGAGAACCAAGAACTTCCTTGTTACAAAGATAGAGCACTACCACACAAGCCAAAATTGATTGTCAAAACTCCAAATGCAAAAAACCTTTGATAAACATTCATTGTCAATTTAAAAATAAATACACTATTAGACATGCATACAGACTTGGCATATTTTAAACCTCCTCAATAAAATTTAAATTAGTTGGCAAATTAAAACAAAATATAGCAGTCTTTAAGATATATCTTTTTTTTTTTAACCACTATCTTCCTCCTTTAAGATGAAAATAAACAGGGTTGGCCACCCTTAAAGATATCAAAAATACCTTGATTGCATGAAAGAACAGCTTCCTTAGGTCTATGCATTTTGACTTGGGCTTCTGCCAGATGATACCATCCAGTTGTGCAGAGAGGGCTTTCTTTTAAGCCTAAAAGAGTAAAAGAAAATCACAAAATTCAAGGTTTCTATGACAACTAAGATGAAGGGCACCACTATCTACTCCCCAAATCCGACTCCTCCCCTCTCCCTCACCTCTCACGTCTAATCAGTCACAAAGTCACACTGATTCCAGGACCCAAGCCATTCCTCTACCACCAGCACTTCAGTTCAGACCTCCATCGTCTTTATCCCAGATCACTGCAAGTGCTTGCCACCCACTTCAATTCATTCTCTACACCGTAGCCAAAATATTTCTAAAAATACAAATGTGATTATGAAATTCCCCTGCTTAAAACCTTCCACTGGTTCTCTGCTGCCCTTAGGATGCTTAACAAGGTTTGCAGGGCCCATCTCCAGCCTCACGTCCTTCCCTGTCCTGCTCCCAGGCTTCATTCGCAAATCTTGCTCAAGTACCAGCACTTCACTGAATACTTTCCTCTCACCTCAGGCTATTTCATTTCTCAGCCTAAAATGCTCCTCCAACCACCAGGCTTGAGATCATTCAGATGTTAATTTGAATATAAGTTCATTCAAAAATACCACACCAGACAAGACTAAATTAAAGCCTCCTACAGATAGAGATATTATTATCCCTATTTTACAAACAAGGACATTGAGACACGGAGAGTTATACTTTTCTGGGGTCTTGAAATTAGTGAGTGGCAGAGCTGGAATTTGAACTTAAGCAGACTCCACAGTATGTAAGTACATTTTTTTTTTTTTTTGCTCCTATCTTAAATATACATTCCTTAAAAAAAGGCCCCAAAATAAATGCCTACTGACTGAATAACAATTATACCTCATGTTACATGCTGTCCACTGTATCCTTACCTTCTGTTAAGTTCCTAACTGCATCTTCATACTTTTTGTCTTGTAATGCTTTAATACCTAAACCAATGAGGCCTGGACCACTTTTTGAATCCATTCCCACTAGTCTGCAACAATACTGTTGTCCCTCATCAGTAAGACTTCCTGGAATTAAAAAGAAAAAGTTATTAGCATACATATACTAAATTTCTAAGCACTAAACTTCTATATTTAAATCTCAAAAGTTGCCCCACCAAATCCTGATTCCAAGAATTCAAAACTCAAATAGACCACCAAATGTATAAAATATTAACATTTCATAGGGGAAATTATCCTCCTTCATCTTAAACATCAGAAATAAAAACCACTTCAACCACAGCAGTATGGGTAAACCAAACCTGAAGTCATACTCAAGGATTTCAAACAAGAAACCTACTGCTACTTGCCACAAGGCTAAGATACATAGTTTGCTCCTTGTCAGGTCCCCTTTTCCTATTCACCAGTAACAGTTTTGGTTGGTAAATGAAGAAATTCCTATCAAAAGGCAGTATCTTCACCAATCTCTCTCCCTGGGCAGCCATGTGCTGCTAGAAACGTGGCAGCCAAGATGCCAGATTCAGTGGCTTCTTCCAGCATCTTGGCTGATCAGCAGGATACTGTACAAAGACCTACATTCTTCTTAAGTTTACAAGTTTGGCAGTACATTTCTACATTCTTTCAAAACTTTATTTTTCCTATATAAGTTAATAGTTAAGCTTATGTAATAATTATCCAGTGCCTACATTGATTTCAAGCTTATTTTGGTAAAATAATTTAGTTTTTATATGTTTTATTCCCATTTTTTCTAAATTCACTCAACCTCAGGATTTCCCTTTCAAATCAAGGCAACAAATAAAAATAATTTATC
>NW_011888792.1:12977411-12986025 GCF_000151845.1 Pteropus vampyrus
AATTCATTTCTCACATCCCAAAGAAACTGATTACCACTTAGAATTTTTCTTTTAAATAAACCTACTTGGGGGCGGCGAGAGGACAGCATGTACTCAGCAAGTACTCATTTCTTCATTTTCACCTGAATTTTCTAATATTTCTAGAACACAAAATCTTAAGTTCTTTTCTATTTAGATTTGAAGAACCAAAAGCTTTCTTATCCTCCCCCATTTCAGCAATAAAATAAAATAAATCAAGAAAGTCATTTAACATGAAATAACACTCATCAGATGACAACTGTGAAAGCTATTCACTATTCGTGAAGCTTTATAAACTGAGTCATTTTAAAAATGAATCTTCATGTCTCAACATGCAAAGGAGGACAAAGGAAAATGAAATATATTTGTCCTCAGTGGAAGAGAACTCAGTGATTAACTGCTATCAAGTAGAAAATTCTACAGATACTGAAGTACTCTGGGGGAGGGATAGGTCAGTCGTAAGAAACCTTACAGATTTTCAGTTCTTAATACACAGAAAGTCTGGTTTAAAGGAGCAATGAAGAGAGGGGGAGAAAAAGAAATCATTTAGCACAGCTTCCTACTGTCCTATATTAACTATTAAACTTCCATCCCAGAATATTGCTTTACCTTAGAATGCACCTAAGCCCGAACTGCTCATTCTATGAATTCTTACAACTGAGCAAGGAAAGCACTCCTTGGTGTACCATGTGTAAATATCCACCTACGCACTCCCCTTTGCCAGGATATAGACCTGTCTTTCTTTCAATTCCGCAAAATATCTATCTCCAAACCCTCTTTAAGAATGATTTTTTTTTTCCACATAAATCAACACTCTGCCTAATCAATCAGCATAATCCCTTCACTATCTCTATTAGAGCACTTTGTCAAGGGCAAAACTGCAGACTATTTGTTGATCCTATTTTATAATTTTGTAGGCTTTTTGGAATAAGGACCATGTTTACTCAATAAATCCACATTATAGGCATAAATATGCTTATTGAGAAAGCATTCAATTAGTTCTCAGAAATAAATCTCAAAGTATCCTTTTGTGCCATTTGGCATGTGAACAAGTCAAGAATGAAGGAATGGTACAAACCACTAATAGCTGAACACGCATGGACAGAAAAGAGTTAACACTAGCTCTTAATTTCTCAATAGCAATTTTAACAGTAGAAAAAGGGATGGAGGAATGGGAACCAGTGGTCACAGAGTAAAGAACACCAGCCCAATTATAGTGGGAACACCTTGGAACTCATGTTAAAATTTGAAGAAAGTGGGTGATTTAGGAACTACACTTCTATCAGTGAAACACACACACACACACACACACACACACACACACACACACACACACAAATTCACAAGCATACTCCTTATACTGAAAGACTCAGCATGTCTCAATGCACCATTCACAATGTTAACTGGTCCTTTCTTCATAAACTCTCCTGCCAGGACACACTACTACAATTCTTCTACTTCCCTAAAAGCTTACATTTCCTTTGCATGCTTCCTCCTCCTCTCCCTTAAACGTAGTCAGTCAAGGTCCTGGATGGCTTCTTTTAATATCTGCTAACCTCTTCTTCCTACTCTTTTCCCATCATTGTAATTTAAGTTCCAAATCAATCAGTTTGATTAAAAAAGATAGTCCTAATAAACTTTATTCTAATCACATAGTTGCTCAATCTGTCCAGACAGATCTCCTTCCTGAGATGTTATTTCCTTGCCTTTTGCATTGCTTTGCATCAGGTCCCCCACCTTCCTCTCTGACTTCTCTTCTTCTTTGTCCTCTATTTTCCTCTTCTCCTTCTTCCTCCCTTTCCCTTCAAGTCAACCAGCACTGCCCAGGTATAGATTTCACCTTTTTGCCCTTTAGTCATACTCTGAAGTCATCCATCCTACTTCACTTTCATCTCTTGTTGTGTACTGGTTTCATATTATTTCAAATCCATTTTTGCATGACAAAAAATGAAGTTGTTTTTAAGAGTAAAGTTGTGATATAAGAGTGAAGTAAGATGTATCAGGATATGATCATCTCATCTATTGTTTGCGGGGAGTAGGGGTTGTCAATAAAAAACAAGAAGCAACTATAGCAAGGGAACATTTAGACTATAAATACTGAGATTTTGTGAGGACTAATTAAAAGTGTTCAGTCTGGGCACCATGACCCACTGCTGATCTAAACAGCTCTCCAAAAACTGTTGGGGCATTAGCTCCTGCCAGAGTAAAGGCTACTCTTTCACCAGCAGTGGTGAAAGCTATGCAGTGGTCCCTCAAAGGAGAACATCCTGCTGACCAACACCAGTGACACATACTCTAGCAACAAGTGACTTTTGGTTTTTTGTGCTGGCAGCTGGAAGTCACCTCTCAGTTGGTTAAGCCATCTATCCCTCCCTGAGAAGAGAACCAATTTCACAGAAAAGTCACACGTCAAATAATTTGGACTTTATTTTTTTCATCTCTCCTTGCCTTAAACAATAGTGTGATTAATTTATTATTGGTTTGGAGTATGTCATTTCTTTATTGGCTTGTTAAGAGACATTATGCTGTATGCTACTGGCTTGTGAAATTGCCACAGTGAAACTGTTAAATAAATTTCTGACATAGATAAATTCAGTCTCTGAGCATAATTTGCCACCCCAAACAAAACACCTACATACAGCTAACTTCTAAACCAAACATCTAGCCTTAGGATTAATCTCTCATGTGCAAACCACTGATGGGCAATTCTCTTTGAATGTCCATCAGCATCTCTCAACAACTTACCTTTCATACAAACCATTACAACATATTAGACCAACTTTTCAGGAGACCTAAAAGTTAAAATTGATTTCTCCCTCCCTTTACCTCTAAAAATCTTCTACTTTTTTTATTCATCTGTTACTTTCAATTGCTATCATATTCCCAGTTCATTCATTCCCAGTATCATCTGGTCTATCAAATTCAGCCCATCTTCTACAGTCTCTCCTATACACCATATTACTTTAAGACTTTTCGCTTCAAAAATTGACTCAGTATAACACTTCTAATATTTTCATTTCTCATGTTCATGAAAAGTGCTCTTGCGAGTCCACCTCTGACTCAGATAAAATAAGAAAAAAGGGATCCACTTACTTTTCATCAAAAAAAAAAAACAAGACTGAAGGTAATAGTTCTGAATTTTAAATCAGACACCAGGCAGAATAATAGCACAAGTAAGACTTAAAAAGGAAAGTGAAAGTGGGAAGAGCTGAGACAGATGCAATGATACTTTCTAACAGTACTTTTCCCTCAGTTACCTCTAGCAGTAGTTTTCAACCATTTTCCTATTATGAAACATGTAATGGCCACTCACATACAAAGCATTCCCAAAGGTATATTCATTTATGAAAAAAAGTGGAAAACATAAATGGATTAGTAAAGCTCTACAGTAATTTGCAATCACTACCACATTGGTCCTGGTACTGTTATTTCAGTGACTCACTTCTGTGAACTTTGTTCACATCAGGTGAATATAGGCATGAATAGGAGTGATATTCAAATTACCTAAAAAACAGCCTACTTAGCACAGACACTGAAAAAAAAAAAAAGAGGCTGTTGTGAAAACCAAAGTGGTTCCTCCTATAAACTGACTGACCACCAGCCTTGGGCACAAAATGGCCACAGATACACATATTTTGGCAACTCCCAGCAAGCTAGCCATCATCACCTCTCTATTCCCCCAAAAGAAGTACACAAAGAAGCAAGAGCATGAAGCATACACTAAGACACTCTCTGACTTGAATCCACTCTATTTCATTAAAAAAGCAGATCATTCACAAACTTCATTTCCGTATATCACAGTATTTACAATAATGGACTTGTGACACTGACACAACATCAGTGCTGAGAATGCTAACTTTTCACAAAATCCTTTCCATCACTTTCATAACCTTATGTAATATACTCCAATCTATTTAACCAAAATATATCTGTTACTCCTTCCACTATAGCAAATAAAACTATTTAACTATCCCCCAAAACTGCCCCTAGCTCCATACCTCTGCTCATGCCATCTGGAGTACCTTTCACCTCCACCTATTTATCTAATTTCTATGGAAAATCCAAGATAATCTTCAGTCTCTACCCTCAACAACTCATAATTACTCTGAACCTTATTTTATTAGGTTCTTATGTGCACAAAGACTATATATTGTACTTCCTTTTATGTCCAGAAATAGTGAAACAATACTTTACACGTAGTAGACGCTAAAACAATTTTTGATTGATAGCAACATCACTCTACACACTCATACACCTCTAGCACATGCAATATAATAAAGAAGAAATTACCTGATTCAATTAAATGCAAACAAAGCACTTCTAATGGATATTGTACAGTGGGATAGCTGTTTATCATTCCTTCACAGGCCTTCTTCAACCTAGCAGTCTCATGAGGAAACTTGAAAATATGAAAGTAAAATAAACTAAGTAGCAGTAAAATATATTTCTGGACACTTTCCTATTTAGAACAGAAAAGTCACATTAGAGATATTAAAACTCAACTTACTTTGCATAAACACTGAATGAAATGTCTATAAAGTACTTGGTGATCTTCACTAGGAATCTCATCAGATAAGCTCAGTGCATTCTCAAAAGCAGTTAAAAGCTAAAACAAATAAACAACAAAATCTGTAGCGGATCAGCAACACTAAAATCCAAGGCAAGCACTTTAAAGGATACCATTCGTTTGGTTACTTAAATTCTACATTTTTTAAATGAATTTCCATGACTTTATAATGAAAATTCATAATATAATTCACTGTTTTGAATTCTTTACAAAGTATGGTCTATAGAGATAAAATTTTACTGCTCTGATAAAGTTAATGATTTTGTGAAAAAAAAAAAAAAAAAGCCTAACAAATAGTTAAGCACAAGGAGTTTAAAAAAAAAAGTAATGAAATTAATCCACATAGAAAATAAGTGATACATTTTTTTGGAACACAGATAAATAAAGCAGTTATCATTAACATTCAAGGGGAAAATATGCCCCACAATAAAAACCTTCTATCCTATTTTAAACAGAAGTCAATTCTTAAGATGTTAAGTTCTCTTTCATAAAGTGTGTAGTACTGATAATTCAAAAAACCATTTTATGTTGGTATGTGTTTAATATTCTGGTAACCTATACTATCTCAAGGAAAATAATGAAGTCATAATATAAAGATATAATTTAAGAGAAGTTGGTAAATCACTTAATTTTGTCACTGCTCAATTTTTCCACAACGGAATCTATACACAGATAAACCAACACACAAACAAATGCAAATCTTATTCTCGCATTTTTATCTCCAGCATCAGCCTGACATATAGTAGGTTCTTGATAAATATTTTTGAATAAAGGAACAAATATTTTTGAATAAAGGAACATATATACAAAGAAATGAGCTTCCCATCACATATAGAGCCTATCATTGCTTACATTTAAAAATATCATTCACTTCAACAAATGTACATTGAGTGGCTATTTACTATCATAAGAAACTAAGTTTATTTTTAAACTTACAAATATAAAAAATAGAATAATGGAGATAGTTTCCAATTATGGTTCAAAACTAATGGTTTTTTCACATTCTTTTAAAATTTCTTTTCAGTTACATCAAAATCTGCACACTAAGAAGGACAATTTCAAGGAATAAACAGCACTCCAAATACTAAATACTCTAAATAAAATAGTACTCTTAGTTCATAAATATAAATTGTTAACCCTCAAAGTAATTTAGTATATTAGTTTATAAATATGAACATACCCTTAAGGTACAACTTTTTAAAAATTATAGCAGTTTTGTAAAAGCCAATTTCATAGTTTCTTTTTTACAGTGATACTATGACTGATTTATTGTGGACTCTTATGAATATTAAGGGAATAAAATTCTGATAGCCCAAATGCCAATTTGACTGTCCAGATTTAGTATGAAACTGCAGGCCAATAAGTCTGACTGTATCAGGAAGAACCTTTGATTTAAAATGAAACATTTATAAAATATCTCATCTGACATACAGTACTTTGCTATATTATATCACTGTTTCCATTTTCTAAATTCAATTAAATGTTCAATTTTCATGACGCAAATGGTGAGGAATAAACGGGTCGATACCAATTGCTGGATCTCATTATTTGGATCCTCAGTACTCTCAGCCAGCAACTGAGTTAATTTCTTCCATAGCTGATGAAGCTCTTGGTTGTCTGCACCTTCTTCTTGCCGTGTCTTTATCAATTTGTGCCAAGTTCGGGCCACCTATCAAGAAGATTTAAAATGGTTATTTTATCTTAAATACTAAAAATGTCAACAAAAAATAGAATCTGCAAAAAAATATTTTTTTATTTGCTAATACATAAAAATAGCAAAAGCACAGAACTCTATCTATTATGAACTCCATAAAAATAAGTTGACTGGGCAAGTCTATATAGTCCTTATATCAGAAGTATGACTGAGACACAAGAGTAGACACAGGAATAAGGAAATAATGACTGCATGCACCAATCCTTATAATTTATAGCATCAACTATGGAGACATCACAAATGGGTCACTAAATTTTACAGGTAATGCTTTTACTTATTTTATTTATTTATTCCTGCCCAGTTTCCAAAAAGGTTTAGAAGCTATGATACCTGAAATCTGAATTCTAAGTTTTCAAAGCACTGTAGTTTGTATTATCTCTCTAAATTTTTTAATATCATAATAATTTAAAAATTTTTTCCTTAAGCTATGAAAGCTTTCTTTTAATAATAGTTTTATTAAAAGAAGTCAACTACACCAGCAAATCATTAACCAACCTCAAGGTGTTTCTTGTCTTGATAATACAGATCCACAAGTTTCTTACAGACATCACACCACTTCTTTTTGTCAACACTTAGAATAAAAAAAAAATAATAAGGATTTGAATCCTAAAAATAAAAATAACCGAGGACTTAAAACACTAAAATTAAAATACCATAATACTGCCAGATACTATTTTAAATTAGAACACACTACATATTTCATATTAAAATTTTATAAAATGAGCTTCGCATAAAAAAGAAAAGGTTTAAGAAATATTATCTTCCATTATATTGACTGAAAATAATATCAAAGTTCTCAAATTAGTCAGTCCTCTTACTACCAGTATTCTGATTCTGCTCTTATCACAATCAAGAGATTCTGTAATGACAGCCTGAAAGAAAAATACATCCTAATTCCCAGTAAATGCCTGGAGCACTTCTACATAATTTTTAATCAGTTTCTTCTGATTCACACTTTTAAAGCAGCTGGCCTTTCTCCACATATTGATTACCTTTCATAAAGATCCAGGAGCTTTTGGTAAACACCAGGTAAGTCATCCTTAGCATTTATGTGATTAGATTTCTCATACAAGCTTGCTAACCCCTAAAAAAGGAAGAAGTAGAGATTATTATTCCAAAAAATCTAGCGTTCTTGCATTTATTTTGCTAAAGTGACAATCTATAAAGATTATTCATGATAATTATAATTTGTACATGAAATATGCCTGGGATTTGCCTCCAAATAATTTGGGGTGGAAGACAGCAGGTGAAAGTACAGATGAAAAACACCGACTGCAAGAATTTTTATAGAGGGCATAGAGGGGCTCATTATACCATCCTCTTTATTTTTGAAAATATATTTGAAGTGTTTCAAAATAAAAATATATTTTAACATTATTATATGATCTTAACCCCTTAACGATCTTAACCCCTTAACGATCTTAACCCCTAAGACATTACCATGACACTACGTTTAAATAGTGAAACAAACAAAATACTAGTAGTCTGCAGAAATTGTCATTTTTGCTTCAAATATTGATCAGATATCCTAAATCAACCAGTACATATTAAAAGTAAGCACCTAAGTGTGTTATCAGATACCCTCTTCATGTTCTTGTTCATGTAAACCTGAGACAAACAGATTCACGTTCTCCAGAGCCTACTGCCTCCTATTAATCACAGCTTCTAAGATGTGATTGAGACAGGAAGCAAAGTTATTTGCAAAAGTTGAAGAAGCCAACTAAGAAATTTGATGACCATTAAATAAGAAAGAAAAATTAACTTGTAGTCAAAGGTAGAGAATTACAATTTTTTTTAACATTATTTTATTTTTAGAAAACACTATATATATTTTTTTCTCTCAGGTATAAAGAATGTTCTTGATAAGTCTTTCATATGCACAAATAATTAAGTTGGATCTTTACATGACCATGTTTCAACTCCAGTCCTCACATTTGGAAATAATCCATTGGATACGATGTTTAATAGTGGTAAACGGCATCCTTGGCGCCACTTTCAAGTTTAGAAGACCAATAAATTAAAATTTTGTCCTTATGTGGGGTAAATAGAGATTTAAATGCTTATTTTAAAGCTGTTACCTGTAATTTTAAAAATGGAAAAATGTTATTTCTTGTAATATAGGGGAAAGAATTTCTCCATACCTGCCAAGCTAGTAATTGGTCTGGCTCTAGTTCAGCGGCTTTCTTATAGGCACCCTGGGCCTGATCAGGTTGTTCAAGCTCAGCTGCGGCAACACCAATAAAAACCCAGGCATTATAGTTATTTTTCTCTTGTTTTAACACTGTCTGATTTAAAAAACAAAACAAAACAAAACA
>NW_011888792.1:12987095-12990118 GCF_000151845.1 Pteropus vampyrus
GTTCTTTTAACCGTACCAAGTTCTGGCTCATTTGAAACATGGCTATCCCCTATAGATCTTAATGCTGCAGATGACTTCTCTTCTCTTACACCCCGCACAGTACTAGGAAGTGCAGAAGGGGTTCTCCTTGCTCACACTGTCAACTACATCCCTCTCATCCTCAGTACTTTTGATATGTTGTACTTCAGAAGTACTTAAAGCCCTAGTACTTCTGAAGATAAGCCATCGGCTATCCCGTGAAAAATATCCTTCTTGTTGCTACCATCAGCTACCCTGTGAAAAATATCCTTTTTGTTGCTACCATCTATCAACCTCCTAGGTAGTCTCCTTTCCTTCAGTGAAAATTGCCTCTCCACCTCAATTCCTGTAATCATTCTAACATTCATGGTGACGACCCATGAAACACTGTGGCCTCTCAGTTACTCACTCTCCACACTACTCGGCCATCCAAATTTCCAGCATGACCCTCTCCTATTCTGCCAGTTCAATTACCATAATGGTCCCATGGTAACAATTCCTTAACCTCTGACATGTCCAATTTTTGACTCCATTCCCTTTTTCCACAATCACCTCATTTCTCAATTCTCATCTCTCCTTTCCCATCTTAGGCCCCATGACCTTTCACTGCCGTCACTCCCTTGCAAACACTCTCAACTCCTTTGCCTCTTTTTCTCTCCATCTTTCCCACTCTCCATAGCTGAATTCCATCACGCCCATCTCCAAGCCTGAGAAGCTGAACATAAAGGGGGAAACTACATAGCTAGTTCAAGAATTTCATTTCAATAACATAAACTTCAAATGGATACTCACTAGGGCCTGGTAATCCTTCTAGTACGTTTTTTTCCCCACTATGAATAAACACTATACTATTTCATACCTCCTTTCTCTCAAGTCTTCTATACAACTCCTCTTCCATTCTCAGCTTATATTTTATTAAAAATATAGACACCATCAGAGGTGTACACTCTCATCTTCCCACCCTCAAATCTACAAACCTGACAGTGTATGGATCTGCATCCATCTTCCCTTCTTTTAAGATGGAAAAAGTAATAAAGGCCCTGTCTTAAGCTCTGGATGCCCTCCTCTCTCACCCTCCCAAGGACTTCACTCCTACCACCACCCTCCATCTCTCCTGCACATACAGTTTCTCCCTCTGGACTGGAACATTCTCCTCAGTATGCAAAGGAGCTTCAGAATCTTAATTCTCCCATCCAAAAACCAAACATTTGAATGTCAACATAAATTAGAATGTCAACAAAGAATGAAAACTTTAAGATATATAGTAGTATTCCACAGCACAACATATCAAAAGATATCTAACAGATAATTAGGTTATAAGAACTTGGCTTTAATAAGTTATAATACAGAGAAAGACAAAATTAAGTGTGGCAGAAGTAGCTTATCCTAGCATAACCACTCTAATGGTGAGTTAATGAACTTACCACTTTGTTATATTTAGACAATAAATGATTCACCTATTATGAATCCATAATGATTATAAATAGGTAACATACTTTTATTATGGAAGAAAAAAGTATTGGTTACCTTACAATGTTTCAAAGCTTCTTTGTATTCTTTGTTTCTGATTGCATCTCTAGCACTTTTTAGAGCAGTCTTCACTTCCTTGCTGGACATTCTGTCAAAATGAAAAGCTTGATTGAACCTATAATAAATTAACCTGCCTAACTGTAACAGTTCCAACAAACTTAAGGGACATGTGATTCCTTCAACCTGGAAATCTCTTCTCTCTTAATATATACATAGCTTATTCCCTCCCGTCTTCAGATATTTACTCAGATGTCACTTTCTCAGTGAAACCTTCCATGGCCACACTACTTAAAATGTCAACACTGGCTTCCCCCACCCCCAACACTCAATATTCCCTTAACTGCTAACACTGCATTTGTTTTTCTTCAAAGTACTTATCACCATCTTATACACTTACATACTATTTTATTTATTTGTTTGTTTGTTTGTTTGTTTATCTGTTCCATGTAGGCAGGGATTTTTGTCTGTTGTCACTATTTTTTCCTCCTGCTTTAGAGCCAGCACCTAGTATCTGACAAAATGTATATATTAATAAATAGTTGTTGAAATTGAGTTGTATTTCAATTGTACTCACTATCTGTAGAGCAGGCTAAAATACAGATGATCATATGGACCAGAACACAAAACACATACCAATCTTAATCCAATTCTACACTAAGCAAGATTTAGCAGAGTAAGCCTAAGAGTAAGAACACTAACACAAACAAATTGTAGTGACCATGATTTAAGAGTTTAAGAAAGCATTCTGTTTTAAAGCTAGTTTCTATAATATATAAATCAGGATATTAACTTTCTTCACAATAAGGATTACTGTAGGCTTATAGTAATATAGCATTCTTTGAAATATAGTAACGTTTGAAGAGAAATAAATGCAATGTTTACAGTTAAATGAAGGTGATAAATAGATTTCAACTGGTAGACAAAGTATTTCTGCATTTAATATTAAAATATGTTATTTTAATTTTAAGTAAACTAACATGTCTCAGGATTTTACAACTTATTCTGTTTTACCAGTAAACAAGTCAAATTCAATTATAATTCCATGTTGAAAAAAGAAACATTTGCATTTTTTGACAACTCCATTGAATTCTAATATATCAGGAAGGTAAAACAAAGCTGGGTAAATATTAAGTCATTATAGACTGCAGATGTTCAAGGCAGCAAAATGAACAAACAAGATGGCTCACTGACATGGTACACTAGCAGTCCTTTATATCCAAAGAGGCTGAGGTAGAAAGTACAAGATCAAAAAAGTATAAGAAGCTAGAGAATAATAATAATAAAAAAATCTTTTTGACTTAAAAAATGTTAGATTCAAAATAATATAAAAATTAAGATGTCATAAATCAACTTCTCTGTAGCCAAAACTAGATTCCCTAAATTGCCAGAAAAATGACTTTTTGCCTAGTTACAATAATTATACAATTAATGCAACATATTTCATAGGCTCTAATTTTATAAACTGCCCTCTTACC
>NW_011888792.1:12990168-13021132 GCF_000151845.1 Pteropus vampyrus
TCACTTCCTTGCTGGACATTCTGTCAAAATGAAAAGCTTGATTGAACCTATAATAAATTAACCTGCCTAACTGTAACAGTTCCAACAAACTTAAGGGACATGTGATTCCTTCAACCTGGAAATCTCTTCTCTCTTAATATATACATAGCTTATTCCCTCCCGTCTTCAGATATTTACTCAGATGTCACTTTCTCAGTGAAACCTTCCATGGCCACACTACTTAAAATGTCAACACTGGCTTCCCCCACCCCCAACACTCAATATTCCCTTAACTGCTAACACTGCATTTGTTTTTCTTCAAAGTACTTATCACCATCTTATACACTTACATACTATTTTATTTATTTGTTTGTTTGTTTGTTTGTTTATCTGTTCCATGTAGGCAGGGATTTTTGTCTGTTGTCACTATTTTTTCCTCCTGCTTTAGAGCCAGCACCTAGTATCTGACAAAATGTATATATTAATAAATAGTTGTTGAAATTGAGTTGTATTTCAATTGTACTCACTATCTGTAGAGCAGGCTAAAATACAGATGATCATATGGACCAGAACACAAAACACATACCAATCTTAATCCAATTCTACACTAAGCAAGATTTAGCAGAGTAAGCCTAAGAGTAAGAACACTAACACAAACAAATTGTAGTGACCATGATTTAAGAGTTTAAGAAAGCATTCTGTTTTAAAGCTAGTTTCTATAATATATAAATCAGGATATTAACTTTCTTCACAATAAGGATTACTGTAGGCTTATAGTAATATAGCATTCTTTGAAATATAGTAACGTTTGAAGAGAAATAAATGCAATGTTTACAGTTAAATGAAGGTGATAAATAGATTTCAACTGGTAGACAAAGTATTTCTGCATTTAATATTAAAATATGTTATTTTAATTTTAAGTAAACTAACATGTCTCAGGATTTTACAACTTATTCTGTTTTACCAGTAAACAAGTCAAATTCAATTATAATTCCATGTTGAAAAAAGAAACATTTGCATTTTTTGACAACTCCATTGAATTCTAATATATCAGGAAGGTAAAACAAAGCTGGGTAAATATTAAGTCATTATAGACTGCAGATGTTCAAGGCAGCAAAATGAACAAACAAGATGGCTCACTGACATGGTACACTAGCAGTCCTTTATATCCAAAGAGGCTGAGGTAGAAAGTACAAGATCAAAAAAGTATAAGAAGCTAGAGAATAATAATAATAAAAAAATCTTTTTGACTTAAAAAATGTTAGATTCAAAATAATATAAAAATTAAGATGTCATAAATCAACTTCTCTGTAGCCAAAACTAGATTCCCTAAATTGCCAGAAAAATGACTTTTTGCCTAGTTACAATAATTATACAATTAATGCAACATATTTCATAGGCTCTAATTTTATAAACTGCCCTCTTACCTGAAATTATCTTGGTATAAATTTATACGTACAAACTTCAGAAGGATTTTCTGGAGTCTGCAAATCTTGATTGGAACAGTCAACAAATTTCAACGCTGATTTCACATTGTTTTCTCATGCCAAAGTTATCTTTGGTAGATAAGCTGGCAAACTAAAAAGAAGAAAACATCAATGATAATGACAGCTAATCTGGACCAATAGAAAGGGATAAAAGGAGACATCCAAGGGGAAAAAAATCAAGAGTCCAAGTTATAAAAGAACGAAAACAGTTTCAAGATAAAACCATGCAAAAACAAACTGAAGAGTACAACTTTTTCAGAACAAGGAACACCATCTTTTCTATCACCCAAAGTATGAATGGAAGCACACCCAAACAAAGTAGAACCAACCAGCACTAATGCTATGCGCAGCTCCCATGCTATACACAGCACATGACATAAAAGAAATAGAAAAGAAGGCCTCTGCTCTAAAGTATACAATCTAAATCAAAAAAAGACCTACGGCATGAGTCATTAGAGAATCAAATGCTAAACTAAAGATAATGAATGCAAGTGCAATAAGAGTTTAGAGAAGAAAAGTGGTGTGAAGCAATTAATGGCTACTAGATGGAGAAGACAGAATTTAAGAATGGAAGGAAGAAGAAAAATTACTCCAGAGGCAATTGCATTAGTAAATACAGAAAGATGGGAATGAATATGGTATGTGTAGGGAACAATGAGAAAACCAGGCTGAATAAAGATATGATAAAGAACAGAAGAAAATTAGGCTTGGTGGGTACAGTACAGCACCAGGTAACAAAAGACCTTCAAAGTAAGACAGACAAGTTTGGACTTAAATATAACAGCAAACTCAGATTGGTTAAATGCTTCTAAGAAGGCTATTTTTAAGTACCACTAGAGACAAACTCTATTCTTCTCTTGGTAGCCAATTCTAACATTCAATACCCTTCCATATCCTTATATGTTTCCATATGTAATTAAAATGACTCTTGCTTCAGTGGAATCCTCTATTCTCTTCCTCTTCTTTCTTTATTTGATTTGGCATTTAGCACAACATATTAGCACTGAGGCCCTCCTTCACCTAAAATAAATAAATATGTACAAATATAAGATTTTTATTTATATATACATATGTACGTGTATATATATGTACATATACGTCTGTGTGTGTGTGTGTGTGTGTGTGTGTGTGTGTGTGTGTGTATAAAGGTCAGATATGTATATATAAGTTTCAGAGGATTAAGTCATTTTTAAAAAGACAAAAAAATTGCCACCTTCTAGCCCTAAAAACATCGTCTTTTTGGGAGGTGCAGTGGAGAAGGAAGAGGCACATTCTCTCATTTTCTAAGCAAAGCTTTACTGAGCACTAACCATGTACTAGGTACCATCAAACCAACTATCCAAAATGATTCCATGTAACCCCATACTCTATTTGGGATACTTCCCTTCATTCTCAGTATTTTCAATACTTCAAAGAAAAATCTACCTCTTTAATAAGTGTCTAATATTCTTCTTCAGCCCCACATACTCTCCCTTTATACCTCTCCTCTCATTTTTTCTCCTCAATCACAAATGATTTTATTTTTAAATAAGAGCATTCATTTTACACATTTCATTCAATGAAAGTTTTCTACTACCTACCTAAAAGATTTTAATTCTACATATCAAGCATAAAAGTAGCAACGATGGCATTTTAAAAAAGAAAATAATAATGCCAAAAAGACAATTAAATACCTCAAAACTAATAAATATAGGGAGATGAATTAATATGTCCACCCAAAGCTACATTAAACTACATTCAGTGTGCAGATACAAAGATTCCATGCAGCAAATAATAAAAATAACAATTATTATTATTTATAATAATAGTAACAACAATGACAATGAAAGCTAATTACAGAAAAGCAAAAATGATATCTTTGAATCTAACAACAAAAGTCTAAAGGTATTTTGTAGTGGCCTTTCTTCTGAAAGGAATTGCTAAAAACAATCATTAAGTAAAAATAAACTCCAATTACCTATCATTTAGCCTTCTAGACATTTACTTTTACCTACTACCACTAATTATCTTCTTTTTGAACTGAATTTCAGACTGTTCCTTAACAGTTAACCATCTAAAATAAGTAAAATATAAGACGGATATATAAAAGGGATGGTAGACATAATCCAAATTCTACTGAACTTTTTAATACATCAGATTCAGGTTCAATTTTCAGAATTCATAACTTAAAAGAGAAATGATATATAATTTTTCATCTTTTTTCTTTCCCAAAGAGACACTGATCCTTATCTACAAATTTCAAAATTACTCTAAACTGTGTTCCTGTACCTCAGGTGATAAAAAGAACTTCTATAAGCAATCAGAAAGTCTGAAAAAAAATTCCAGAAACTCAAAATACACGAACTTCAATATAAAAAACTGAGCCAAAAGAGAATATCATCTACTCCTATACTACTCTGTTTTGAATCTAGGACAATTAAGGACACTTATTTATACCCAATTTGCAGCCTCACTACACTGAAGTGAATCCTGTTATAAACCATATGAAGAATTACAAATATGCAAAAAAGTTGCCCACATCATGAACCTAGGCTAGTTTCTAATTTAATGAAAATAGAGAAAACTTTTTTTAAAGGTTAAAAATCCATCTAAATAGCCATCTGAACAGTAACACAAATTCTACACAACTACAAATTCTAAGTATCTTTTGATGGCATCCTTGGAATAAATTCTGTCAAACAAAATTAATCTAGAACACTTCATGGAGAGAATGGAGGTAAGTTAAAAAAATGCTGTGTTAAAACTAGGAAATGAACAAAATTTAGATGAAGCATGTAGGGATGAACAAGAAACAGAATATGAGTTCACTGGAAAAAAAACATACTAAACAGAATGGTTAGTTCCATAGAAAAATGCCTATATGGATGTGTCCTGTCAGCCAGGTCAAAAAAAAACAAACCCTAAATAAAGGTAATAGTTCAGAGTTCCTTTACATATCCAACACCTTTTGAGCACTGTAATTTTCCAGATTCCAAAGCCTACTCAAAAACATTTAGTTTTTAGTTTCCCCACTGTCAAAAGGCAGTAATTCTCCATGTGCTAAAGTTCAGAGTAGTGTGAGATTTGTCTGAGAAGGCTTTATGCTTGACACTTGAATGTGGCCTTGAATTATATGAAGCATTTGAGTAGACCGAGGCAAGAGCGGACAGGTTGAATGGAAGAAGTAAAGATATAGGTGTGGAAAGCACTGGGGAATGGTGAAAAAAGTAACATGAGCTAATATTGGAAAGGAAATTCTTCCTTTCTCACTTTAGCAAATGGAGAATTATTCTTTTGATGATTAACTGTACTTTCTGATTCTTTACACTGTTATTAAATTTAAAGGTGTGTGTGTGCTTGTTTCCCACAACTAGCCTAGAAGTTCCTAAGGAGCAAAGACTATTTTTATTACTCTCTTATTTCCCGGTGCCTGGTATATTGTGGATATTCAACAAATATTCACAGAATCACAGCAGATGAAGACAATACTGAATGTAACCCACATAGTCGCTAACTGCATACTTAGCCTCCTTTTCTTAAGGCAAAATATAGTGTTGCTGGTATTTTGGACATTAAAAGAACTATGAAGAGCCAAAACATAGATCAAGACTTTCATTTGAAGACTTTTCTGAACAGCAGAGTTAAGCATTTCACTAAAGCAAGCAATCCCTAATGTGCTTTAACTGACTTAAACATACATGTAATGGAACCCCTATCCTCACTGCAACACACATATGCATACATGTACACACACAGACATGCAATCAGAAGTTCCTCTTCTTATAGGGTAAGTTACTGATTAGCGAAAATGCTCCATGTCCAGAAAAGAGTGATCGAAATAATGAAGAAATCTGAAATTATATAATAACTAGCTAAAGGAAATGGGAAAGGCATGGGAAAAAAATTGGTGGGAAGGAGAGAAGGGTTGTTGAAAAGGAGAGATTATTCATGTAAAAGAGAAGACAAATGGACTTATGAATGGTTAAAAGTAGAAAAAAACTGGCTTCAACTCAAAATGAGAAATTTTAATAATGAGACCTGTACAAATATGAAATGGGCCACTCAAAGGAAGTGTGTTTCCCATTACTGGAGATGAAAAAACACAGCCTGGACAATCCACTTGGCAGGAATGTTATAGGACAAATTGAATACCACATGAGAAGTAGGACTAGAATCCTCTTAGATTCTCCCAAAACTGTGTGCCTAGGGCCCTAAAATATCTATCTTGCTCCAATCCATTGCAGTACCAGCTCCCACCAACACTGTCAAGGGGAGAGAGAGTAAGAAAAAGATGTATTCCTGTCATCCTGACCAGGAATTCAGAATACATGCCCTGTGCAAACCAGGCCACAGAGAGCATTTACAGTTCACAGAATCAGTACTGTGACACAGATAACATTAAATAAGTTTTTTTTATGAATCCAGATGTCAATAAACATTGTGTCTGTAGTTAAATGTGTTCTACATTTCAAATTAACTCAAAACAAAATTGAAAAACATACCCCGTTCATGAGAGGGCCTAGCCGTATTATCTTCCATGCTGTACTATTATTTCACTTTTGTTTCCCAAGAGTGTAAGTTCCCTGTGAACAGAAACTACCGTTTATAAATTTGTATTCACCCACAGATCCTTAGCATGCTGCTTGATTAACAATTCTGCTTCACTAATAGAAATTAAGCTCTAGAATGTCATAAACTTTTGTAATTAGCTAGAGACAGAGTATAGCCGTGAGTCAGGGCACAGACTACTCAAATTCAAGTCTCACTCAGACCGGCTCCTTGTGTAATCTTGAGCAAGTCAATTACCCTATCCAAGCCTCAGTTTTCCTATCCTCAAAATGGTGAAAGTGAGGATTATGGAAACTATTCCATTTAAAAGAACCTGGCACATGGTAAGTGCTCGATAAATAATTAGTATAATGCTCAGCACATATTGTTATGTATTAAATAACATCTGCCCCTTAGTACAATTGTTTGATGCAAAAACACCGTCAGATATTAGTACCGAGTTGATTTTATGTTAAATAAGTACTGCAACTTCTTTACGTGTCAAAATATTAAAACGACTAATATTAAATATTAAAACGTGATGCGCAAATTGTATACCTGAAACTATGATAATGAAATCAGGAACTGGACTCTGGGATAGAAATCTGCTTCTTGCAGACTTCCCAAAGGAGATCGACAGTCAAGAAAGAACAGTGATTTCTCTGCAGCAAAACAATGGTGTTCTGAACCTACGTCAATTAATCTAACACGTCACACAGCCCAACATTTCTTCCTCTGAGAGCCTGTTCGGTTTCTCTCCTTTGCACTCTGAAGGCAAGATGCACCTAAGCTCTTCCCCGCCTAGAAACTGAAACTTTACCTACTAGGCCCCGCTCCTCATCATCCCACCAGAGCATAACAAATTCTTACTGCACGTGCAAAAGAGGAAATAAATGGAGGCAGGCTATAATTTCCTTGGGGGAAGGTTTTCGAAAGATCCCAAGGTATCCGTAACTCTCCAAATGCGGTCCAGCCAGAGAATCTGCAAAGAACCGCCCGATCCAACTTAAGTGACAGACGCGCTGCCACCTCATCATTGCCCAGTTCACGGTCCCTCCTGCTACTCAGCCACGCTTGCTCAGCGCAAAACGAGCAGCCCCGGCCCCTGATCCCTTCTCTCTCTAGGTTTTCATTTCAACCATTTCAACTGCCTACCGACTCCAACTTCTGCAAAGAGACAGCGCCCTAAACCTACCTGGGACAGATGCCTCTGCTACAAACGCCGAGTGCAGAGTCAGGGCGCATGCGCATTTCCCAGCCATCGTTCACGTGACTGAGAGTGGCCGCTCTCAGTTTGCTCAGTATTTGATTAAAAGGCCTTAACCCGAGTCCAGGCAGGGTAGTGCTCCTTTGCACAGTTGCTCACCCCGTGCCTGATGGGAGTCGTAGTTCTGCGGGTGAAGAGCTAAGAGGAAACCAAACTGCGATCTCTGCGATCCCCGCCCACCTCTTCCCCGAGGGAGGAAGCTGGCCCAGCGCCCAGGGGCCGGGCTTTCAGCCGCTCCCTGCAATGCTTCTTCTGTGGGTGTCGGTGGTCGCAGCCTTGGCGCTGGCGGCGCCAGCTCCCAGAACAAATGGGCAAAGGCGGGGAGCAGCTCAGGCGTGGCCCGATGCGCCTAACGTGGTGCTAGTTGTGAGCGACTCTTTTGTAAGTACAGAGAGGCGGCGGGAGGAGGATGGTGGGGCGCGCCGCTCCAAATCCGCTACTAGCCTACAGTCTTCCCTGCGCCGCTGGCTTTGGGGAGCAGAATCTGAAACTTTCCAACATGTTTTACCCCAATGCAAACTAAGAAACGCATTTCATCTTGAGGCCCCGTATACACACACGTACACCACATAGATATGCATATAATACATATAAAACAGTAGTAAATAAAATGCAATTTGATAGCATCTTTGTAAATCTTTTTAATTTTTATTTATTGCTAGCCTCGACCCACTAAATTATTTTACCACTACTAATGAACTTTCAGCCCATACCCCCCGTTTGATTTAATAGTGGGGAAAAGTAACCTTCTGCATCTCCATAAAAGCTTGTTAGCTTTCTAGTGGTCATTTCCTAGTTCATCTCAAATTTGCAGGAATTTATGTTTGGGCGAAAAGTGAAAAAAGTTAACGTTATTTTTACTACCCAGGTATCCGATAGTCATGTTAATACTGATTTAAATGTGTTAATTGATATAATTTGATCCACTCCCTGATATTCCAGAGAAATTGTGTACGTGAGTTGTTGTTTAATCCTAAACTTGAACAGTTTTTGAAACTCCCAAGCCATCAACCAAAAGACTACTACTGTCTATTACCTGATACTTTTAGTATTGTCCATGATTTTAAAACTACTGCTTGGATAAATGTTTGTTTACTAAGTTTAGTATCACTGGGTGTTACTGTGGTCACATAGATAGTTGGTGTTGAGCATGTCTGGTACCAAAGAATGTTTTTAATCACTATGTTGTGTTGCCTTTCTCATAGATTAACCTGGAATGATTAAAGTCATATAATCTGGATATGCCCATAGGATTTGTTGAGAGTATTATATAAAGTGATCTTTATGATTACCTAAACTTTGAGAACAGGCAATATTGGAAAGTAACATAAAGAAAGTTTATTAGGGAGTATTGTTGAGATCAAAGAGAAAGGAAAGAAGCAGGCAGGATTGTGCAGAGAGAAATTGAGTTGTGTTTCTGTACCAGCGGAGACCTCAGCTGACTTTATGGGTAGTTCTTAAACTAATATGATATTTCAAAACCGTTTCAAATTAAGGTGAAGAGACCAGACCTTTCTACCTTTATGTTGGATGGTTATAGGCTGCTCCCGGAATGGGGTATGATCATGCGTAAGGCAACACTCTTCAGCAGAGGCCATCTTGGATTCCTAAAAGGGAATCTATGGAGTGCATCACAACATCCTAGAAACTTCCAAAGATAACAAATATTTCATTTTTTTTTAGTATAGTAGGAATACGTAGATTTGTATATATTTGTGTATATAAATATATAAATACTGTGTGCAGACTGATATTTCTTATGAAGAGAAAAGTAAAGATTTGATATTGTAAATATAGTAATAATCACCAAATTGATGTATAGATTCATTGCAATCTCTATAAAAATTCCTATGATTTTTTTTGCAGAAATATAGAAACCTATCTTAAAGTTCATGTAGAAATTCAAGGGTCCCAGAATAGCCAAGACAATCTTGTAAAAGAACAAAGTTGGAGGACTTACACTTTCTAATTTCAAAAATTACTAGAAACTATAGTAACAAGATAGTGTGATATTGGCATAAGGATAGACACATAGATCAAAGGAATAAAATTGAAAGTACAAGAATAAATTCTCAGGTTTATAGTTAATTGATTTTCAACAAAGGTGCCAAGACCATTTAATAGGGAAAGAATAGTCTTTTCAACAAATAGTGCTGGGAAAACTAAATATCTACATGCAAAAGAATGAAGTTGGACCCTGCCTCACACCATTTTCAAAAATTAACTCAAAATGAATCAATGAGTCAAAAAGCTAAAACTATAAAACTCTTAGAAGAAAACAGAGGTCCAAATCTTTGTGACTGTGGATTAAGCAATTAAAAAATGGGCAAAAGATCTGAATATACATTTCTCCAAAGAAGATACAAATGCCAATAAGCACATGCAAAGGTACTCAACATCATTAATCATTAGGGAAATGTAAATCAAAACCATGATGAAACACCAGTTCACACCCAGTAAGATGGCTATAATCAAAAAGGCACAGTAACAGAGTTGGCCAGAATCTAGGGGAATTGGAACCCTTATACACTACTGGTGAGAATGTAAAAAGGTGCAGCCACTTTGCAAAACAGTTTAGCAATTTCTGAAATGGTTAAACATGACTTACTGTATGATCCAGCAATTCTACTTAGGTATATATCCAAGAGAAATGGAAACATATGTCTACACAAAAACTTGTACATGAATGTTCATAAAAGTATTATATACAATGCTGCCAAATAGTGGAAACAACCCAAATATCCATCAATTCATAAATGGATTAAAAATGTAGTAATATTATTCAACAATAAAAAATAAATGGCAGTATTGATACATGCTGCAATGTGGTTGAACCTAGAAGTCATTTATGCCAAATGAAAGAAGCTAGTCACAAAGGACCACATACTGTATGACTCCATTTACAAGAAATGTCCAGAGAAAGCAAAACCATAGAGACAGAAAGATTAGCAATTGCCTAGGGTTTGTAAGAATGAGAGGATAGGAGGGTAATGGCTAAGGAGTGCAAGGTTTCTGTTTGGAATGATGAGAATGTTCTGAAATGGATTGTGACAGTCACACAACTCTCTGAACATACCAAAACCATTGAATTGTACACATTAAATGGGTGAGTTGTATGGTATATGAATTACATCTTAAATTTGTTTTTAAAAAAGAAAATAAGTACCTCTGCCTGGGTCTTCAAGGACATAGCACCCTCTCTGCCTCTGTCCTTCCACCCCCATACCTGCCTTGGTTTTAGTTTTGGTGATGTTTCAGGAGTGGGAAGCAGGACAGGCATGTATACCAGAGTCTAGTGAAAATCTCTTCAGTCTGATGGACCGATTTGAGAACATGATAAACAGTCCTGCTCTGAATACAGATCAGACTGTTACTCTTACATTCTATCATCAGAATGATGCCTTGAAATCTAAACATCACTGGTTTTCCCTGGCCCAGAATGATGAGGAACTAAGTATAGCAATCCAAATCACAAAATCATATTTCCAAAAGGCTCATCCATCTCAAGAGGGAAAATGGGGGAGAATATACACTTTTGTCTTGAGCTTCTTAGCTCATCACTCAGGAAATCAGTAGTTATTTGCTTATCATTCAGTGATTACTCCTGCTAGAAGTAGTATTTATTTCCACATACAAGCATGCTCTAATTTTTCCAATCTTAAAAAGAACTTGACCTTAATCTGACATTCTCCAGCTAATGCTCCATTCTCTTAACAGCCATCCTATTTTTCTATTTCCGTTTTGCTAAATAACTTCTTAGAAGAGTATTTTTCACCTGCTGTCTCACTTTCTCGCTTCCCATTTACTTTTCCCCTTTCTAGTTCAGTCATCTATCCCTACCACTCTGTTGAGAGTGCTCTTGTCAAAATCACCAACTGTCATCAGACTGCTAATTCCAGTCTGCATTTTCTGGCTTTATTTTAGGTACCATTTCAACACAGCTGACATTACCTCTTTCTTGACTTTCATGGGACCCAGTCTCCTGATATCTTCCTTTCTCACTGGCCATTCTTTCCCAGTTTCTCATGCTGCCTTTTCTTCTTATTTGGGGCCACTCAGGGCTTCCACTGGGTTCCTTTCCTCTTCTCACTCTCTCCCTAAAAGATTTCACTCAGTCTCACAGTTTTTGATACCATGAATCTTCCATCAGGATAGACATCTCTGAGCTTCAGATTCCTGTCTGTACCTAACAGCCTACTTTAGATAGGTTGGTAGATAGGTAGGTAGGTAGGTAGATATATAGGTAGGTTGATAGATTTCCATTTGGAAATTTCATACATCTCAAAGGTTTATGTATATCCCATATTTTGGATTGGCTCATTTTTTAAACTGTACTTTATAATTATATTGAAAACACATAATAGATATAATTCCAGGGCTAGAATATTCTTTTTTCTGTCTTTGCTCTTTACCAAGGAGAGTTTTCAATTCCCAGTTCAATTCCAAAATGCATATCTCCAACCAAAACAACTCTTCTAATCTTCAGGCTCATTTATCTAGCTGCCTAATTAATATCTCCACTTATATCTTGCAGGTATCTCTAACTTTACATGCCCATTAAATTATTTGAATGGCTGGATCCTTCTCATTATCTAGGTCTCATACTTCCCAGAGAAGCCTTCCCTGTCCACTCTTATCAAAAGTAGGTATCCCTTATTATTCTGTAGATCAAGTTTTCTTCAAAGCACATATCAACCAGTATACTTTTTGCCTTCTCCACTAGACTAAGCTTTATGGGGCCAGGGACTCTGTCTCATCTCTAAATTGTATCTCCAGGTCTTTCACAATGCCTGGCACATGGTAAATAATAAATATTGGTTCAATCAATCCATCATTCCCCAAAAGAACTTCCCAGGAAGTCCTTTAATTTAATTACTACATTCAAATGAATCCAAGTGTAACACTACACTCGGCTCTGAGTATTACGAGCCAAACACTGTTATCACTTTCTGTCTTTTGAGGATTGTTGGGATCATGCTTAAGTCTTTTGCTACTTGTGAATTTTATGGTTAAAATTAAAGGTAATAATTTTCTTCTTTTGTAATACAATCAGTGCTAATTAAATTTCTTTATTCCAGGATGGAAGGCTAACATTTTATCCAGGAAGTCAGGTTGTGAAACTTCCTTTTATCAACTTCATGAAAGCGCGTGGCACTTCCTTTCTGAATGCCTACACAAACTCTCCAATCTGTTGCCCATCACGTGCAGGTATGAACATGCTTAATATTAATGGAAGAAAGCGGCCACACACTGAAAATGTTTTTACAATTTAAAAGATTATACCCCAAAGTAGTATAGTAATTCACATTTAGCATCTAATAAAAAATTTTAATGTACGTGATATGTGCTTTAAACTATGTATTGGGTATTGGAGTTATTAGAATTTCTAATTTATTTTTCAAGAGCAGGAATTTTATCATCTAAAATGGTGTTTGTTTCATTTGTTACTGTTTCATTTTATTCTGATTGGTGACTAAGAATCTTTTGACTATCTAAATACTCATATTTCCTAGAAGAGGTCTATTTCCATGAAAATTTTTCAGTAAGAGCACTGGGAGTTAGAACTCCTCATCCATTATTTGAAATTTTCCATGTTATTTCAGGTTACATTTTTTATCTCCTTAGTCTCAATCCACTTCCATCCCAAACCTAATTGTTCACTTTTATTATAGTAATTTAACAAATAGGCATAGTTTCAATGGCAAAATATCAGTGACATTAAGTCATAAATAATTGAGAATAGGGAAAAACTTGATTATTATAAATTCTGTCTCTTTTTTTTTTTGAGCTCTTTCTTTTTTCTTAATGTAAGCGTTCATCATTATGAACTTCCTTCTTAGAACTGCTTTTTCTGCATCACATTAGTTTTGGAATGTTGTGTTTCCATTTTCATTTGTCTCAAGATATTTTTTCTTTCTGGATTTCTTTGACCCATTGGTTGTTCAGTAGCATGATGCTTAATTTCCATATTTGTGAATTTTCTAGTTTTCTTTTTGTAATTGATTTTTAGTTTCATGCCATTATAGTCAGAAAAGATGCTTGATATGATTTCATTCTTAAATTCATTAAGACTTATTTTGTGGCCTATGATCTAACCTGGATAATGTTCCCTGTGCACTTGAGAAGAATGTATATTCTGTTTCTTTTGGATGGAATGCTTTACGAGTGTCTGTTAAGTTCATCTGCTGTAACATATAATTTAAGTGTTTTCTTGTTGATTTTTCTGTCTGAACGATCTCACTGTTGAAAGTGAGATATTTAAGTCCGCTAGGATTATTGTATTGCTGTTTATTTCTCCCTTTAGTTCTGTTACTATTTGAAGACAAATTTATTGAATAAATGGTTGTAGAAAATGAGGGAGAAGACATAGTACACTCAAAATTTTTGTGGAAAGCCAATGCAAGGACAAGAAATAGGGAAAAAACTTGAGGATGTTGAGAAGTAGGATCTGTGCTTCAACTGACTGACTTGGAAAATTAACCAATAAATACTTAGTGATTATTTTCATAATTGAAAGAAGACTCTAGAGTCAGACAGGTTTTATATTTAATTCCAGGTGTATTTACCTTAAACAACTTAAGTAGTAAGCCTTAGAGATTCACCTGTAAAATGTAAACAGTAAACTCCTTGCAGAGATAACAGTAAGAAATATTATGTAAAGCATCTAATGCAGGTATTTTTCATTCCAGAGCATGAGCTCTAAACTAGTAGACTCTATTCTGTCTTGGAGTATTTGTCTTAATAGTCAAAACAAATTGTTAAACTATACACTAATCCCAATTTCTTCTTTCCCCTTCCCCCTCAGCAATGTGGAGCGGCCTCTTTACTCACTTAACAGAATCTTGGAATAACTTCAAGGGCCTAGATCCAAATTATACAACATGGATGGATATCATGGAGAAGCATGGCTACCGAACACAAAAATTTGGAAAAGTGGACTATACTTCAGGACATCATTCCATTAGGTAAAGAATAAAACAAAAATAATTCTAATAGGTTAATTCTTCTCTGCTATAGCACATGCATATACTCTTTTTGACTTTTATTTTTATTTCTCCACAAAGGTAAAAGTAAATCTCTTAATCCCTCAATTGGGTTAATTTGGCTAAAACTTTAGCTTTTTTAAATCTTCCTAAAATATTAAAATTGCTAATATGCTAGTATTTTGTTATTTAAAACATTAAAGGTTTATAAAAGTATCTATAAAATTGTTTAGATTTATTTTTATTGAGTTTCTATTTTATAATAGCTACTTGATTAGTCACTTTATGATCTGTTTTAAAGACCATAATCTTGCTACTTGCTTTTATCAGCTCTTTCCAACATAAGTCTATTGTAACTTTCTTTTTCTTCATTTTACGAAGTCCTCAAGAACCAGGCAGCTAAACATGGTGGATAACAGCAGAGATCTAGAATCAGACTGACTACTTTCGAATCCTAGTTTCACTATTAACTACTAACCTGTTGTAGTATAATCTTTGAAACATTATCTAAGCTAATGAACTTTAATTTCTTTGATGTAAGGATAAAAATCAAATAATATGTGCAGAAAAGAGCTAACACAGCAGGTCTGAGACTTCTGTCCTTAGAAAGGCCTGTTCTTGGGTCAGCCTTTGCCTGACGTCTGAGAACTTGAATTTCAGGAGTGTTCCCTATATTCCCTAACTAGTAAAATGACTTACTACATACCTATAGTGTTTTTGTATAACGTGCTTTATGCTGAACACCTACTTTCACTGTGAGAATCTGTAATTTTGGTATGTGCTAGGCAGAGGGTATCTACATAATCAGCACCCAACAACAACTTGAGTCTCTAATGAGCTTCCCTTGTAGACAGCACTTCACATGTATTGTCACAGGTAGATGCTGGATGAATTACGTGTTCCCTTTGTGACACCACTTAGAAACTCGTACTTGGTTTCCTGTGGACTTACCCTAAGCATCTTTTCCCTTTTGCTGATTTTGCTTTGGGTCTTCTCACTATAATAAATCATAGCCATAAATACAACTATTGCTGAGCCCCCAGAGTCCTCCTAGCAAACTTGGATGTGATCTTGGGGTTTCCCAACACTTGTGACTCCTGACACAAATTTATATTAAGACATTAGAGCACTACCTCTTGCCTAACAGGTGCTAATTGAAGGTTATGATATTGATAGTAGTGATGAAGATAATACTAATGATTATGATAAGAACCAGAAAAATAAATTTAATAAAAATAATGGTGAGTGTAGTGAGATGAATAGTGTTCACCAAAACTTCATGTTCACCTGGAACTTCAGAATGTGAGCTTATTTGGAAATAGATCCTATTTGCAGATGTACTTGGTTAAGGATTGTAGGTGAAATCATCCTGGATAACCCTAAATCCAATGACTAATGTCCTTATTATAAGAGGAAAGGACACAGACACACAGGGAAGGCAGTGTAAAGACAGAGACAGAGATGGGAGTGATCCCAGCTACAAGCCAAAAAATGCCAAAGGTTGCCAGGAGTTACCAAAAGCTAGGAAGAAGCAAGGAAGAATTCTTTCCTAGAGCCTTTCAAGGAAACATGGCCATGATGATACCTTGATTTCAGATTTCTATATCCTAGAACTGTGAGAAAATAAATTTCTGTTGTTTTAAGCCATCCAGTTTGTGGTAATTTGATATAGCAGCCCTAGGAAATGAATATAATGAGTTTTGAGTAAACAGATACTAAAATAATCTAGAAAAATCTGAATAGAGCAGGTCTTCGAATAATGTCCTTTCGTTCAACATCATTTCATTATAATGTTGTTGAGAGGCCCTAAGAACTTAACACTTGTTTGTATCAATTAGCCTAGGTAAAATTGGTTTTGTTATATGTCATTTCACTTAAAGTCACAGAAACAATCAAGGACATTAAGCGAGGACATACTGTATTAATCCTGCTCTTCTGGTTAATGTTAAATTTCTTTTCTTTTCTGTCTTCCAAAATCTAAACGATATCGATACTAGAAACCCCGTAGTAATGTTGACGTCTCTTGCCCACTCCCATCTTCTTATCATCACCAAATACTGTCAGCTGTACTTCTACAGTATTTTTCCAGTTTGTTTTCCAGTATTTTTCCACTTATCATCTCCACCAACCTACATTATTTCTTGCCTAAACTATTGAAATGGCCTTCCAACTTCTTTTCTTCTATCTGGCTCATTTTCTATAGGCAGCCAGCATGATCTTTTAAAAACATACATCTGATTGAATGACATACCTCCTTAAAGTCTTTCAATGGTTTTTCTCTGCAGGTAGGCTAAAATCCCAAATCTGCACATTGTTTATAAGAGCCTGCATAATCTAGCCTCTGTCTACCTCCAGTCTCATTTCATAGCACTTTCTCTCTTCCTCACTTTGCACCTGGTCTTTCTTTAATTTCTTTAACATGCTTTTTACTACCTCTGGACCATTGAACAAGCTAGTAGTCCTTCTGTGCAAATGCTCTTTCCATACCCCGCTAATGTAGCAGAAGAAAGGGGTGGGAGGGGAGGTAAGTGTGATGGTAGGAGCACAGGCTTTGACTCCGTTGGAACAGTTAGATGCCCATCCTTATGATCTTGGGCAACTTACCTGACTTCTCTAAGTGTCAGTTTTCCTTATCTGTAACTGGAATTAATAATACTCACCTCACTGGATGACTGTCATTTTTAAATGGGTTAATATAAAAGATATAAAAGAATTAGATGAGATGATATAAAATATTTAACAATGCCTGGCACAAAGTAAGCATTTAATCAAGGGAAAAGATTATTGTTGTTAAACAAATGGCTTAATCAGAATTGTAGTTGAATACTTACATAATTTTTTTATTATTCTGAAGTTCATTGCATTGCTAATTATTTCATGGCGTTTCATAAATTTCTCTTTAAAATCCTCCTGTTTAGAAAGTAAGGCTAACATGAAGTAAAATACAACTATTCATATTACCCTATTTGAAGTTTTTTTCTTTATTTCCTCAGTCAATCCAATAATAAAAAGAATCTGAGGTTGAATGCCATGTACTCCCTGTATTTATCATTCTATATGTGGAATGATTAAAATATGACCTGAATTTTATTCCTCAGTGTGATAATGATTCATGAAGGGCAAGGACCCTGAGTTTTTCATTGCTTTTTTCCCATTGCTAGTAGTACCAGTGCATTGCAGGCACACAATTAAATGTCTGTTGAATGAATGAATGAATGAATGTAGTGAAATGTTATATTGCTCTACCTATAGCTTATTATTTGATAAACATCACTGTTCTATTTAACCCAGGGTCATAGCACTTGTTCATTATTAGTATTTTGAATATATCCTCAACTAAAAGAGCATATCCTGTTTTTCAATTTTTTAATGTTTTAAATATCCTTAATTTTCAGAAGTTCTTTCTCATGTGGAATTCTAAAACTAGTAAAAGGAAAATGTTAATATTTCAAAGGTCAAAGATGGTTTTCAAAGATGCTACACTTGTAGCATATTTTCATTTACTCACCAGGGCTTAGGAAATTGAAATAAGCTATCAGGATTATTTCTGTGGGAGCCGTATGTCCTCACAGTCATTTGGCTTACAAATAATTCACGGTTTCTGTTGATAGCATGTCTGCAAAGGTTATATGAATTATGGTACATCTTGCAAATATTTCTGTTGAAAAATGCATCTCAGATGAAAATAAGGTCTCTTCATATCAAACTTCATAAGTAGGGGCATTCAGTGTTTTTGATAGAGTGACTCTCAAAATCAGAATTCAGGTTTTTATAACTCCTGGTACATTTACCACTGAAATTGTCTGTTTTTGATCTTTCTTTTGATCTTTCTGATATTTTCAGCCAGAAATACAAGATTTTTTAGTTTCTTACTACAAAACTCCATCTTTCCTTTTTAGGCATCAAGTAGTGATGTTTTCTTCTTGTACCAGTTTAGGAATACTAGTCCAATGTGTTCCTTACTATGTCTAATTTACTAGACCATACTGGGAATTCTAAGGGTGCGCATTTGTTTCTTCCAGACAATTGCTAAACAAGTATTGGAGGTACTACTCATTAAGATGCCACTTACTGACTAGAAGACTTCGGGCAAGTTATTTACCTTCTTACCATCCCAGTTTCATCAAATGAGCTAACACTAGATGACTTTAAAGGTTTTTTCCTTCCGAAATTCTGTGACTTCAGTGGAGTACACTTAAGTGGTTTATAAAGTCTTGATATTCGTTTGCCTCTCATATTACATGTATTGTGTTTATAGTAGGTTAGATTAGGTTCAAATTTGCTATATCTTCATAGCACTTGAAAGGAAGCATTTGTATTTATTCATAGGGTGTTTTGATCATTTTTGCTATCAGGTAAAAAAACTGTTTTGCCAATATACTCCCAATATCTAAAACAGTGCTTCTCACCTGAGGGCAGTTTTCACCCCAGAAGACATTTGACGATGTCTGGAGACATTTTTGTTTGACGCTACTGGGGTAGTGTTGCTGCATCTAGAGGACAGAGGCCACCATTGCTGCTAAACAGTCTGTGATGCACGGAATCGCCCCCAACCCCAACCAAAGAATTTTCAAGCCCAGAGTCGACAGTGTAGAAGTTGATAAACCATGATCTAAAACTAAGTATTTTATACTCATTAGAATGGATATAGAAATATCATACTTAATATCATACTTGCTTTTTAAATCTTAAATTTATTTTCCATATTCTAAGGGATCAGATCCACATAAGTATACTTGTCAATATTTTTAGAATTAAGAAAACCAAAAAAATGTCAATTTGGAAGTGTGTAAAATTAGAAGGTAATTGATTTCACATAGACATTTTAAAGACCAGGTTTCCAAGATCAGTACAATTTAATAAAGAATTTGAATATTAAGCAATATTCCTTAAGCGTTAATACTAAAAGATGATCTTTAAGTAAATTACAAAAGTAAAATCAGATGTATGCAATACCCATTCAGCAAATATTTATTGAGCCGCCTATTATGTACCATGCACTCTTTTTAGATGATGAGAATACAGTAGTGATCAAAACACAATCTCTAACCTCATGGAATTTCCATTCTAGTGGCATCAGAAGAGAATTTAAACAAGCTGCTGTCTTATCTTTCCTAGCTAAAAGTTTAAAACCTAAAGTCCAATTCTTTATTTCTTCTTACCATCATTGTAATTATATATGTTCTCAATTCATATAGCTTGCTTTTCTAACGCCAATTCACTATAGGCAATTTTTCATCCTGTCAGACAAATGAAAAAGAAAAGGTCTACTTCCAAAATGAGAGAATTGCTGTGGAAAAAAACTCTTAAGCTAGAGCCTCTTGACAAACAGTAAAGGGAGGCAAATCATAGGCTGCTAACACCATTCGCCTATCCCGTCAGGCAGCAGACCAGCATCACAAGCTTTCTAAATAGAACCACAGTGACCAAGAGGAGAGTAGGGGAACTCAAGAACAGCAACCATAGAGGCCTCTCTCAGTCCTTCCAAATTCTGCAGCCTAATAATAAAGTCTGTGTTTACCTAACCATATCTACTATTATTTTATAATCTAAGATCATACATACCTTTAGATCAGTTTTCTCCATACTGAGGATGTTTTAATTTTATTCTTTCCTTATAATGGAGAAAGACACCCATTCCTTTGGTTATTTTAGAAGCTTTTTTAGAACCCCCACCACCATCCACTCATACACACACACCTTATTATCTTTATTGATATTCAGTATCTAGAACAGCTTGCATAATTCTGTGTACATTTTCAGCATGATATTTTAAAATAGTGGAAGAGCCTGCTGTTGGTTTTGTTTTGTTTTGTTATTCCAGAACCCTCACTTCTGATGACTAGCAAATTCTTGGCTGAAGCTGCCTGTGGGGCTGTGTTCAGATTGCTGTCTGCCATAACTCCTACACCAGTTTCTTGTAACATGAGTGATAGCTCTGGCCCTACTACCTCATTCCAATTCTTGGATTTTTTTCCATTTAATTACTAAAGTTTAATGTATTGTGTTTAGCTGCCCATAATGAAGTTTATCTCCTATTTTTGCCAGTGTTAACCATTTGAAGATTTGGAAGTTAATCTACTTGAAAAGAGCCTGAAACTATCTAATGTGAAGATTTAACTTTTTCAATTTAATTAACTTTAGTGTTAGCCAGATATGACCTAACTAGAGAGACTTCTGGTTTAAAAGAGGAGGTAAAAAAAAAAAAATAAAAGTCTATAGAAAACTACAGCAGAGGGCAAAATACAAGTTCTGTTAAAGGAGGAAGCAATCGCATCCAGGTGCACAATTTTTCACAATTTAACATCTCTAAAATTGCAATGCATGTTCATTGGACAATTACAAAATTCTCTTCTATATAGGCAACATTTTTTTCTTAATAGTATACATTTTTTAAAGTACACTTCACATTAATAGCATTTTAGATTTAATGAACTCTCAGACAAGTATAACATCACTAGGCTTAAATGGAGGACAGGAAAGAGAAACTGAACAAAGGCATCCAAGTAGAAGGCTTTGAAGATTATGTGAGGAGGACTTGAACAACAGACTGAGGCAGCTGGCAGAAAATACTTGTAGGTTTCATCAGATAAACTGAATTGGATAACCTCCATAAAGTTTTGTTCTCTAAAAAACTAATAATTACCTTAGAATAATTCTGTTTATTCTTCTTTTCATCCTTGAACATATTTTTGGCCTGATTGTTTTAGATGAATTTTTGGTAGTTCATGTAATTTCCTGATTGGTCTTAATTTGTCATCCCTTAAAAGTTTCCCCATTTTCCTTTAAGCAATCTTTCTATACTTTCAGTTATCTCTTTTATTGACTACATTATATTGCAGTTAGCCCTGAAGAATCTGGCTTTCAGCACCTCATTTTCTAGCATGAGGCTAGAATACAAAATTGCAAAAGCAAGGCACTTACTATATATAAGGAATATATGATAATTTTTAGACTTGATCTACAATTTCTAAAGAAAAATGTTAAAATGTCTGAAAGTACATAGGTAAATTAGCATTCTTGATATTAAAAGTAAATTAACAACCATAATAATATCACCATATATCCCAAGTTTGATTAAAGCAAGACCAGAATATATTAAAAAGGAAAAAAGTTTTAAGTGTTAAAAGTATTTCTCGAGCAGATGAGGTAATTAAAAATTGAAGTCTGTCAACAGAGGAAGAACAAAGCTCATTATTAACAGGCAGGAGGATTCAAAAACAGTTGAGACCTAATTTGGTATGAGGGCAAATAATGTTATAACCCAGAATAACAGCTTATTTTCATACTGAGAATTCTTAGTCATTTAATTCAAGATTTAACCAAGAAAAATGTTTAAAGTAGTACTATATGAGGAAGCAAAGGGCAGGCTATCCCTAATGGTTAAGAGTGTGTGTGTGTGTGTGTGTGTGTGTGTGTGTGTGTGTGTGTGTGTGTATGAGAAAGAGAGAAAGAGACTGATCTCCCCACAGAACACTTAAAGTCTGAGATATTTAATTATCTTAGGAATCTTAGGAAGATGAAGGTTTAAGTCTAGCTCCTCAATTTTAATGTGTGACTTTTCAGATGAGATTGTTACTGTGTAAATTAATCCTATGCTACCTGTGGCCTAACACTACAGCAGAATTTAGTACACTAACACAGAAAACCCACACAGCAATGGCACATATACATAATTATTTATGCAATAATTAGTTGATAATGTGTTAGGTAGTTTTATTTTCCATTTATAGTAAAAGGAGATTTTTGTTGCTAAAAAGAAACTAATCAAACTGTTGATTATTGGATATGCATTTAGCCATCACCTTGTTTTCTGGAATTGACCCAAGATAGAATAATTCTATTCATGGACTACTATGGAAACTATTTTGATTATCCTGTCTAAACATTGAGGGTTTTTTTCTGAGTAAAAGAATTCTTACACTGTTATGTAGAGCAGTGCATCTCAAGCTTTAATGTGCGTACAAATCACCTGGACATCTTGTTAAACACCCTTTCTCTTTCTGATTCAGTGGGTCTGGGATGGGGCCTGAGACTGTGAATTTGTAACAAGCTCCCAGGTGATGCTGATGCTGTTGGTCCATGGACTACTCTTGGGAGTAGTAAGGATATAAAGAACTGGACCTCAGTTCAGTACTTCCTCAGGAAGAAGTAGGGCAAAATATGACCAATTGTGAATGCCTTTATCAGAAACATGGGGTTATTTTGTGTGTCCCTTCAAAAAAAGAAGCCCTTATTAGATTTCTACAAAGAGTTGAAGTAGATCTTGGACCACTTAGGAGGAGCATTTAGTATATGTGGACAAAATGGCACATGGAAGCATCTTTAGGTTGATAGAGAACAGTCTCTTTTGAGATAAGTATACACTATGTCTGAGCTCCCACCTGAGGCAAAATTAGCGTGGTCTCCTCCACTGTACACTCATGAGAGAACGAGAGTGAAAAAGGCAAATAATATATTATTATTGTGATAATAGTTTTGACCTTTTGGACCCACTGAAAGCTTCCCAGCACTTCACAGAAGTCCCTGGGCCACACTTTGAGAAATGGTGGCATATAGGAAACTATACATTATCTGTTCATGCCTATTGCAAGTAACAGGGTAAATTTATGAGAGGAACCAAACCACAAATAGTTGGGGTTCCTCCCTATTAATATAAGCCCTTTTTAATTTCTCAATTGAAACCATACTCTCAATAGTCCAGACAAAGTACATAAAAATGAAATGGAAAGAAATTTGTTCAAAATACCCACACTGTCCAAGTAATTAGAAAGTTTACATTTGGAAGAGGTTATACTGATTAATGGTGGGTGGGGTACAGAGAAAGACAGCACTTAGAACAAAGAGACAAAGAAGTAGATCTAAGCACGTGGCCAAAAGACTGTTTCCTGGTGCGATAGCTTGACCCGTTTAAAAGGGATTGCTTGTTCAGTAAAGAGAATTATAATTTTATATTAAAAGTTATCTTTGTTACAGTAATTATAATAGATTATGAAGTTGCATATTCATTTTCTTTCCCTGTTTTCCTCATTTGTGTTACTGGCCAGAAGCAATCTTAGACTGTGAAAACGGACTCTCTGAGCTGAGAACTACCACTCCTGTATAGGCCCAGTGTTGACACTGCGTCTGTTCCTCTGCTCGTGCTTCACAAGAGCCCAGGAGGACTGGGATGGCCCAGGAGTAGTGAGACTAGAACAGAGAGTCAACATCGAATATAATTATTAGTATTTATTGAATATCTAAAACATGCTAAGTTATTTTAAGTTATAGAGAATAAATTTTTACTTTATACCTAGGCACAATGCCTGATGATGGGTCAACTAATCAATCATAGTGTTACCTCTTAATTAGCTATCTACTCAAGATCCTTGGGAGAGCCAGAAAAGAGGAAAAATTGAAAATTATGAGAGAGCAACCTTTACCTTCAACCATAATCTTGACCCTGTTGCCCAAGTAATGCTGAAATCATTTGTTGTAACTCTGAGTACCAGCAGTACTCAGGTTATGTGTATCATGCCAAAGATACACATAACCATGAATACACAAAAGAGGACACCACTAAGATAGGAGGGCAAATCACGTGTTATTTAGTAAGAGGGCAAAAATAAAGCGAAATTTGAAATTAGCCATAATGATAACAGTAGGTCAAAATTAACCTGATTTGAGCCTTTTTACCCTTAAGGATTTAAAAACAATCTCAGGAACACAGGGTTAAAAAAAAACATAGGGAAAGGGACATAACCTTACCAGAAGGATTAAATGGAATCACACTTATTTGTTGCTGTGGCAAAAGATACAGTAATCTGTGTGTGACACAGCCATCTTTCAAAGCTAGAAGACCTTTTCTTGAGATGTTCTACTAGATTCACTCATTACCACATCATAGTATCAACTAAGTAAATTAGCACAATCAGTACAATATCTACAGTTAATCCAAAGCCAGGTAAATGTTTTGATCACCAATTAAGATTCTGCACCCAGTTCTAATGTGTGTGTTGAGCAGGGAATAGTTTTCCACAAACCGACAAACAATTCAGCTAAATTCTGTCTAACTGGAGATAGCATCAGATTCACAGGTTAAGGGCTCAGTCCTACAAAACTGCCCCCTCCCCTCCACTTCAGACACGAGCTGCAAGTCCAGTTGTCACCTGTGCTTCTGACTGGCTATAAATCAGAGCTTCCCATTACCCCTTCCTTGGGTTCTATTAATTTGCTAGAGCAGCTCACAGAACTCAGAGAAACATTTTACTTACTAGATCACTGGTTTATTATAAAATATATATATATAACTTGGGAACAGCCAGGTGAAGGAAATGTGCCTATGGTGCAAAGGCAAGGAGCTTCCATCCCCTCTTCCCTCCCCAGAAGCCATGGAATGGGACTAAAAGCTTCAACCCTCCAATCACATGCTTAGTTCTCCCATGCAACCAGCCCCATCCTTAGATGTGGTCAAAAAGTAACCTCATTAAAGTAACAAAAGGCACTTTTGTTGCCCTCATCACTTAGGAAATTCCAAAGATTTTAGGAGCTGTGCCAGAAAGGGGACAAAGATCAAATACATATTTCTTACCATAATCATAATACCACACCTGGCAACTAATTAAGTTATATTACAAGTTTACTTGTAATTTACTTGCTTCCTGTAATAATTTCTCAGCCATATTTTCCCATGTAACACTCCTTGGTTAAAAAGAAAGCACTTTGGTTCCTCAACATCTGTATGAATCTCAGTGTCCTATTTCTTTTTAACATCCTTGAGCTCCAGCACAAGTACTGCTGGTGTAAAAAAACCCTAACATTCCACTCCTCTGCAATAACTCTGATAATGGTCACATGTAGTGAGGGTTCAACAATGATTTAAGCAAAAGACTGAGAAACTAGTGTTATATTTTAATGTTTTGATAGTTATGATAAATTTTATAGAACTTACTGTTTTAGGGCTTTCTGTGTACTAGATGGAATCAATTAGAACCTGTTAGATGTAATTCCACTGAAATTCTAGTTTTCAATGTATTTATCAAAATATATTGAATACTTACTATGAAAAATTATGTTTGTCATAGCTGCTTAAATTTCTTTACCTGCTTTCAAAAGGCAGATAAAAGTTTTATATTAGCTCATCTATGGACTATCAGGTCATTTTATGTGGTTTGAAATTTTACTTAAATGGAATATTATGTTTTCATATAAAATAGTCTTTGTTTCTACATCGGAATCTGAATTTTTAAAACTCTTTTCTTAATTGATAGGGTACTACGGAGGTGCTTGCCTTAACCGAAACTTATAAAAACAAGCTTCTTAGAAATGTCCAGGACTGCTTCCTAAACAATTATGCCAACTAAATACACATTGATCAAGAAAAAGTAGTAGTAAGTACTGCTGCTTAACTTACCAAGTAGTCAGATAATAGACTAAAGATTTAGAGAAATTGAATTGATTGAATCATTATACTTTTAAATGAGCTAATAAAAATATATCTAGTTTATAATGACAGGAATTTGCATCACTATCAACTTAGATACCTTAGATCATGGTTAAAATTGTTCTTATAAAGAGAAAAGATACAGCTAGAAAAGTTTACAACACGAAACTTCAGAAACATGACGTACACATGGGAGGTAGGATTTTTAAAATATAAAGATTTAGTGGTAGGGGAAAAGTATAGTAGCTTTGGTTAGAAATACGACCTTCTTCTAACAGGAAAAAAAAAAAGACAAAATACTAGAAAATTCAGAAATATTAGGAATCTAAAACCTCTTTTATTTTACTAAATATCTTAAGAAAAAGTACCTGTTCTAAATATTCTTAGTTTTAAAGAACACATAGGTGAATATTTTATTCTTATTTTTTTTTCCTGGCTTCTTAATTTGCAATGCTCAATAACTTTCTTAATGAGATTGAATGTAATTAGTCTGAACATTTACATGACTGAATCTAAAAACAGTTTTCCATACTACTTTCTTATGTTTATGCTTAGTTTTTAGAACTTTTTAAATACCTTACAGTATATTGTTTTCTTGCCCCCTCAGCAACCGTGTGGAAGCGTGGACAAGAGATGTTGCCTTTTTACTCAGACAAGAAGGCAGGCCTGTGGTTAATCTTATGCCTAAAAGGACTAAAATAAGAGTAATGGAAGAGGACTGGGAGAATACAGACAGAGCAGTAAATTGGTTAAGAAAAGAAGGAATTAATTACAGTCAACCATTTGTTCTGTATTTGGGATTAAATCTACCACACCCTTATCCTTCACCATCTTCAGGAGAAAATTTTGGATCTTCAACATTTCACACATCTCCTTATTGGCTTAAAAAAGTAAGTATGTGTGCTCAAAAGTAGAAGTTAAAATTACATCTGTATGTTATTGGTATTTACTCATTGTTTCTTTTATTATCACTTTAAAGAAAATTTTGAAAATTGTATATTCTCATTAAATCAAATTGAACAACACCTGGTTGGAGGAAAAGAATATTACCACTTTGTTTTTCTCTCCTTTTTAGGTGTCTTATGGTGCCATAAAAGTCCCAAAGTGGTCACCTCTGTCAGAAATGCACCCTATAGATTATTACTCTTCCTATACAAAAAACTGCACTGGGAAGTTTACAGAAAAAGAAATTAAGAATATTAGAGCATTTTATTATGCTATGTGTGCTGAGACAGATGCCATGCTTGGTAGGTGGTATAATGAATAAGTATTTACATGAAGAAAAAGTATAATATTTTTCCGGCAAACTGTTACCATGCTGGTTGGTGACTTGTATGAATATCCTCGGGTAATTTCTTATAACAGTTGTATAGATACTTCAGACTTAGGATTGTAAGACTCTTGATACATATAAAAAATTTGATAATTTCCATTTTTAATAGAATAAAAGCCTTTTCTATCTTAATTATTCATAAGTTAATATATGCTTCAGTTTGTTCACACTTAAAAAAGTGTCATAGAAGGCTTGAAACATAAAGAAAGGGTCATCTGCTTGAAACGAAATTTTTACTAGCTTTAACCAGTAATCAGTACAGGCATACCTCTTCTTATTGTACTACACAGATGTGTTTTTTACAAATTCAAGGCAAGACCTTCCACCAGCAAAAAGATTACAACTTGCTTTATTACGGTACTTACTTTATTGCGGAAGTCTGGAACCAAACCCACAACATCTCTGAGCTCTGCCTATATTCAGCCAAACAGGTACATGTGTGACAGGTAATTGTAAGGCAGCTTAGGTTCTAAGAGATGAGACAGTTTAGTTGTAGAATCTTTGAGTTCTCCCAGACTTGTAATGACTGCAAAACAAATCCAAAAATCCAAAAATAGAAAAGTATAAAACAATGCAAAACAGCCATAGGGATAAATTATTTATAATGTAACAAGTATAATATGTATTAGAGAGTCTTAAGGACTTTCCAACTACTCAATCCTGAATGCAAATAAGATTTTAAGTAAGTTTCTTTAATCTTAAACCCACACAAATGTTAATTGTATTTATATATTTTCTGATTTTTGTGATATTCGCCATTTGTGCCCTGGAAATCTCTTGAAAGTTTGCAGCTGTCCATTCATATCTATTAAACTGAAATAATATATAATGTTGCTTCAGGGGGTGTAGGAATACTACTCTTGGAGTCTCTTCAGGAGAAAAAAAAATGCAGCAGATCACTTCAGGTTTCAAAATTTGTGAAATATATTGTATCCTTGTTGTTAAATCTATAGCTGGTCTGGTCACCAAATTACAACAAACAGTTAGTACTTTCTAGCTATCAGGCACTATGTTGGGCAGTGGTACAACAAAGTACAACAAACAGTACTTTCTAGCTATCAGGCACTATGTTGGGCAGTGGTAAAAATAAGTTGAATATTATCAAGAAATCATACATTAATTAAAAACACTCTCAGCATTAACTTCACCTCAGCGCCTTTATATTCACTCTTCCTTCTGCCTGGGACGCACTTCCCTTTGCTTTTTACATGGCTGGCTATTGTCAATCTTTAGCTCCTGACTCAAATATCACTTCCCCAGGGATATCTTCCCAACAACTCTAAGTTGATATACCATCCTCATCATCCTACTCTATATCTTGTTTGTTTATATAATAATCTTTAATTATTTTGTCTATTGTTTACTGTCTATTCATTTCTCTTGAAGAATATGAGCTTCATGAGGGCAAGAACTTACTCAGCATTTCATCCTAGCTGCCTAGCTTTGCTTCCATACTGCCTGCCACATAGTGAGAACTCAGTAAACATTTATTAAATGACTGTAAACACCAGCAATTATAATACAGTGTTGTAAGTACAGTAGTAAACAGATCATAGGGGTGTTGGAGGACGGAGTGATTCACTCTACCTGGAAAAGCAGGGAATACTTCACCAGGGAGGAAATGCTTGAGCTGGGTCACAAAGGAAGAATGGCACTTTGCCAAGTAGATGGTGGGAGAAAGGACATTTGACACAGAAGGCAGAGTATGCACAGAGGCAAGAAAGTCCAAAAATTATTATTAGTTCAGAGAATACTAAGTTGTTTAGGATTGAGAAAGTTAAAGGTCTAGGGGGAAGCTGAGCTTCAAGAGTGGGCAGGGGTTTTGTGTGTCATGCTAAAGAATTGAAGATGAGAAGCTCTGAAAAAAAGGTTTAAGCTGGGGTGTAACATGATCAGATATTTTAGAATGAGATCCACCCAAATGGTACAAGGGATACTGTGTAAGGGAAAGAGGAGAGGAGGCAAGAAGACCAATTAGGAAGCAATTACAGTCATCCGGTCGAAAGATCCTGATGGTCTGAACTCCATAAATTACTTGACAGAGCAGTGGGTCTCAGTTCTGACTGGACCTCTGACTCACGTGTGTGTGTGTGTGTGTGTGTGTGTGTGTGTGTATGTGTATGTGTGTGTGTGGTGGTGGTGTTGTTTTTTAAATAATACAGACCCCCGTATCTCAGATTCAAGAACTGCCAAAAGAGGGATGACCCCTCTCTAAACTATATCTTACTATGATTCTCTTAATTACAATGAGGACATTTCAGGACACTAAGAAACAGGGACCAATCGGAAGAATTTTACTGTTTAGTTATTCCCTGTCCAAGAATATGCTAAACCATATTCATATTGTCTGCATTGCTTCCAGCCCTTGTTCAAATGTGGGATTTCCAAAATCCTCAGCCAGCTTCATAGGCATGATCTGGCAATTGGGGATTTGGAAGAAAGCGCAGCAGGAAGAGTTCTGACCCTTTTTAACACCTCCCATTGAGAAGAAATTGTGAGTCAATGTCATATGAATCTTTTCATCATCTGAGACATGTACAGTGCTCACATGCAGACCTGTCTTCCTTTTTTCATTCAGGTCACTAAAGAAAAATTTCTTACCCACCGCCCCTGCCCCCCATTCTCTGATAGAATCACAGAAAGCAAGCCAGCATGATCTCCAAATAAACTGTCCTATAAGTACTGTATCTTCTTCCTCTCTAGTCCGTCAACTGAGGGACGGTCACAGGAAATTTAGTATAACTTACTTAAGAACAGTAGATAATCACATATTAAGAAGCATCTTGACAAACTCTTATAGTGTGGAGCTAATTAATATTTATCTTGATCTATATTGTAGGTGAAATTATTTTGGCTCTTCGCCAATTAGATCTTCTTCAGAAAACTATTGTCATATATACCTCAGACCATGGAGAGCTAGCCATGGAACATCGTCAGTTTTATAAAATGAGTATGTACGAAGCTAGTGCCCATGTTCCACTCTTGATAATGGGACCAGGAATTAAGGCCAACGTACAAGTATCAAATGTGGTTTCTCTTGTGGATATTTACCCTACTATGCTTGGTAAGTAATGAAATTCTATAAATAGTTTTTTGTAATAATGATGGAGAATGAATAAGCAAAGCAGTCAGAGGCCCTGCTGACGTGTTTGTAACCTTGAGCAATTCATTTAACTGTGAGTCAAATCCACATATGAAAAATGAGGATAACATTCCTCAGGTTCCTTTGGCCTTCACTTACTGTAGTCATTTTTCATTCAAAAGATTCACAGTCAGGATATGACTGTAGAGTAAGCCACATAAGATATTCAAGTTCATAACTTTATATTATGATTTGTATATGATTTGATTCTCTACTTTAACTTCCCTTCTTAAGTATTTCATCCACTTTGAAACTTCCAACTTCATACAGTATTGGAAAAGTCCCTTGATGTGATGCTATGAACATATTTTTCCTGAGAATCTTTAGATTGTTCTGTTACTGTTTGCTTTACTAGTTTCTTAATGTCTATAAGCATAATCATAGGTCTGGAACAGCAACATTTGAATAGTGGTAGTTAGCAGTTTTTACTAAAATAACATCATCAAATTCAGAGGGAATAATATAGAACTGTTAGTTTCAATCTAATATAGCAGAGTACTTTAAATTTAATAACATTTAATTGTAATTCCACTGTTCTAAGATGCTATCAATTGCAAAAAGTAACATCAGTTTATAAATAAGTTTTGGTGAACATATATATACCTATATATATGCCTATACATATACCTAGGTGTGATACACACACACACACACACACACACACACACACACACATACACACACATACCTATATATAGGTATATATAGGTGTGTGTATGTGTATATATATGTGTGTGTGTGTGTGTGTGTATATACACACACACACACACACACACACACACACACACACACACACACACACACACACACACACACACATACCC
>NW_011888792.1:13021932-13054448 GCF_000151845.1 Pteropus vampyrus
GCATTTTGTTTGTCTTTTTGACTCTAGCAGCTAAATAATTCAGTGTCCTTCAGGAGCTGTCTACACCACATCCTAGTCTGTTCCTAGACATTCTAAAACCTTATATGTTAGTTGATTATAGGTATTGTTTAAATCATTTCTCTTTAATTTTTTTTCCTTCTTTTTTATTTTTTAATTAAATTTATTGGAGAGACATTGGTTAATAAAATTATATAGGATTCAGGTGTACAATTTTATAATACATCATCTGTATATTGCATTATGTGTTTACCACCCAAAGTCAAATCTCCTTCTGTCATCATATATTTGACCCTCTTTACCCTTTTCTACCTCCCTTCCATCCCCCTTTCCCTCTGGTAACCACTAAACTGTTGTCTGTGTCTATGAGTTTTGTTTATCTTTGTTTTTTGCTTTCAGTTTTATATACCACATACGAGTAAAATCATATAGTTGTCACATTTTCTGTCTGACTTATTTTGCTTAGCATGATAATCTCAAGATCCAGCCATGTTGTTGCAAATGTCAGTATTTCATCTTTTGTTATGGCTGAGTAATAAAATCAGAAATGAAAGAAGAGAAGTTGCCGATGGATACCACAGGAATACAACGATCATACAAGAATACTATGAAAGACTATATGCCACCAAATTAAATAACCTAGAAGAAATGGACAAGTTCTTAGAAATATATAATCTTCCTAGACTGAATCACAAAGAACTGGAAAATCTAAATAGACCAATTAGCAGTAAGGAAATTGAAGCAATCATCAAAAGCCTCTCAAAAATAAATATTGTGTTATATTTGCCCATGATGCAAATTTTCTACTTTATGATCTTGAGATAAAACAGTATATATACTATTTTTAAAATGTACACACATATCCAATTCTAAAATTCCAATTTTAGAAAATTACCTATAGATTTACAGAAGAATTTATCTCCATGGATATTTATTGTACTATTGCATTATATTAAAAAATAAAATAGTATAAATATCTAGTAGTAATAGATTAAGTAAAAACTAATTAGTGAAATGATATGTGAAAATGGCCCCTGTGTATTATAGAAAAGAAAATGTAGGTTTTAAAACTATGTGAACAGGGTTTTTTTGTTTATTTTGTTTTGTTTGTTTACTAATTGAGATAGTGTGTCTTTTGTCCAAATTAGCACATTTTTGATAGTAAAAGGGTACTATCAATAATTATACTGAATTAATAGGCATAAACTGAGTCTGTAGCCTTGTCAAACAGTCTTACCAGCCAACAAGGCAAAAATAATTCTGATGGTCTGTTTTATCTGATGTTTGATTCAGTCTTTTTTTAACTATTATAATTGGTTAAGAATTTATTTAGTTAAAGTAAAAGCAGAGTACAAAATTGTAAGTATGGCAGCCTAGTTCCAATGATGAAATGTAAATAGGATAGCAAGGGTTACTTTTAAAATGAAAATTACTCAGTGCTGGAAGAGTTTAAAGCTACTTTAGTAGTGATTAAATCTAAAATTAGAACTGTGGGACAGTATGTTCTGTTTACCTCTGCTTAATAAGTAAACATACAGATTTTGATATAGTATCTACAAAGGACTTTTATTTTGTGATTCATCTAACCAATTAGGAGTTTAAAATAGACACAAAACAATCTATTCTTAGAATTCTAAAGATTCTTTCTTTATTAGCTTAGCCATAACTATATTATTTTGTATGAATCCAATTTACACACAGAGAGTATGGGACTAAGTTTCTTAGATCAAAGCCTCAAGACAGACTTCTTCCCCTCCATTCTATGGGCCTTGGAAATATCATATAAAAAATGGTAATTCAAAAAACCTTAAATATAAAGATATTGAATAGGAAAAAACAATTGGGATTCCTGTTTTAACAAACCTATCTTACTATAGAGTGTCTTGAAATTTAAGATGCTACAATGCTTTATAAATAAGTCTCAATTTACAATAATTTTTTAAAAGTATTTTAAAAGAGTGCTTTCTTTTCTATAAATTGATATTTTATGTAAAGTAGGAAGAGTATACTTAGTCTATTTATCTTTGTAGGTCATTTATAGTATCACATTATTTTCTAATAGCAGAAAAAAAACATTTTTATAACTAGGAATTTTTTATACTGTTGAAGTTGATATCATTTCAGAGATTATTTTTTAAAAGTGTTCCCCAAAATATTTTCTCCTCCAATAACCTCGTATCAGGATACTTTAGCTCAGTTATAAATAAAGGTAGTCTCGTTTTAAAATTAAAATTGTTCTGATTTTATTTTTTAAATTTCTTATGTTCATGTAAATTTTTTTAATAGTTTATCTTTTTTTGTAAAACACCTGCCTTCCTCTCACATAAAAGATAAATCCAGATTTTTCCGAATTGTGAAAATGTAATTATACAAAAATACAGTTATGTTTAAAAGAATGTTTAATTGCTAGTGATTTAATTTGCAAACCCCTATTGTTACAGGATCTCAGTGGAGGGTTGGGAGGAGAATTCTACATAGACTTTTTTTTCTTATTTTTTATTTCTTGATTTCTCAATTACAGTTGACATATAATATTATATTAGTTTCAGGTGTAAAACATAGTGATTGGACATTTATATAACTTACAAAATGATCACCCCGATAAGTCTAGTACCCATCTGACATCATACAGTTATTAAAATATTACTGACTCTATTCCCTATGCTGTACTTTATATCCCATGACTGTTTTTATGACCACCCTTTGTACTTCTTAATCCTTTCTCTTTTTTCAATCATCCCCCCAACCTCCCTCCCATCTGGCAACCACCAGTTTGTTCTCTGTACCTATGAATTTATTTATGTTTTGTTTGTTATTTTATTTTTTAGATTCCACATATAAGTGAAATCATATGGTATTTGTCTGTCTCTGTCTGACTTATTGCACTTAGCATAGTATCCTCTAGGTCCATCCATGTAGTCACAAATGGCAAAAGAGATCCCTTGTGCACTATCAGTAGAGTTGCAAATTGGTATCAACTATTTTGTTTTTATTGGCTGGAAAATATTATGAAGTTGACTATAGTAAAGCAAGACTTGTGGTGTAGTATTGAAGGGGCCAGAGATTCTGGACTGCCTAAATTCAAATCCTTCCTTCAGTATTTACCACCTGTGTGGCCTTGAGCCACTAAATAGCTCTGGTCTTCAATTTTCTTATCAATAAAATGGAAATAATAGTGGCTATTCCATGGTTTAGAACAATGACTAGAACATGGTTAACAATTAAATGTCAGATGTTATCATTAATATTGTTTATCCCTTGCCCTTAAAATGTACACAGTTTGCATCATTGCCACATCAGTCTAATTCCTATCAACTCATATGGTCAGGAAGAAATATATCTTTTCTCCCTTTAGGAGACCATCACATATATCCAGGTCTGCATTTTTCCCCACTACTGTTTTAAATTTAAGTCACTTTATTAAGAATCCTGCAGTTACTTTTAATCTTTGCTTATACTGCCAAGAAAGATGAAATTTGCTTAAAATGGAATTAGAATGACAGATTTGTCAGAAGAAAAAATATGAAAAATGGTTTTAAATGAAGATTAATGAGCTTTTGAAAAGCAGTTTAAGCTAAAGTGCTTTTAAAGAAATTATTGGTAAATATTTGCGAAATGAATACCTAGCTCCCTGGAGCATAAAAAAATTAATAAGTACGTAAGGTATTTATTAAGTATTATAGATATTTGGCATAGGTTTTATTCTTCAGTATCAATTCACAAAGGTATATTATTCTTCTGATAATAAACTAGAAACAAGCCATCATTATCTCTTGCCTGGACTCCTGCAATAGCTTCCTAACTCCAACCTTCTCTGCCTGTACCCACTTTTAGTCAATTTGCTATATAGTAGTTAGCAACAGACCATGTCACACTTCTGCTCACAATCTTCTCCTGGTTTCCCATTCCCCTTAGAGTAAAATCCAGAATCTCTAATTGGGCCTAGGAGTCCAACATGATCTCTTCCCCTCCCCAAATCATCTTTTACAATTTTACCTCTCACTCTGCTCCCTTGGTCTTTGGGGAATGAACCAAGCAGGTTCCTGCCTTAGGGTCTTTACACCTGCTATTCCCTGGGTTGATGTCCTTTCTCAGATATCTATAGGGCTCACTTTAGCCCTGCCTCAGGTCTCTACTCAAATGTTACCTCATCAGAGAGGCTTTCCTTGACCACACTATGTTAAACAGCACATAAACCATACCTGCCAACATTCTCGATCTCCCTATCCTGCTTTATTTTTCTTCACTATACTTATTACTATTTGACATAGTTGTTTGCCTGCCCCTCCACATTAGAACGTAAACTCTAAGACAGCTTACCTGCTTTGTCCACTGTTTTTTCCCTACTCCTGGAACAAAACCTAGTTTGTTGAATAAATGAAAATTATTAATACTTAAATGTACTCTTAGCTTACTACTTACTTATCATAGAAACAAAAGAGAATCAAGTACATTTTCTTAGGCTTTCAAGCTTCTTTAGAAAAATACCTTATTTCCTATCTAGGCTAAGACTAGATAGGAAATAAGGTATTGCTAAGTATTAAAGGTTAAGACAATGCTAAATGCAGGAACTTCCCAGTCATAGGTATATGCCAGTTGGTTCCTGCTTCCCAACCATCGTGGAAATCCTCTTCTCTCCCTTCCTGTGCCTCGCTAGTGGTGCCACCTGATGGCTGACACAGACCAGCCTGACTCAGCCTATTCCCTGGCTACTCTCTTTCCTTACTGTAAGTAGCCAACTGTCTTGTATTGCAATTAGTTTCATCTTGGTCAGTCTCTTTCTCTCATGCACATCCTCTTTACTGTCTTTGCTCCTTCTTTTGTTCTTAACCAGTTATCTCTTTTATCTGTTTCTTCTTTCCTTCCTCCTTCATCCCTCCCCCTCCCCCATCCCTTCCCTGTCACTCTCCCAGTCTTTCTTTCTGTCTGTCTTTCTTTCTCAAAAAAGCCCCTGATTGTGATTGGTTGGCAGAAGATTAGTACTTGTATATGCCCCTTCCAAGAAAATGGAAGATACAAAGTTTTAAATTAATTTATATGTAAAACAGTTACCTTCAGACTTATAGAGGTCCCTGTCTACTCTTTATTCTCCTTTAATTAGCCTGTTTTTCCTCAAATACTTATAGTCAAATTAATTTTCATATTCAATTTTAATTTCTAGCATTGCAGATCTATTACTTTCTATTTTTCATTGGAAATATTTAATTATCCCTAAAAACATGGAACATTGAAACCAGAAAAGGGGTGGAGAGGGCAACTGCATACTCATTTTGGAATTATCCCAACTGCCCAGCCATATTAACAGTAATTTTTCTATAGGAAAAAGATAGTTTGAGTTTCAAAAAAATACCTTAAAAGCAATTACATTACATTATATTACAAATACAATTTCTTTATAAGTTAGACATTTCTTATGCTATTGTTTTATTGTCTGTGTTCGATGAGGAAAAAATCAATTATTTTTCTCAAAATCAGTATAATCTAGGATTTCCCAACATATGTTCTGCAAAATACTAATCCCTTTAGATACTACTAGGGAGAAAAAAGTTCTGTCATCAAATGGCATACCATATACCACCCTTGAAGGTTTACTTTACATCTACAATAAATTTACCTATTTATTTTTAACCAATATTTGCAAACATATATGACTACTAAACCCTTATCTCATTTAGGTCTTGTTAATAACCCATGGAACAAATGTGAGAAACAGCTGTGATTAAATAATTCAGGAATGAATGACTGATGATATTTAATAATAAATTGTTGAGGGATTTTTATATAAGTTATCATATTAAACCTAAAATAAGCCTGTGAAGTACAGGTATTATTATTATTATCCTTTATCGATGAGGAAACTGAGGTTCACAGTGATTAATGATATGCTCTAGGTCACATGACAAGTGGATTAAGCATTTGGATCTAGGTAGTCTGTTGACAAAATCCATATATGTAGTCTCTAGTCTCTGTGACCTTTATGTCATTTATGAATGTTCAACTAATGAAAGCATGAGTTATTTTAAAATATTGTTATTTTCATTACATAGATATTGCTGGAATTCCTCTGCCTCAGAACCTGAGTGGATACTCTTTGTTGCCATTATCATCAGAAATGTTTAAGAATGAACATAAGCTCAAAAACTTACATCCAGCCTGGATTCTGAGTGAATTCCATGGATGCAATGTGAACGCTTCCACTTACATGCTTCGAACTAACCAATGGAAGTATATAGCCTACTCTGATGGTGCTTCAGTATTGCCTCAACTCTTTGGTAAATTTGTTGATATATTTTTTAACTGTAGTATAATGTATAATGAGCTGACCTACATAGCATTGCCTAAAAGATCCAGTGATTATCTTTAAATAAACAAATAAATATCTGCTGCTCTTCATGCTGGGACAATCTAAAAAATGTTACCAATGTGAGGAGCAGCTTCTTTGAAAATCAGCATTTGAATTCCAGAGCAAATGCCCTAAGGTTTTTGATCTGGGTCTCAAGATTGAAACCACTGTTTTTTCTGATCAAAGTGTCTTCTAATTTCACAGTCAGTAGTCAGCACCCTCTCATGTACCTTGCTTTCAGCTGTTCTGGAGGATTAACACCTATATCTTATGAAGCCTGATATTCTACATATATTATTTAATTTTCACTCTAACCCACAAGATGATATCATTATCCTCATTTTATACAGAAGACTATGGGACAGAGGGATACAGATACCTGTGCAAGGTCTCACAGCTAAGAAGTGGCAGAACTGGGATTTCAACTCAATTCTAACTCCAAAATTCATGCTCTTCTACTCTACAATATTGCTTTCTAGCTTTGCTACTCTATGAATTAATTTTCAAGCAGCATTATTAGAATTAAAGTTTTACTTATCCTTTGCCCCCTTTTTGCACAAAAAATATGTGCTAAACCCATTAAGGTTCATTTCTCCCTAAGTCCTTCCTAGTTACAAATGTCGAAATTATTAACTCAAAGTAATTCTTTAGGAGCCAAACTGATTAACGCCCTTAACTCTAAGAACAAAGATTCTTGGCGTCAAAAGGAGGTCCTTAAGTTGTCATCTTGGTGAACAGTGGGCATCTCTTGCTCATTCACTGGTCATGTTTTGCAAAAAGCAGATGTGACTGTCAAAGGATCAGTGAGTGAGCCCACCTTTCCTGTAATCTCTAGGGTTTTACTAACATCTCTTTCCCAAAAAAGTGCCATCTGAAGTCACCTAACAAAGTCACAAATGTCTTCACAGGTCTTCTGACTAATGCACTCATATAGGCCCACAGAGATTTTTCCCTTGACATTCATTGTTCATTTACTAGCTTAAGTAAATTGTCATAAAATAGTTGATGTGCTATTTTTCCAATTATATTGGCATCCTAGTTATATCCTGTCTACCTACATCATAGATTAAAAGGGTGTTTATGTTATCTGAAATATCATTATTTTCTTGATGGTAGTGATTGAGAGAAGTTTTTATTTCCATGGCTCTCTGCTCACATGGACAGTATTGATAAATCTAACTGAAAAATCCAAACACAAAATGCTAATATATATATAGAAAACTGGGAATAACTGAAGTTGCAAGAACATGATTTGGCTATATAAAGAATTCTTAAAGCTGGAATGTTTGGGACTGTTGAAATAGGACAATATTAGCATTACTGTTTGTTTTATTTCTGTCTGTACATCAAAGTAAGCAAGGCATCAAAATCAGGAAGAATTAGGACTAAGCCAGCTTACTAGTAATAAGGGTTTGACTGTTTCTGCCATCTAAGAATAGATTTTTAAAAATGAGATAGCAGGATGATGGTAGGAAGGAAGATAATTTAGACATACATTTAGAGGAGTGTTTAACTTCCGGTATATTATTTTACCATTTATACTATCCTTAATTTTACTATACCAAGAGGAACTGAAAATAAAAATAAATCTTAATACGTCAGAGAGTAATGGCATTCTAAAAATGTTTTTGTAGTAGGTAACTATTTTGACAGGTATTTAATTTCTTTTTCTTTCAGATCTTTCCTCAGATCCAGATGAACTAACAAATATTGCCACAAAATTTCCAGAAATCACTTGTTCTTTGGATCAGAAGCTTCGTTCCATTATAAACTATCCTAAAGTTTCTGCTTCTGTCCACCAGTACAATAAAGAGCAGTTTATTAAGTGGAAACAAAGTGTAGGGCAAAACTATTCAACTGTTATTGCAAACCTGAGATGGCATCAGGACTGGCTGAAAGAACCGAGGAAGTACGAAAGCGCGATTGATCAGTGGCTTAAAACCCGCACCGATGCAAACAAATTTTGAACAAAAAAAGAAAAGAATGTTCCAGAGCTACACGGAAATATGTTAAAATATCACGATTAATTATGTCTTAAACACTAGTTTTAATAATGATTTATTTTTACTTTTAAAAATCTACTCTTTTAAATAAAAACAAATCATTATAGAATTATATATATTCACAAATGATTACTATCAAGACTGACTCACAAATGATTACTATCAAGACTGACTCATTCTTACCAATGGAAGTATTGAAACGATGGAAGCAAATAGTATAATATAAAGTTATAGTCTTCTGAGTAAGATGGAATATAAAATATTTAACAGTTATTGATTACTTATGAGCCATAAAATAGTTATTTGTGACTATTTGATGGTGTCTGATAAGTTATTTGCATCTGATGGGACATGGACCATTTGTGTATATTTGATGGGGGTATTTGATGGGACACAGACCCTGGATATGGCTGGCTTTGTTACTGTATTTTTAAAATAGTATATGCACAAGGTACAACCTTCAGAAAGTACAAAAGAGTTAACAGTGAGCATGATGGCTCCTTCCTTTTCCAGCCACCAAACCACACTCTTCCCCTTCCTGGAAGCCTCTATAGTAACCACCTGCCTATATATCCTTTTAGAGACAGAACGTACATCCACAAACAAACTTTATGTTCTTTTTTCTCCCACACACAAATGATGACATACTATCTAAAATGCTCTACTGCTTGTTTTTTTTTTTTTCCACTTAAGAATAAATACCTAGAAGAGAAATTACTGAGGTAAGACTGTATCTAGCAAAATTATACTAGATACTAGCAAATTTCCCCCAAAGAAAAACCAACTTAACTCTCACCAGGAATGCAAGTCCTCACATCCTTTGCCAACCTGATATATTAAAACAACATTATTTTTATTTTTATGAATAAGGTAGATCATATTTTCATATATTTAATAGCCATTGGAGTTTACTGTGAACTCTCCTGTTTCTATTCTTTGCCTATTTTTTATGTTGGTTATCGGCCTTTTTTGTTACAGGCATGCTGTAGATATTAACTCTTTGTCTGCAAAAGAAGCTGCAGGTTTTTTTTCCTTTTTGTAATTTGTTTTTTGACTTGGTTCTGGTATTTTACACATGTAGAAATTGGTATTTTCAAATTATCAAATTTATGAATCTTGGCTTTTGTGACTTTGGGATATTGTGTCAGATATATTTAAAATAGTCTTCCCCACTTCTTTTAGAGTTTTATTTTTCATCCATCTAAAATGTATTACAAATTAGAGCTCTAACTTTAGTTTGTTTTTTTAAGATGGATACCCAATCGACCTTTTATTGAGTAAACTAACATTTTTCCCATTGGTTAGAAAATGTCACTTCATTATATAACATCTTTTATTGAATACATTATCTTTTTCTCTATTGTTTTAAAATGCCATTTATCATAAGCCAAAGTCTCATTTACATTTAGGTCTTTTCAGAACATTTTTTATTTTGCAGTGGACCATTCTATTTTGTTTATTAATGTGGTAGTCAATATCTGGTCAGACTAGTCCTTTTGCAATAGTTTTGTTTTTCAGAATTGTCCTGGCTACTCTTGCTAATTTTTTTTCCATACAAATTTAGAATATGCTTGTCTAGTTCCAAAAATGAAAAATCATGTTAGTCTTTTATATGAAATCACATTAAATGTATAGCCTAATTTAGAGAAAATTAAATTCCTTACGATATTCGGTTATTCTAAAGAAGAGTATGCTTTTCCCTTTTTTCAAGTCTTCTTTTATAACACTCAATAATATTCTAAGTTTTCTTTATAGAGATCAATTTCTTCATTGAGATTTTTGGAAAGTTGGGACCTTTGAAAAAAAATGCCACCTGAGCCCCACCTCACACCAACTGATTTAGAATTCTAGGAATGGCACCTGGGCACTGTTTTGTCCTTATTGTTTTGTTTATTAAGTCCTCCAGCTGATGATCCTAATGTGTAGCCAGAGGTGAGCTTATTCCTTTTGGTTTTATCATTTGTTGGTGGTGGTACTATTTTAAGTGAATCTTTCTTCCATTATATCTTCTAACTGGTTGTCATTTATACATGCAAACTCTATTTCTATGTATTATGTACCAAGCCACCTTATTGTTTATAATAGTTTTTTAGTTGGTATCTTATATTTTCCAGGTTAAAAAAAGCTTATCTGCATTTAATTTTACTTAACTTTATTTTTCAAACTATCTTTGAAATTTTCTTTGAGCCAGTTCACCTCCTTTATCATTCTTCAGTGAATTTATATGAGCTTATCTTTGTAGTTATGTATGAAAATTAAGGTTTAGATTAGTCTTACTGGGTATTAAACCATATTATAAATCACTAAATCAAACTAAGAACTTGGTGATGAGGGACCATGAGTAAGGAAGAGATATCTCAAGACAAATTAGGTGGAAGAAGCTCAATGTGGAAAACAGAAAAAAGCTAGACCTGTACTAGAACTATTCCCTTCTACACTGGTCAAATTCTCAGATAAGATTTTTACCCTTCTTTTTCTTTTTCAAGTTACAAAGCAGAATCTTAAGAGCATAATAATTCTTAGGTCAGAAAAATTAGTTACATAATTTTGAAAATAATGAAAATAAAACTTAGAAGAATATATGACACAGCCAAAACTATATTCAGAAGAATGTTCTTAACCTCAAACTTTTTTTTATTAAGAAAAATAAAAATAAATAAACTGTTCAATTTAGGAAGTTAGAAAACAAAATAAACATAAGTTTTGTTTTGTAATATTTATGGTAAAGAACGGGTATCCTTAAATAATGTTTTGAGAGTTTTGTTTCCACATAGGGTAGGGAAAGCTGCAAGGGAATACTGCTCCCACGTTAACAAAAACCAAAAGGGGGTGAAAAAGCTAGATAATCTACAAAATCAAAATACACTTAATAAACAAAATAAACCCTTTCTCAGTCTATCAGAGGACTGAAGTTGCAAGGCACCAGGTGAACCAAATTCAAAAGAGTGGCAAGCCCTTCTGTGGAGTGGTGAGACAAATGTTCCACCTTTGGCAGAATGTGGGAGGGAAAACTAGCAACCGAAAAAGTGGGTAAGAAAACAACTGATATTTTGACAAATTTTTAAAAGCCAAATGTGTGTGAAAATAACGGTAGAAACTCTGGGAGCCCCACACACAAGGGACACCACCCCAGTAATGAGCTTTTTTTCACAGACCTCAGCCCACATTGATGAGAAAGGTTGGGAGCACGGCAGCAGACCTGATGGAGACCCTTCAGTGGGAAAGAGACAAGCATAAAACCCAGAACCTTGCTCACACACAGCAAAACTCTTCTGCCACTGGAGCAGGAGCAGGAAACCCTCCCCGCCTCAGTCCTCAGAAAAAGGTCAGCAGTCACTGAGAAGGGGCAGATAACAGCAAAAGCTGTCTACCACTGGGGGGGTGGAAAGGCAGGAAACAGTGGTGCCCATGACCCTGCACTGACAGCAAAGAGCTCAACAGGGAACAGGAGACTCAAGTCAAAGGCAGAGTCCGGCTGCCATTGGGGGAGGGACAGGAGTGCGGGGGAAGTCCTACTGTTGAGGCTCAGGCCCTCAGAGCCTGCGGAAGACTGAGGCTAGACTAGCAGAGCCAAGGAAACCAGCCTGTGCCCACCGTGAGCAGCAGCACTGGGAACAGCAGAAGCATGGGGAGAGAAACTACCCTACCCCAGGGCTAGGCTGTAGATCTGCTTAAAGTTGGGAGTAGAGCAGGAACACTGAGAAAAACCCTCCAGCATTCAAGGCATCGCACTAAAGATAAAAGTATGGAGGAGTTTGAAGTCTGTAGTATAATAATAACTATGGCAACAACAAAACCCAAACTTAGCTCAATACTGATTAGATTTAGTCAACCTCCCACGTTATGGCCTGACAGATGAAAAGGCATGCCCATTTTCAGGAGTATTTACATTTACCATTTACATCAGTTACCATTATTTTTTTACATATAATGTCTGGCTTTCAGTCAAATTTACAAGGCAAAAAAGCAAGAAAAGACCCATTTTCAAAAACTAAAGCAGAAAACAGGACCAGACTGAGAGATGGCCCAGAAGTTGAAGCTATCAGAAAGTGACTTGAAAATACTATGATAAATTTACTAAAGAACCTAGTGGAAAATTTAGACAATGTGCATGAGCAGATAGGGAATTTCAGCGGAAAGACAAAAACTATAAAAAGAATAAAACTGATTCACTAGAAATTAAAAATATCTGCTTCGTCTAATCTGCTAATTCCCTCTAATGTAGTTTTCATTTTCGGTTATTGTATTCATTTCTGATTGGTTCTTTTTTATGTTTCCTATCTTTTCATTAAAGTTCTCACTGAGTTCTTTCATCTGGGGCGTGTTTATTTGCCTTCTCATTGTGGCTGCCTCCCTCTTTGTTTCCATGTATGAGGTAGAGCGGCTATATCTCCCAGTCTTAGCAGAGTGGCCTTATGTAGTAAGTGTCCAGTGGAGCCCAGTGGTGTAGTCTCCCTGGTCATCTGAGCCAGTTGCTCCAGGTATGTCCCTTGTGTGGGTTGTGTGTGCCCTCCTGTTGTAGTTGAGCCTTTATTGCTGTTGGCGCGTCAATGGGAAGGATGGACCCTCAGGCTGATTGGTTGTGAGGACTGGCCGTGACTGCAGTGTAGAAGCTATCGTGCAGAGGTTGACCCCACGAAGCAGGGTGTATTATTTGTGGAGGTAAGGTTGGGTGGTGCTCTGGTGTGGTGTGAAGCTTGCCATCAGGTGTGTTGGTTCTGGGGCCTCTTGGGAGGGGTTCTGCCACTGCTTGTGCCCTGCCTATGGCCACCTGGTATTAGCTACAAAGTGATCTGCAGATGGGGGCTTGGGGCTGCTTAGCAAGAGGTACAAGGCAAGCTGAGGCCGGATGCTACTTCTGAGATTTGTGGACCTTTGAGAAATTTAGAAAATTTAGAAAAGTCCACAGCATGAGCTGAGATAGGCCATTTGTATGTAAAAGCCACTGGAAGCAGCTTTTGATAGGCCCAAAAGTTGGTGTGGGGTAGGTCTCAGGGAATCACCAGGGCAAGGTGAACAGTGTTAGCCAGGTTGATGGAGACTTAGATATGGCTACTGCAAGATGGGTGACGGGGAGGGCTCAGCAAAGGCACAATGGCCTCTGACAGCACTTCTGTCTGGGAGAAAGCTGCCCCTCCAGATAATTCAGTTCTTCTCCATATGTCCCTGGTCCTTTTCGAGCTGCTGATCTAAGTGTAGTCCCAAACAAGATGAACCCGAAGAGGCCCACACCAAGACAGATCATAGTTAAAATGCCAAGGGTTAAAGACAAAGAGAGAATCTTAAAAAGCAGCAAAAGAAAAGTAGTTAGTTACCCACAAGGGAGGTCCCATAAGGCTGTCAGCAGATTTTTCAGAAACTTTGAAGGCCAAAAGGGATTGGCACAAAATATTCACAGTGATGAAAAGCAAGGACCTACAACCAAGATTACTCTACCCAGTAAGGCTATCATTTAGAATCGAAGGACGGATAAAGAGCTTCCCAGGCAAAAAAAGTTAAAGGAGTTCATCAACAAAAACCCAGTGTTACAAAAAATATTAAAGAGGCTTCTTTAAGAAGAAAAAAAAGATAAAAAATGACTAATCAAATGACAATAACTACATACCTATCAATAGTTACTTTAAATGTAAATGGATTGAATGTTCCAATCAAAAGACATAGGATGGCTGAATGGATAGGAAAACAAGATCCCTAAATATGCTGCCTACAAGAGACCCACTTCTGATCAAAAGACACACAAAGACTGAAAGTAAAGGATGACAAAAGATATTTCATTAATGAAAACAAAACAAAACAAAAAGCTGGGGTAGCAATACTTAACCAGACAAAACAGATTTTAAAACAAAGTCTATAACAAGAGACAAAGAAGGACCCAATAATCCCACTTCTGGGTATTTATCCAAAACCTTACTTCAAAGGGACATGTGAATCCATATGTTCATTGCAGTATTATTTACAATAGCCAAGATATAGAAGCAACCTAAGTGTTCATAGAGAGATGAATGGATAAAGAAAAGATGGTATATATATATAATGGAATATCACTCAGCAATAAGAAATAAGGAAATCTTGCCATCTGCAACAACATGGATGGACCTAGAGGGTATTATGCTAAGTGAAACAAGTCAGAGAAAGACAAATATATGGTTCCACTCATGTGGAATCTAAAAACAAAATATACAAATAAACAAAACAAAAACAAAATTATAAATACAGAGGACATTTTGATGGCTCCTAAATGGGAGAGGCATTGGAGGAATGGGTGAAAAAGAGTCTAAGACGTGCAAATCGCAAGCTATCAAAACATTCACAGGGATGTACAGTACAGATTAAGGAATATGGTCAATATAATAACTATGTATGGTGTCAGAGGGGTACTAGATTTATTGGAGTGACACTTCACAGGTTATATAAATGTTTAATCACGTTATATACATGAAACATAATATTGCACATAACTGTAATTGAAAAAAAATTTTAAGTTATTAAAAAAACAAAACGACAATAGAAAACCAATGATGAGGCTCATTTTGTTGGGACTATAGGGAAAACACACATGTATTGTTTGTGCCCCTTGTCAAGGGCAACTCAGCACCATGTAATAAAATGTTTTAAAAATGCAAGTGATCTGCCCTAGCAATTCCAATTCTAGATTTTCTCTTAAGGGAATAACTCAATGTATATGGAATAATATATGTGAAGAAATGTTCTTCACAAAATTATTTATAAAGTGAAAATTGGAAAACCTTTGTCCAAAAATAGGGGGTTATTTGAATTGTTGTAACTCATTTCACATTAAACAGATAATTATATCACGTTTTTACCAATTGGCATGGAAAGCTGTCCAAATATAATCTTAAATAGAAAAAAAGGATACAAAATACTATATATAGTATGATATATTTTTGTAAATATATAGATGTAGTCATTACAGTCTGAAGGATATATAACTAAGTATTAACAAAGGTTATCTCTGGGTAGTATATTTAGTGGTGCTTGTTGATAATCTGTATTTTCTAATTTTTCTGCAATTAATATATACCATTTATGTAATAAAAGAAATATTTAATTTTAAAACATATATATTAAGCTTAAAACATCACCACTATTGAGACAAACTAGCATAGTGCGCTCTGAAATGATACACTGAGCACAAAGCGCTGCTTATGTAGTACTTATGCCCCAAAAGTCTAATCCAAATTTAATTACATGGGAACAAATACAACTTTAGAGACATTCTGCAAAACATATGCCATGGACCCTTCAGGCCCATCAGTGTCATGAAAGGAAAAAGAAACTGCCCTAGCTTAAAGGCCAGTAGAGAAATATTACAATGAAATACAACTCATGATCCTTGATTATGCCCAGCAAAGTGGATGAAAAGAAACCCACAGCAAAATACATCTTTATGAAATTTATTGGAGACAAAAAGAAGAATCAATAAGCTTCTGGAACAACAAAAAAAGAATGATCACATCCAAACAAATCAGGAATCAGAATGGCTTTAGGCCTCTTAATACAAAAACACTTAGAAGCCAGAAGGCAATGGAGCAATGCCATCAAAATTCAGAAGGAAAATGTTTCCAATATAGAAGTCTAAACACAGCAAATCATCAGTTAAGTATGAGGATAAAATAAGAAATTTTCAGACATGCATGGTCCTCAAATTTTCCCTTTCTTAAGAAGCCTTAAGAAGGATGCTTTCTACAGAAGCAGAGAAATAAACCAAGAAAGAAAAAATCTCTAGGATGATGGTAAAGGGAGATGCCTGGACGAGAGCTGGCCTAGAGGGCAATCTGTCCAGATTGAATTCATTTGACTCAAGTAACAGGCACAGTGAGGGTTCTCACTGCTATGTACAGCCTTCATACAATCATTTTAACCTTCTGATTTATTGGATGATGTGTACTACCAAAAGGGAAGAAACCAAGAAGAAAAGACCGGAGATCTAAAAACAGGAACTCTAATCCAAGAGAAAAGCAGAGGGTTTCAAAAATGACAACAAATGGACCTTCCAGGACGATAGCTATGCAGCAACCCAAACAGGAGGGAAATGGAGAGAAACCAGCTCAAACAGGAGGAAAAGTAAGGTGTCTGGTAAGATTTCCAAGAAAAAAAAATGCAATTTCTATATTATGTTGAGAAACTGACTTCGTGGAAACTGTTCTGAGTATAAAGGTATAGGGAGAATTAGCTGTGGTAACAATGAAAATTAAAGGCAATTAACTTCAAGAAAAAGAAAATAATGGTTTTCATAATATACTACAACATTCAGCTGAGAATATTTTCATTTCATAATAATGTAAACGCTGAATATAGATCTAACCCAAAATTACAATTTACTGTAATAATAGTATGAGAAAGGAGAAACAGTGGGAACAGAGGTGTGAGAGCTAAATCTTTAAACTTATACAGTAAGAAATTATTATAAAATGGTTCCCTCTAGAAGAGAAGAGTCAGGATGCATGGACAGGGAACGTTTTATGTTGTTGTCATCCCCCCAGTCTATTTGACTTTCAAAACTACATGCATGTATTATTTTGATAAGAATTACTTTTTAAATTAATGTTTTATCAGGTCTTAGTAAAGTTAGGTTCTATAAAATATAATTTTGCTAGTAGAGTCTTATTTTGTTAAATGAGAGCATTTCAATAAATTTGAGACAAATTACAGAATTGTCTTGAGAAAAGTTAAACTGATATTGGCTAGAAGCACTGAATTATGGGTATTGCTCAGAGAGAGCTCCCTGGAAGAAGTGGACCATAAACTGGGATGATGTATGTTACACAGAAAAAGGCCCTGGGCAAAACCCTCTGCAAGGAGATTGTGAAAATTAAATCAAGAGTTTGACTTCCCAAGGCTATCACTCTACCTCTTTCTTAAATGTTCCACCAAGAATGGCTATTCCAACATGTCCCCAGCACTTCCTTGGGCTCTTCTGAATGATACTGGCATGGGTATGAAACACATTTTTTTCTTAGGTGATGGATTTATAGTCAAGGAAGGAACATTTGCTTAAAATTATCTGAAATGCATCACATATCCATTAATTCATTAACTCAAAACATATTTGCTGACACCTACCATGTGTGAGACCCAGTGCTAGGCACTAGAGAAATGATGATGAAAATGACAAAGATCTCTGGATGAAGGCCAACAGCTGGAGAACTGGGATTCCTCCAGCAACTGGCAGCACTCTCATCTGCACCCACCAAACCCTACTATCCCATGCAGCTTAAAGTGCCGAATGTTTTCTCAGCCTGGGAATGTGAACCCCAATAGACGCCCCGACCAAGAAGTGCAGGAACTCAGGGTGACTAATATGGAAGGTGCATAAAAGACAAATTGATGCTTCTAACAGGAAAACAAAAAAATGTGTTCATGAGGAGGCAGGGCTAAAATAAAAGAGGCAGTATTTAATCTAAACCATTTCATGTGACTTGGATTTCTTTTTTAAAAATTGGCCGCCTTATCATTTCTTAGTCACCTTTTCTCTGGGCTTATTGGAGGCGTAGTCCTTCCTAGCAACCTCCCATCTGCTGGAAAATATAATCAAGAGAATGAGAAGCCATGGTGACACATCATCACTAGATGAAAATATTAGGGGAAAAGGAATAAATGTACTATCCCTTTGCATAAAACCTATTAATGCCCTCTTTAGACTAATGAAATGAATTTTACATTGTGGAGAAGGCAGCTGTGATCCGCTGCTTCTAATAATGAGGAGTATTTGAAACTATCCTCTATTGCTACTATTAACTGCCAAGCAACATCACTGTCTTTAGTCTAAGTGAATGCTCTCATCGTTGGCCAATAGAAGACATGTCTTTATCAAAGATTCATCTACTGGACTCCTCTTTGCTCAAAATGCTGTTAAGTTTTCATGTGTTCCTGTTTTTCTCCTGCTAGTGCAGATCCATGGCATTTCAAACTTTTTTTTTTTTTTTAAATCAAAACTAGTATCTTTTTTTGCCTAGTGGCAATCATGAAACCATTTTGAGGTGTACAATCTCTTTCAGCAGCTTCATCTTTTGTGTGTCAGTCCCGGGTGAACATGAGCCTTTACAATGGGTTAGGCAAAATGATCTTGTAATCAGATGTGACCTAACGGTAAATAGCGAACAGAAGAGGTTCCAGAGCCCAGCAGTCCGCGGCTTCTGCGAGGGCAGTGTGGGTGCGCAAGGAGATTGGAGGGGAGACAGGATTGGGAGGGGAGACTCGGAGAAGGTGGAGAATAGGAATCATGTGTGTTCCTTGAGTGTACAACCCACATTTGAGTGACAAATGACGAGGACAGCCTATTAAACAACAACAACAACTAAGAGCAAATGCACCCAAATCCATTTCTGTGCATGTGCGTTTTCAACTAACTTTGGGAACTCGTTGACCTGGCATCTCGCCCTGCGCAGCCTCGCTTCCACCTTGGTTTCCAGCACTCAGCCTGCCCTCTTCGGTACCTCCTCTTCCTCCAGGCTAAGGATGGAGAATCCATTCAGCCCCTCAACCCTGTCGCCCGCGCCCAACCTCTCCATACCCATCTCGCTGGGGTGGGGTCTCAACCTGACTTCCGGACAGGGAGCCCCAGCCCCGGGGCCACCGCTGCCGCCGCCACTGCCGTCCGGCCCTCCCAGCCGCCTGGTCTTTCTGGGAGTCATCCTGGTGGTGGCCGTGGCCGGTAACGCCATGGTGCTGTGCCGCCTGTGCGGCGGCGGCGGACCCTGGGCGGGTCCCAAGCGTCGCAAGATGGACTTCCTGCTGGTGCAACTGGCCCTGGCCGACCTGTACGCAAGCGGCGGCACTGCGCTGTCACAGCTGGCCTGGAAACTAATAGTCGAGCCGCGTCGGGCCGCGGGCGACCAGGCATGCCGCTTTGTGCAGCTCCTGCAGGTATCCGGCCGGGGCGCCTCGGCCCACCTCGTGGTGCTCATTGCCCTAGAGCGCCAGCGCGCGGTGCGCTGTCCGCAGGGCCCACTGCTGCCCGCGCGCGCACTCGCCACCCTGGGCTGGCTGCTGGCGCTGCTGCTGGCATTACCCCCCGCCTTCGTGGTGCGCGGCGGTTCCCCCTCGACGCCACACACCAACCCCCCAGCCACCCACGCCTGGCCAGGAGAGCGTCGCTGCCGGGGCATCTTCGCGCCCCTGCCGCGCTGGCACCTGCAGGTCTATGCGCTCTTTGAAGCCGCCACGGGATTCGCGGCACCAGTCACGGTCCTGGGCGTCGCTTGCAGCCGCCTGCTCTGTTCCTGGTGGCAGCGTTCGTCCCATGCCCCATCGGTTGCGGTGCCCAGGTCGGCGAGTCCCTGCCGAGGCCCTGCGCACAGCGCGCTGCCCCGCGCTAAAGTACAGAGCCTGAAGATGAGTCTGGCGCTGGCGCTTCTGTTCGTGGGCTTCCAGCTGCCCTACTTTGCTTCCCGGCTGGCAGCCGCGTGGTCGTCCGGACCGGTGGGAGACTGGGAGGCTGAGGACCTGGCGGTGGCGCTGCGCCTCGTGGGGGTGACCAACAGTGCTCTCAATCCCTTCGTCTACCTCTTCTTCCAGGCCGGCGGCTGCCAGCTCCGGGGGCGGCTGCGGAAGCTCCTAGGCGCTCTCTGCTGCGCGCGGGAGGGAGTTGCGGAGGACGAGGGAGCCCAGGGTCACCGGGCGCTCCACCGCCACCGCTGGCCGCAACCCCATTATCACCACGCTCGGCGGGAGCAGCCAGAAGAGGGCTATCTACGCCCACCCCCGCCGCGCCCTCGGTCGCTGCCCTGCTCCTGCGAAAGCGCCTTCTAGGTGCTCCAAGGACAGAGGTCATTTGCCCCGTGGAAGAGCCTCCAGGGACCGGCCAAGGTCTGTCTGGATCACAACGGACAGCAAGGTCTCTGAGAGAGTGATACTGAAGCTAGCACCTTTCTCCACTCTCCTGTTATAGTTCTTTCTAATGTTTACATTCTTGCAATTTCTTTTCTCTCTCCCAGTTCCTCTCACATTTTCCCACTTGGAGACAGAATGAGCCATTGGGAAATTGTAAAAACAGTCAAAGTTACAGAATTATTTTTGCAGTTCTTTTTCATGCTCCCATAGTATTCTGGATAAGATCATTTGTTTTAGCTAAATTGCCAAGCTTTCATTATTTGCTTTGTTGTCATCTGTTTGTACTTACATTGAATCGTTTTAAAATCCAGTGTACTTTCCAGACCAGAGAATTTTCTTTTTCTCCAAGAAGAAAATACCCACGTTGTTCTCCCTGATGAGCCTGGAAATTGTACCAGTGATACTGTCAGAAATGTAATTGTGCTGTCACTATACAGCCACAGAGTAATTGTAAAATAAAAATATTGCCCACGGCGCAATTAGGACTGTTTATTATATAGTAATGTGTTTTCTCTAACGAAAATCAGTGCGGCCTTTATTTTCAGTCTAGCTTCCATTTCAATAGAAGCTGGGGTTGTAGGAGGGAGACAAAAAAGCTTCTCTTAGTCCCTTTCGAATATGCCCAGTTTCTGTAGGAAATTGTCCCAGTGCCCAGATCAGCCTCTACAGATGAAATGCTGCGCACAGGTGGAGCCTCTCAGCACAAAGTCCCCAGAAAACTAGAGAAGAGAAGCACCAAGGTGCTGCATATTGGCGGGGCTCATTGTCACAGATGGAGGAGCCTCATGGAGATTTGCAGCTAGGAAAGCAGCTACCACCTCAGAATGCTGTATGTACACATAAAACTCCCTTTTAAAAAATGAAAGCAATGTCTGTTGGTGCCCATTGCTGAGAACAAGGTCAAGGAGAAGATTTAATTGGTAACCTCCTCCTATTAATTGTCCTTGGTTCTAAGATAAGTGGCAGCACTTACAAACAATATATCCATATGTTTACCAGTGTCTTTCAGCTGAGAATCTGCAATCTCTCCATTATAGTGTTTCCTGTTCCTGCACAAATGCAGGACTAAAATGCGGAAAGAGAAAATGATTGGTAGAGTTCACTTGTAAAGCCAATGCTCTCTGAGGGCTTGCTTTGTTTGTTCACTGATATATTCCAAGTTTTTAAACAATACTTGATACATATTTGTTGTATAATTTATCACATGAGTCAGGCACAGACAAAATGGATAAAAGATTTACAAAAGGAAATCTTCATTAGGTTAGCTCACCTTCCTCCAAAATTCTGTCAAAAAATGGTACAAAGCTATAGATTTTCCTTCCTCTTTATTCCTCCCTATCCTGCTGAGGATGCTATGGTGTGCGACATACCAAGAATAAATCACCCAAAGAGAAAAGAACATGGCTGTCTTCGTGAACTCAAGTCTGGGTTATAGCATTATTTTTATTGGTTAATAAACATTTATTACTGGCTTTTTTTGTGCCTAGCAATGTGCTAGGTATTGGAGATGCTAACATGGGTAAGACACATCTTTCCTTCAAAGACAATGAGATAATTATAGCACAGTGTCATATATGCTTTAATAGCGGTTCTAGTCAGGGTACTGAGGCACTGAGGAAGAACATCTGACAACCTTGGGGGACTGAGGGAGGGTGGGAGAGAATTAGGAAAGGTTCACCAAAAGAGGCTGAGTCTTGATGGCTGAGTTGGCATCATCAGATAGGGAAGCATGTTCTAGGAAATGGGAGTAGCACTTGTAGAGCATAGAAGAAAGAGAACCTGGTAAGGCCAAAGAATGAAAATAATTTAAATGTCTATTATTAGGGTATCTGTGAGGTCTGACCTGATGAGGTATGTGGCCATAGAGATACAGCCGGGACCCAGTCAAGAAAGGCCTACATGCCATGCCAAGAAAGTAAAAAGTAGCCTTTGACAGATAAAGTCAGAGTTGTAGTATGATCAGATTTGAATTTTGGAAAAATTCATTCCAATGATCATTCCAATGATGGTACGGAGAATCAACTAATTGGGGTGGGTTGGGTTGATGCCTAGCTACAGGGATCAAGGCAGAAGTCCCGAGAGACCTCAAAATATGACCTGTAGTGTTGTATCACTTACAATGCTCTCAACTGAGATAATAAATTTAAGCCAGTTGAGCTTGATTTTCTGTTATCTGCAGTTAAGAGAACCCTAATAGAAAAATTGATTTAGCTGGCTTAAATTTATTATCTCACATAACAAGAAGCCCAGTGGTAAGACTGTTCTACATCTGATGAATTGAGTAGCTTCATAACTTCATAATCAAGGACCTAGATCCTTTTCATCTTTCTTTTCTGAGCTGGTGCACATAACATTAAGCTCAGTTCCTCTTGAGATCACAGAATGGCTGTTGCAGTTCCAGGTCTCACATCCAAACATAACAATGTTCAGAAGACTTTCTTACTCTCTCTCTCTTTTTTTTTTTTTTCCATTCCTTATAAGAATGAAGAAACATTTCTTAGAAGTCTCAAGTGGACTTTCCCACATGGCTCAGCCAGAACTATACCATATGTTCATACCTAGACCTATCATCACAATGGAAATGGGGCCACCATGATTGCCTTGAACCTAGAGCTGAAGATAAGAGCTACATAGGGAAGGGGTGAAAAAAATGAGACTTTTAGGTTTTCTTTTAGGAGAGAAAGAAGAGGAAATGTTTGTTGGGGGGGGCAAGACTAAACTATTAAACAAGAACAAAATTAATAAAGAGAATAATTTTTAATTTTTACCATTAGAGGTTTTCAGCTGATTCCCAGCTAGAAATTATGAGAAATCTCCATCTGGGTCAAAAATACAGAATGCAAATTTAAGTAGTTAATTTGAAATGCAATTAAACTGCATTTTCTATAACTAAGGAACTTTCTCTGATTTTAACTAAATCTGAAACTTAAAGGTAGCTCTAGATGACTTAGTTCCTATCGCAGCCGTATTTGTAAGTTAAGAAATTTGAAACATCCCTTCAGAATGGTCGGTATTGATCCCAGGAATCTACATTGCTATAGAAAACTGAGAGATTCAGTTCTGTTCCAATAAAAAAGGCCCCCAAAGATTATTTCAAATTTAAACTCTTGCTAGAGTAGGATAAAACATTCAAATTTCACAGCAAAGGTGAATGAGCAGTTGACCTTGAACTTGACCTCTTTTCTAGGTATCACTCAAATAAGATATCACTAGAGGAAAAAACAGACTATATACTTAGAATTTTTGAGGATTCTAATAACATCTACACACCCACTGCACGTTCCCCTTGGAGTTAGATTTTGACCAAACAATTGCACACAGGCCTGGACTGCAGGACTCTGGCAGTGGCAGGGTGGCGGAGTGGGCATTACAGTTCATACAGACAACAATGTAAATATCACCACCAGAATAGAGCAATATAGTAGTCCTGATTTTCATTAGAATTTTAAAGACTAAATAGAAGGAATTTTGTATATTCAAAAAGGAACTAGCCACACAGCAACAAACAGCTAAAATAAGTTAACATGACCTATTATATAATCTGAAGCAGAAAGTACGTAGAAAATAGCAAGAGTGTAACTAAACCACAACTAGTGAATAGCAATAAATCATTTACTAAATGTAGAATAGTTTAGCTCATTTGTGGAAGAGTAGATAGATTAAAAGATTTTTTTTCCAAGCCATTTCCTAGGAAGCATGAAAGACAGTAGAAAATTTGAAGAGTTTCCTTTCCATTCCTAAAATGTTCTGACTTGATCAGAGGAGAAAATATTATAAAAATGAATAGTCTAATTAAACAGATGTTTTGCCAAGTTGGGAGGCAGTGTAATATAGTGAAAAGAGCAGAGTCTTTAGAGCTAAAGACCTGGACTCGAATTTCATCCCTACAACTTAGTTGCTGTGTGACTTTAGGCTGTGCGCTGAATCTTTTTGAGTCTTGGTTTTCTCATCGACAAAATGAATTTTTTGCTATCTACTTCATAGGATTAATGTATGCAAAATACTTGATTGGTAGGGGCAAGAAAGTCCTGTCAGTCTATCTTTTCAGATTCGTTCTAGTACCCAATATATGAGTTATTTCCTAACATTGGGCTGTGAGGGATACAATCCAGTTGGATAGGATTACATGAAGGGAAGCAAGAGATCTTGGGGAATCTATGAGAGATTAATGCAAAAGTGTTAGTACTTAGTCATAGAAAAGTTGGGCCTTACAGAAGGCATAGTGCCCATAATATTGTTAATTGCCTTCCTAGCACCTATTTCCCCTTTTCTAACAGTTCTCAGATTCTTATCAGTTATCTATGCCTCTTATGAGTTGTCAAGTGCTTTGAGGGAAGCTGACTCTTCCCTGACTCTAAGACATCAAAGTAATTCTGTCTCTTTTACCACCATGTTTTGCTCAAGAATGGTCATGTTATTCAGTTAAATCCAGTGAGATGTGAGTGGGGTGGTTGTTGGAAGGAAGCCCTTAACAATTCTGAGAGAGTCATAGGAGCCAGCATGCTTTTTCCATCTCTCTCCCACTGAAGGTAAATGAGGGAGCATGTAGTGCTGATGGCTGCTGGCAGCCCCCCTCTGACCATGAGGGGCACTATCCATAAAATGAAGCCAACTCTGTGGATATGGCAGAGAGATGAGAAGAACTAGGTCCTTAATGACCTCACTGAGCTGTCGTCAAACACCACTGAGGCATGCCTATCGGATGTCCTGTTGAAAAAGCCAATACATTTTCTTATTGCTTAGCGCAATTAAGCTGGATTTTGTTATTTGTAGCAGCAAGCAGCCTGTAATTGAAAAAATTTGGCAAGAAAAAGAGAGTCTCATTTTAGCTTACTGCATGTTCTTTATCAAAGAAATAGGAACATTCCAAGTGTACTTTTATTCAGTCCAACAGCCAGTATGTATTGAGGGACTGTACTGGACACTGAATGGGCATAATGGGGCTAATGGCAGAAAATAAAAGATGTAATTCTCGTATTTTAAAAATTTGTATTCTAAGAAGAGCTATCATTTTTATGGTGAGTACTTTGTTGAGAAATCTCAACATACAATTATTAATGGCATTAAGTGCAAATTCTTGGCATTGATAACTTTATTGATTTATTAATTCACTAATCATTTGATATTTATTTATTAAAGATCCATCATATGTAAAGTACTATATGAACTTTATTATATACATAGATATATATCACTCATCACAAACATATATTCATTTAAAATTTATTTTTTGGGTGGGTGTATTTTCTATGGCCAAATCAAAAAGTGACAACCATAAAATGAACCAGGATAGATTATCATAAAATGTCCCCTAGTGAATCATTCTTCTAAATACCCATCCCTTATATAATCTTTTCTCACAAAGAGTTTGGGCTTGGCCATGGCACCTACTTTAGCAAGAGACATTAGCAGATAATTCATAGACAGGGTCTTGGTAAGCATTTGTGTTGGGGCTTGCCTTCTCAGAAAAGATGTTCTGAGGCTACAATGCCACAAAGAAGCCCAGAATAAAAGATCATGTGGAAAGGAAGGCTACTCAACTACTGCAACTCGTTCCCAGCAGACCCTCTGGCTAAACGCACCCATATGAGTGAGTTCAGAGATCACCAGCAGAAGAACTGCTGAGCTAACCCACAGATTTGTGAGAAATAATAAATCAAAGTTGTTAAGTTTTGGGTGGTTTGTTTTATAGCAATAGATAACTTAACTATGAGTAGGTTAGTAAACTGGTGTTGATACTTTAAAAATGGGAGTCAAAAGGCCCAGATAGCAGAAGATCTGGTTTCTAGTCTCCGACCACAAGTCAAACTGGAATTTTTAACTGTTTACCATAAAATCCAATAAGATTTCATACCAACTTGAAAAGAGAGAAGCCCAAAAGTAAAGTCAAGCTCAGGGGATAGAATTAGGGCCCCAACTTTAACCTCTGGAGAAAGAGCCAGTGGTAGAGCTCAGTACGAAGGCAGGAGAAAACCAGTTTCAGTTCAGTAGTCAGGCAGAGAGAGTATCTCTCCCTTCCTCCACCTTTTTGTTCTATTCCGGGCCTCATACTGGGGCGGGCACTCTGCTTTACTCAGTCTCCCAATCTAAATACTAATCTCTCCCATAAACACTCTTATATGCACACCCAGAAATAATATTTAATCAAATATCTGGACAGCCTGTGGCCCAGTCAAGTTGACACACAAAATTAACCATCACAAGAAATTATGAGGTCTCCTTATAACTTCATCCCTAATAGGAATTATCATTATGCCTATAAACTTTTGCTTATTTCTCTTCCTGAACATGCTCTAAGTGACATATCATTTTATCTTATTCTTTAAGCACAGAAGGATACAGAGTATTGAAAATTTAGCCTGTGTCGTCATTCATGAGGTTATGCTAAGAGCAAGGATTTGGGTACTGGACATTCAAGAGTCACTATGCAAGTTGCGACCTTCATTCCTCTGGCCAATGGAGTGACACCACTGTTAAAAACATCAGAACTGCTTGATTATAAATGACACAGCAAACATTTCCTCAGCTAGCTGAATAGAGTTTTTAAAGTATACTTTGAATTTTTTATTCTACACTGATTATTTTTCATTATTGTATATTTTTTTAAATGTAGCCACTAAGAGCTTGCCCTAAGCCATTATGTCCCAGAGTATACTTTGTGAAGCAGAAGATGCTTCCATATTAACACATTATAAAAGAAAAAAGAGTTTCACAGTTAAAGGTTTGGAAATACTAGATTAAATACGTTTCTCTCTTTTTAAAAACTTTTTATTGTAAAATATACAGAAAAGTTGAATAATAATACAAAAGAACACCCACATATTCACCACTGAGAATCAACAGTTGTTACCAAAATGTTAATGTTAAATACACACCCACTCATCCACCCACACATACACACATACATAGCTGTCATCGGGGGGGTTTTTATTGTTGTTTTCAAATAACTTGAAAAATAGTTGCAGACATCATATCATTATACTTCACCTCTGAAAACTTGAGCATGCCTCCCCTAAGACATGCTTGCATAATCACAAAAGCATTATCACACTTAAGAAAATTCACAGTAATTCCCTAGTATTACATAATGCCCAGTCCATATTCAAATTTCCACTTTTGTCCTCAATATAACTCGAATAGATTTTTTTCTTTTAAACCAAAACCTAATTATAGTCTACACACTGCATTTGATGGTTATGTCTCTTTAGTCTCTTTTAGTCCAAAAAAGTCTCTCTGACCTTCTTAAAAAAGAAATTATGATTTTGAAAAGACCGAACCAGTTGTCTTGTCATAAATCCCACATTCTGATTTTTTCTGAATATTTATGCACGGTATCTTCTAATTTATTCCTCTCTTCTCAACCAGATTTCTTTACAGTACTACCTCTCAGAGCCTTCAATATGATAATGTGCAATAATGTTAATATACAAAATGTGTCAAGCCTCTGCCCTCTTTTTAATAACCCTTTCTTTGGGAATTGTCTCCATCTCCAAAACACACGCACACACAGACATACACGTGTGCTTATGTACACATACATACACACACACACACACACACACACACACACACACACACTCAGGCCTCAAGCAGTCACATACAGACTTTGTAATTCCACCTTTTGGGCTAGTCCACTGAAATATCTCCTTGAAGACTAGTGTAGATATAAGTAGTTACAGAAATTTGCACAGATTTAAGGGAGAAGACTAGAAAAATCAGGATAAAATACACAGTGTTTTTAGGTGAGTTCAAAAGTGATGTTTATCATAGTTGTAGATACTAGTAATGCCTACATCTTGAGGGAATAGGCAAGAGAATTGTGTTGAGTCAGGCCCTTTCTAAAAATGATGCAACCAAGATGACACATACTAAAGCAAAGCCAGGCTGGACAATACCAGGGCAAGTACAGGTCCTGCTTAGATATTGGTCTGATGAAGATTATCTCTTGTTGGTATCATCCAACTAAAGGAAAATTTATTTTTGCACAGTGCATTATTTGTGCAGACCCAGATAAAAGTAGTCTGGACTAAAAAACAAGGAGAAAGTAAAAGGAAGCAAGGAAGGCACTCAGTTTTGGCACATAGCGTATGACAGAGAAAGAGATGAATGGAAGTAGCAAGTTAAACTGTCAGAAATAACTGAGCCTTCCTAGACTAGGGCACAAGGGAACTGAAGCTCTGAAGGCATACTACACCATGCAAAACCCAGAACATTCCAGACCAGAAGAAAGGCAGTGTCTTGAAAATCAAGTGGCAGAGATATTCTTGCTCCCTAAGATCTGAGGAAACCAGATGCAGAAGCATCAATAGCAGAGTCAGAAATGTGCACAGGTGAAACCCCAGGTGGCACGAAGGTGCTAAATACTGTGGAATCACCCTGGCAAGCAAGTTGCATGAACCTAATCAATTCCATAAAAAGAGGGGCTGAAGTCAGCCACTGTGTTCAAGACTTAAAATGCTGCTCACAACAGTTGTGGAGACCTTGACACTATATAAAACTCGCCCTTAATGCAGCACACCTATGCCAGAAACACCAGGCTCAGTGAAGTGTTAGACAGGAGCACACATCCTTCACTCCATCATGTGAAGGGATTTCAATTAGACTAATGCTCTAGGACTCTCTCCCCTGTTGGGGTTCGAGCCAAGCTAAAAAACAAAACTAACAACCACCAAAAACAAAACAAAACAAAACAAACCTTTTCCATATCTGTACTCCAAACCAATGTCTGGGAGAAATTGAGGTTCAGAAATTAAATTCTCTTGCAAGTTAAAGCCCAATGACAATAAAATCCAAGGAATTAAAGTTCAAAAATCAAAATTTCTTACCCTTGTATAAAATAAAAACCTCTTCAATTGCTGACTCAGCATAGTCTCTGTAGGACAATTCCTGAAGCTTCGGTGAGCTGTGTGGATCCTTTAGCAGTGGCAGCTGCAATCTGTCTCTCCTTGAAATAGATCATCCCTTTAGGATCTCTGAGACCCTATTTATTCAATTCCAATTTTATAATGGAATTAAAGAGTTCAAAGTGTTAACAGAAACAGAACATTATCAATATTATTGAAGCACTGGCCCCTCAATTACCTACTAAAATTAGGAAACAAAACACTCTCTGTCCCAAGAGCAATAACCAAGCAAAATTGTGTCGCCAAAGATTCTAGCATAGATTCAGGATTTGCAAGACAAGATCTTGGTCTCAGTGTCCCCAAGGTGGCTGTCAGGTGGTCAATGCAAGTAGTCTACCTCTGGAGGTAAACTCAACTGGGAAAAATCTTTCCATAGAGGTTAATTTGGGCATTGCGTAAAACACATCTGGGACTGCGGAGGAGATCCACCTATGTGTTTATCTGAGACAGAGGCAACTGAATTATTCCTGCCTCCTTGAAAGTTTAGAAATTTGTAAAGGTGGAAGCCCCAGTTACTGGGTGTCTTTTTCTTCTTACAGATTAAATATCACTTCATTGCCATTTCCACTCTGAGCCCTCCTACTCAAGTGAGCAAAGCCTCTGTCTCATGCCATGGAGCTCTTCTGAGCATGTTTTTTTAGTCCTGTGCCTCAGTGACTGTTTTCAGTGACTTTGATTAAGCAATCTGCTTCTAGGTACATTTTCTCCAGCACCATCTTGACTTCACAGGATGGAGTAAAGTGACTTTTAGCAGGTTACATACCACTCAAATCCAAAGCTAGTCCCTCCATGCTTCCCTTTCTGAACTAGAATGCAAAATGGAATTTGAAGCAGCCCAGGCAGTGCTGTCTATTCAGACCTGTCATGGACAATTTCCAGTGAATACTCATTAGTGCTCTGTAGCACATGCAGAGCTCAGCCACCTTCCAGTTTAAATGTAGTTGAGGACAGATCCAAGTCACAATGTGGCAGGGGCACAGGAGGAAGAGGGAGAGAGGCCCTCTTTTAAAAAAGAACATAAAATAATAAATTAAGAATTAGGTGTGAAAGTGAGTATTTATTTAGAGTGGGCAAGTAACCACAAAATATAAACATTAAAAACTGACATAAGGCCAAACATTCATTAATTAATTGCCAGACACACCTCTACAATACGTTTTACCTACAACTTTTGTCTACCTACTGTTTAGTCGTCCCTTCATGTGATAATTTTATGATTACATTTTATATAAAAAGAACAGAAATAAAAATCACTGTTTCTTATGGTATAGTTAATCACTTTTTAATTGATAGGCAGTATAAAACACTTTATAGTCCTAATACAGGTTTGTGAGCTTATAGACACAGGAATTTTGATAAAGACTCTTTTATATGATCCCCATCAAGAAGGACGTAGGGTAGATTTATAGTTTACATGCTGCATTATTGAGCATATCTCATGTGTACTAAGTGTCAATGAGAACAGAATCCTGTGCTTACAATTTTACCAAAAGTCTGACAACAGAATTTCCCACAGACTAGTTTCTGGCTCCATCTGTTCAAATCTTGTTTCTCCTCTAGATTCCCATACTTCCTGTGTCAAACACCACAGCACATGCTCACATTTTGATAGAATCCTGGCCCTCACCTGCAGAAGCCATTTCTACAATGGGACAGCCAGGAAAAACTTAACTATACATAGAATTAGTGGAAAACCATATAATATACATCCCACTAAACCTAAACTAAATATATTTCCAACTCAACTGCACCATAGCCAAATCTCCAAAATGCCTGTGTGACAGAAGAAAAAGAGACAATGGCCTTAATCCATTGAAGTTGATTCATCTTACTTTTGCATATTTTACAAAAACATATGATCATTATTCCTTTCCTTCTTCTCTTTCTTTCCTGAAAAATTCAGTCCTAAAGCCAGTAGGTAACAGGTAACAGAGCAAGGCAGATACTCACGCTGGCTGGGCGTGGAGGGATGGGGGGTTGGGACACGCAGGGGCTCACAGTGAGTGGTGTATGTGAAGTATCATGTGAAGCCTTCCTTATCCTCGCCCTCTATCAGGAGGAGTCACACAGACCTCGCTCTAGCACCAGCAATACAATGAAAAAACATGTGTGCAGTGCTTCTACCCAAAGAAGCCTGTTAGATACTCAGCACCCAAGGTTTTACTGAGGGCTGGTCATGCAGGAGCCTTGGCCTAGCATGTACCAAAGTTCTAGACTCCCAGAAGAAAAGCAGGTTGTGATCATATAAACCATATTATTTGTCCAAACAGTTTAGTCACTCTTATTATTTAGGGAGTCTTTTATCAGTGTAGGGAAGTTTACCAGCCAAGTTCCCACATGCCAGCCAAGGGCCAACCTTGCAAGCTGAGCTTTTTAAGGATAACAGTCTCAGGTCAGCTATGTTAATTTAACTCTTTTCTGCACCGGAAGAGTGAGGAAAAGGGAGATGTAAATATGACGTCCAGGTTTCTACATTAAGAATGTAGATGGACACTGTTGTCACTTATGGAGATAGACGGGCCAAAGAAAGTATAGGTTTAGGAGAAAATTATTCCAATTCTGAACTCATAAAATTGGAGATAGCTATGTATGAGCTATTAGGTTAAATACGCTGTGTTGCAATCATAAACAACCTTAACATTCCAGTGGCCTAACACAAGTTTCTCTCTCACTTATTACATGTCTTTTATGGCTTGGTGGAAGTTGGTGAGTTGGGGGGGGGAGTAGGTGGTCTCTGTTTCATGTAGACACTCAGGGACCAAGGTTAGTGGAGGCTCCATCATCTAGAAGGTCAATTGGTGTGACAGAAAAGATGACTGAAGAGGTCATGTCAGCTTTTCCATGCTTCAGTCTAAGAATGATACACTGCATTTTCACCCATAGCCCAATGGCCAAAACTAGTAACATGGCCTCCACCAACTATAAGTGGGGCTGGGAACTGTGGGATAGTAGATGGGATGTTTGATGAACACCACTGTTTCTGCCATAATATCCAGGTGGGAATATCAGGCAGGTAGCCACAACAAATGAACGCTGTGGACTTTCATTTAGGAGTTATGAGCAAAAAGGTGGTATTTAAAGCCACCCTCTTTCTCATGATCTGAATTCCAATGGCCTAAAAAGGGCAATCTTGTCACCCTTTCTTCTTTGAAGAAATAGGAAATCCAGTTTGGTGGCTGCTCCTTAAACTTCTCTAGTGAAAATTATAACACACAGCTGTTTTCACTACTCACAAGATCAACTTTGTCTTAGGATTGAAGGCAGTTTTTGAACCTCTCTGAGAGGAAGGACTTGGTCCCAGAAAAGTCTTCCTAGAAACAGTCTGATGCTCAGAGCAGAGGAGTGGGGCTCATAAAGGTGAGAAGGGACATTTGAAACTATAGACAAAGATACCGA
>NW_011888792.1:13055488-13056413 GCF_000151845.1 Pteropus vampyrus
TTTTACACCCTCTCTCCTTAAAATTTTTACATCATTGATCCGGGCATCAAGACTTTTTAATACCCCCATGTGGCTCTAACTCTGGCATAGCCAGAGTTAAGAACCACTGCATTAGAAGAGCCAAGAAAGCTAAAATATATATATATATCAGATTCATCTAGCTTCCAGTTTTGAACACAAGTACGAGGTGGTTTTTTTTTTAATTCAGAGAAGTATAAAGAGAAAAAAAAAGTTGCAAAGTTCAAAATATGAAAGTGAAAATCTTACACTACCCCAAGCAACCACTAAATTTTTTTTTAAGAAAAAGATTACGTACTTACAAGTTGGTATCTCGAGAAATAATTTTTCACGCTAAAGAGAGCACACTACACATAGTATTTTATAGCTACAAGCAGTTCGTATGTCTACACGGTATTTCATTTGACCATTGTCCTGTTGATGATCACTTTAGCTATTCTCATTCCTTCCTGCAATAAACATCTTTATTACATGCACTGTGACTAACTTTTGCAAATATTTTTATAGGTAAATTCCTAGAAGTGAGATCGCTGAGTGCACTTAATATTTGGACAAATGTGGTGAGATTGACAAACATCTAAAAATAAATTGATGCCACCTACGATTGTCAAACACAGGATTAAGACTGTCAGTCCTAGCGGAACGTGGTTGGTCAGCGGCCGCGGTCAGGTGGGGTATCCTGGGGCGGAAGCTCTGGGGTCACGTGGGCGACTTCGCCCCGCCTGGCGGAGGCTCAGCGAGGTGGCCACAGACCTGGCTCACGCAGTAGCATCACGCGGGGTTCGCGACGGGCCGCTCTCGCCAACGCGGAACCAGACTGGCGGAAGGTAAGTTCTGTTCTCGCCGCGGGGTTGGGCGGCCGGGCGGGGGCGGGGCTCCCGGGGCCGCTGCTTCCGGCCGGACGGCA
>NW_011888792.1:13057303-13077550 GCF_000151845.1 Pteropus vampyrus
ATTTTAAATTCAGACCATATTTGGTGATATATATGGTGAGGTACACACACACACATCTTTGCTATAAGGTTTGGTACCTTCAAGATAGTTTATGCGCAGGCTACATCTTTTTATAAATCCATGGACGCTACTTAGATGAAATGTTTGGGATTTATATACCAATATTCACAAATTTAGACTCGTAAGATCTGGATTTGAATCTTGACTGCTACTTTGTGAGTTTGGGTAAGCTCTTGTTTCTGTTTTTGTTTTTTTTTTTTTAAAAGAGCCCTTTACCCTTAGTTTTCTCATCTGGAAAATAGGTGTAATACTCCTTGGGGTCCCGAAAGGATCATTGAGCTCATATATGCAAAGTCCAAGCAGTTGGCACTCACTCACTGAAGGGTGGCTAGTTTTATCTATTATTCTGCCATCCAAAGAGATGGTATAAAACTACTATCTAAGGCATTCCTCTTCTCTGAACCTAAGAGCAAGGGTGACACACCCTGGAGCTATGCATTCTGATAATGTGTAGGCCAAGTCCCCAGACTTAGGAAAAGCAGTTTCTTTAGTGCTCAAGAAGAATAACAAGTTACTTCCTTTAATTTCATGTTTCTTTTGTCTCCAGTGTCTTATGGAAACTTATTATGGTTTTTTTTTAAAATTCAACCTAAATGGATTCTAAACACTGGAAGGTATCTCATAGAGACTGGGATCCATTTAGCTAATTTGTAATTTTATGAGATGTTAACACTTTTAGAAACCTAATTTTAGGCATGGGTCAAAAAATATTTCTTGAAGAGAACTGTGGAAAAAGTTTTAAATTTTTTGGAAGTTTTCTTCATCTAGCCTGCAAACTGAATAAGCTGTTTAATTTTTCACTCACTTTGATTCAGTTAAGGTTCTACTATCTAAAAGTCAATTCAAAATAGAGGAAATGTGTGGGAACATATGAATAGTGCATCAAAGTAATAGTAATTAATATGAACATATTGACTCTTATTGTCTGGATCATGATATTTATATTATTTAAGAATAATATGGGTGCTAGTTATAAATAGTTACCAGATATGATTAATAGAACCATTTATGATGCATATAGGGAACAATTATTTGAAGAGTGAGATAATAGTTTCCTAAGCAAAATGAAAGACTGTAATCATAGTTCTCTGAAACCTTTATCATTTAGCCTCAGCTTTCTTTGCTTATGTCTTATCAGCCTCTGCAAAGTTCACTACAGTTTTCTTTGGTTGAGGGCAAACCGTGCAGACTGTATGTTCTAAGAGACTGAAACTTGAGGGAGGATTGTATTTGGTTCTCATTTATTTGGGAGCTGGGGAGAACTTATTTAACGTTTGATACTACTCCACATCTCATGTATTTTGTTACTTGCTTGATACTAGTATTTCTTTTCTAGTTTTTGCCTGGAAAATGAAAAGAGAAATACTCATTTCCTCCTCTAGTGCCAAGTTTTGAAATAAGGTGTACAAAATTCTCAAAGAGTCCATTCATGATCTATGCACAGGCACATTCTCTGAAGATAAGAGCGCCATTTTATCCCTTTTTCTTGGATTTTGGATCATTTGTTACATAATTATAAGGTAGGATACAACTTAAATATTGAAAAAGGAATTTTAAATATAAGACTAAATGTAATATTTTGAGACATTTAAGAAAAATTTTGTTTACTATACCCTTGTTTTTCTTTATAAACTTACTCTATATACATGTACACACGAATAATATATAGTTTGGTTTTGCCTGTTTTTGCTCTTGATAAAAATGGAAGCATACTATGAAGTCTTAAATATTTTTTTCATTTACATTTTTAAAAATTAATCCAACTTGGTGTAGCCATATTTTCACTGCTACATAGCAGTTCATTTAATAAATATTAAAATTATCCATTCTACAGTTTATTTTGAGTTATTTCCTGTCTAATTTGTTGTAACCATTCTTGTACATGTCTCCCAGTGTATCTGTGCATGTTTCTCTGTAACACCAAAGGTGGGATTATTGAGTCATAAGTATGTTTAACTTTACTAGGTTATGCCAAACTGTGGTAGCACTAATTGATGTCATCACTATCAGTTGCCCCATATCCTCGCCAAGACTTGGTATAATTTTTGCCAGTTTGTTAGATAGAAAATAGTATTCCATTTGTAACTTTGCTTTGTATTTTGCATTTTTCTACTAATGAAGTTGAGTGTCCTTACATGTGATTAGTGGCCAGAGTTCCCCTTCTGTGAAATGTTTGTTCCTGTCTTTGCTCATTTTCCTATGGTTATTTGGCATTTTCTTTCTGGTTTATAGGCGTTCTTATATATTCTAAATCTTAATCCTTTGTTGATTATATGTGTTGCAAATTCCATATTTCTTTCCTTTTCTTCAGACTATTTCCCCCATTCAGTTCATCTGTCTGTTCCCATTTTTCTTATTATTGCCCTTCTGTCTGTTCTGTCACAAAATGTGATAAAACCCACACATCCAACACTGTGGAGGTAAATACTACCACCTGAGCAATTTGTGAACTTTGGGTAGTTCCCAAACTGTTTTGAGATATACTAATCCAGCCTCTTGTCAGTCATGGCTAATCCAGATAATCATGACCATCATCCTCCTTGCCTTTTCTTTAAAACACTATATTTTTGCATTTTTTTGTGAAACTTTTTTAAAAAGCATATGTTATTTTTACAATCCTTTTAAAAAGTAGGTTGAGCAAAGATTAGCAATGCAAACTTCAGAGTACAAATTTGACATCTCTGCAATTCACACCTAAGTTGTACAAACCTAAAACCTGGGAGCTATCTTATTTATGTTTTTTACTTTAGCTCCTTCATTCCAGTATATCAACCCAACCTGTATACCTCACTCAAGTTTCCTCACTGTAAAATTAAAATACCTTTTTTTTATAGTAATATGTTGTAGGGATTAAATGAGTTAATAAAGTCTTAAAATGGTACCTGACATGTAGTTAACACAATATAATTGTAGCTACTGCTGTTATTACTGTTATTATTACTTTTTCTCCCCCACAGAGTCAATACCCTAGTCCAAGCCACCATCTTCTTCCCCAAGGACCTCTGCAATAGCTTTCTGATTTCTGTGCTTCCACTCGTTCTCCACACAGCCATGACTTTCTTTTAAAAGATCATGTTCACCATTTCCTGCTTTATACCCTGCAAGTGCCTTCCCATTGCTCTTAGAATAAAATCTCTACACACTGCTGCATGACCTGGCTCTTGTCTGTTTATCATTATACTCCAGTCTCTTTTCTGTTCCTCAGATTAACCAAGCCTTTTTTCCCTTTCCTTTAGGCATCTGTATTTGCTATTCTTATATCCTGGAGTTATCTTCCTTCAGCTCTTAGCATGTCTAGTTCATTTGTATTTTTCAAGTTTCAGCTCAACTGTCATCTGAGTCACCTTACCAGCCCATTCTTTTGCAAAATGGCCTCCCTCTGTTTCTCTCATACATTTCATTTTCTTCATGGCTCTTATGATAGTGTGTAATTATGTTATTTGTATTTTTTTTTATTATTGGTTTCACCAACTAGAATGTAATTTCTAGAAAGCAGAGACTTTATCTGTTTAACTTCCTTGAAGTGCTAGTCACATAGTGAGTGTTCAGAAAATATTTATCAAATGAATGATCATCTCTAACAAGGAAGGAGAACTTTGCAGGAGAATTCAAAGATCCACAGTTGAAAGTTTTCTTTTTATTTTGTAATGCTGCTATGCTAAAAATTATTGTCAGTAACCACTCCTTGAGAATTTTGCCTGCTTAATGTTTCAAATGTATATTCCTCCCTAAATAGATTACAAAGAAATTTGTCCATTAGTGTCCCAAAGATAAAATTAGATTGTGATTAGATGTTACCATAAATCTTTAATTTCTGCCATACAATAAAGGAGTTGAAGTAGCCCTGCTCCAAGATGATGGTCCAGGTACATACAGAATGCCTGAATTTTGTAGGCAGCCTCTGTCCTGTCCACCCATATTCTGGGGTAAGCTTGCTTTGTGCCTTTGCAGAGCTGGATAGTGTCCAGATGGTTAAAGATTCCCATTCTCCACCAGAGGGCAGAAATCATGCAGGGATAGCCAATAGTGTAATTATTAGGAAATAAAAGAAAAAAGCAAAACCCTTTGGTCTCAGTTTCTGTCTTGTGATTTTCATTTTATTACATGCAAAGAGTCAAAATATGCTCTTGCCTAAGGGAGGAGGCTCTTGCCACCCCTAAGGTTATACTGGTTCTTTACACTTTCTGAAAAGCATGGACTGCCACGATCTCTATCCTGATAGGGAAGAAAAGCAGGAATGTTTCCAGAAACTTTGGAACAAACTGTGATAAGAAAAGAGTAGAAATAACAGGATAGATTTGAGATTAGAAGTAGAAAAGGATAAATATAGAAATTCTTGAAAAGCAAGATTTATAGTTTTATTCAGAAACTATCAGAGAAATAAAAATTCCCCCATGTGGGAGGCCCTCAGGGAAATCCTCTACATGGGGCCTGAAACCCCTGACACTGATGCATCTTAATGTTTCTTTCTCAAGTGGAACTAATGGACTGTGACTCTGAAAAGTATATAGAAGGTCTCTATGAAAGGTTGCTCTCTAAGAAATAGGCTGTGCTGAGAAAAAATATATTTAGGATAGTTGCAAATTTTCTACTAAAACTTTGTTTAGAAATATGAGTTTATATACTTCTATAAATTAATTGAAGAGAACGTCATCTCTTTGAATGCCCAAATAAGGCAGAAGAAAGTAATGGCAATTTCTCATTTTAAAAAGTGAAAGGTATCCATATCTATCCCTTTCTGCTAGAATAGTAATCTGGTTGATCTGTAAGAGCTAGCTGCCTACTCCTGGCAAAACCAAGTGAGCCACCTCAGTCAAAAGGTCCAAGACTATTCAGACTATCATAGAAGCCTACCTTCAGCAGGATAATAACCAGATGTTGTTTACCATTGAGTTCAATTGGAAACAAAAGGACAGTGAAACTTTAGTCTCTGTGTCTTTGAAGTTCTGAAATATCCATCATATGAATTGGAATGACTAGTATAAGAGCAGCTTCAAAGTAGGGAGCCCTCCCTAATTTTAGCAAGCTTTAAGAGCCTCTAACTCAAAATCATTATGAACTATAATCCAGTATTTTTTGCTACCAAATGTTTTGCTACCAAAAATGCCTCTATCAGTCTCAGAGAAATCAGATTTATCTTAACAATATTATCATCTCGGAGTTAAGTTGTAGCCAAACTAGTGAAGACCTTTTGCAATTTTCTTTTTTTTTTTGGTTCAACTAGCATGGATCTTGATGGCTCTGAACAAGATCCTGAAATGAAGGAATATTCTTCTGTCTGTGTTGGCAGAGAAGATGACATTAAAAAATCCGAAAGAATGACAGCTGTTGTCCATGATAGAGAAGTAGTCATTTTCTACCACAAAGGAGAATATCATGCTATGGATATTCGCTGTTACCGTAAGGTTTTATTTTTCATTTGCAAATCTTATATTTGTTTACTACCACAAAATTATCAAAATTTCAGTTTTTTTAGTAACTAGATGTAATATTCAATTCCTTTTCAGATTCAGGAGGACCTTTACATTTGGGAGAAATAGAGGTATGTAAAATTAAATCTATTCTCAACAAACTCAGATGCTTCCTATTTATATTCGTATTTCATTCTGTATTCAAAAATAATCTACATTTGAATTTGGACTATTTTTAATGCATTGAGTGTAACTGCTAATATTCTAGGAAGTCACAGCCCTACAACATAAAGAAAACTATTTCACAGATAAATGTGAGAAACATGCATATCTTCTGACTTAGCAATTATACTCTGTGATATCTACCCTACAGATGTAATTGCATAAATGTTTAAGTATATATACATATATATGAGAGGTTCATTGCAGCATTATTTTAATAAAGAATTGATGACAACCTAAATGTTTTAACAATAGGAAACAGTTAAATAAATTATAAATAGCCATGCTACGGAATACTATTAAATTAATGAGGTAGATATATGTGTTGGTATAAGGGAATCAACAATATATTTTTGGGTGAAAAATGCAAGTTATAAAATAATAGGTCTAATGCAACCCCATTTTTAAAATAAAAAAAAAATACTTTTTACTTTATCCACTTCTGCATAGTTTGAATTTTTTCCAATGAGTATATATTACTTTTATAATGTAACAAAAATATAAATATATATTTTTAAAGAAAGAAACCACACTGAGAGCTTAACTGAGGAAGGGGATGATAGGACTGTCTTACGTCCTTGCATTCCAAAACTAGCTGCCTTATAATTTGTTTTTCTACTTTAAAAAACCGGTCTGTCTGTTTGTCTGTGCCTCTCTCACTCTCTCTCTCTCTCTGACTTCATTTACCTAGTTCCACACCTGCTCTGTTAAAGGACACGTGTTTAAATTATGAATGTTAATTTATGAATTATGAAAATGTGAATGTTTGCTAACAGTTCTGTGGTGATACAATATCAGCATTCCTGTCCTTCTGGTGTAGAGAAAAGCACCTGGTAATGATAATGTGGAAAGAATCTTCCTCTGTTTCCGGCCATAATGAAAGCTGGAAGACCATGCTACTCAAACTGTGGTCCACAAAGCAGGAATACTAGTGTCACCTGGGACTTCTTGGAAATGCAGAATCTTGTGCCCGCCCTAGGCCTACTGAATTTAAACAAATCTGCATTTAAGTGAGATGCAGGTGATTCTTGTGCTCTTAAACTTTAAGAAGCACTGCTTTAAGACAGTTAAAAAGTTGAGAATTGACTACTTTGGATCATAAATCATAAGCTTCAGATATTAAGTTCAAGAGAGATTACTAAAAGCATGAGTGCATTCTTCCAGCAGCTAGTGAAAATTCCTTTAGAAGCACATGAAGCCCTTGTCTCATTTCTGTCAAGGAAGTGACTTTGACATTTAATGGATAAACAGCACAGCTGCAGTAACATGGCTACTTCCTGAATTAGTTATCTTCTGATAGAGCTCTCACATACTGGGCTTATAATCAATTACAAAAGAGACTTGATGTCTGCTAAGAGTAGGTTCTGCCTTATGTTGAATAATTTGTCAATGGGAGGAAAAAGAGAAGCTGGCCTGTTATTTAACCTGGTTCTTCTGCAATAGATTCTGGTCTGAGTCTGAGGTTTATTGTGAACATTAGAAATGTCAGACTATTAAATCAATTATTTCCTTCCCTAGGATTTTGATGGACGGCCGTGTATAGTTTGTCCCTGGCATAAATACAAAATTACTTTGGCAACAGGAGAAGGACTATATCAGTCTATAAACCCTAAAGATCCATCAGCAAAACCCAAGTGGTGTTCCAAAGGAGTAAAGCAAAGGATTCATACAGTGACAGTGGACAATGGGAATATTTACGTGACTCTTTCTAATGAACCTTTTAAGTGTGACTCTGATTTTTATGCCACTGGAGACTTCAAAGTAATTAAGAGTCCTTCCTGATAAAATTATATGGCAATGAAAAGTGTTGTGTATGTTTTGAAAATAATAATATATTGTTTAAATAATACCTTGCTTAAATACCAAAGATGATTAATTTTTTCCAGCATAGGCACATTTATTACTTATCTTTAAAAATCATGTAATCTTTAAGATTACATGATTTTTAAAGATAAGTAATAAATTTCTTATCTTTAAAAAAGATAAGGTTCAAAAGCACATGAACTGAGTATGATGTAAGGATTATCATCAGGATTTATAGAATACATGTCATCCAATTTTCTGGATTGATTAGGACCTGAAGGTTATAGATCTGGTATGTGCCTTTTAAGAAGGATGAAAATAATTTGAAGTAATTAAACTGAAGAAAAGGTAAAAAATAACATCTACTAAGAAAAATTTGGGTGGAAAAAGACCTATGTTGTAGCAGATTTCATCATGGAAAAGTTTTAATATATACAAAGGAAACAGAATAGTATAATAAACTCCCATCGCCCAACTTCAGCAATTACCAGCATTCTCCCATTCTTGTTTCATTGATACCTCCATACATTCCTCACCTCCCCTATTTGATTATTATTATTACTTTTTTTTAGGTAAAATTTAAACACATTGAAGTGTTTAAATCTTAACTGTCAATTTTTCCAAATATATAGCAGACTTTTTACACTTAAAAAATGCCTTCAAAAATGGGATCAATTTACATGCTGAATTTAAAAATAAGGAACTTATCAGTATGCTGGACATCAAAACCAAATAAACTTTGGCTCAGTGTCTCTCCAAACAAGCCAGTCTTAAAGTAGGAAGACACACACAGTTGCTGCCCAACCATGGGAGATGTGAAATCTCCTATTTGGTAAGCCAAAGTACTCTGAATGCCTATATGAAATTTTCAAATACATGGTTTTTTCTTTTTTTTTTTTTTAGGGAACTCTGCATATATGTACAACTATTTCATGTAAGCGTTATAAAGAGAAGAGATATAAGGTGTTGTTCCTCAGAATTCTTTCTGCTGAGTTGATGTTAAGTTGGTTGACCCTGTTTTTATTATGCCAATTATTTGTGACCAGCATTGTTCTGGTTGCCTGGTGTTCACACTGCACTAAATACCCTGAGTGCTGGTCCTCTAAAACTCAGCAGCACATAGAATATAAGAGTAAGTGGAACCAGAAAGACCTAGGATGAGCAGAATATGAATTTGGAGTGAGAAGAGCTGTTAGTCAAGATTGGAACCTAGTCTCAAAGAACAGCAATCTTCTTAGTGACATTGGATTGAATTAAGGCTCCAAACCTAATAACTAGAATTCTAAGGAGCCCACCTGGACTCTTTTCCTTGATTATTATAAAAATAACAAGTGAATAAAGTATGCATCATTAAGGCTATGCTTATAGAACCCTTTGCTACATATTATTACATTTCTTTTTCTGATGCAATTTGGGTAGCATGAGATAATACAACACTTGATACATTTTTCAGACTACCAGTAAAGATCCAGGCTTGGGCTTTGTATAAATACTGTTTATGGCAGCAGCTACTCAGCAGGTACAGAAAATGTATTATCTTTGGGATGGGGACATCCCAACCTATTATATTAGATGCTAATCCTCCAGTGACCAGTCAGGTCTTAACATGTGGCCAGAACTTAAAATTCATGAAAGAAACGAAAGTACCTTCTATAGGTAAAACCATGGCCCTAGTTTGCAAGTATTTTCTCTCAGGATCCAGTGGCAACAATGAGTAATATGGACTTGATTTCTGGTTCTAGATTTGGTACTCTAAATCTGGAAATAAAAAATGTCCTGTCATGTTCTGTCCTCATATATAGAAATTTTCTCATCAGATTTGTAAATAATACCGTTTTAGAAATTTATGACGTCTATGAATTGTAAGTCCTTCATAATTTACAGATAAGTTATACAAGAATTGATAATAGGCAGACTCAAACTATGCAGCCTGTATATAGAAAACAAATACTCTTTTAAAAATATCTCTGAAAAAGATATGTAGCCTTTTGATAGGGTGGAGTTTTTTTCCCTCCCAGAAAAATAATTGAAAAGATACTTGAAACAAATCTTTAATAAAAACATAAATATATTATAAATATACCCATATTATAAACCACAGCATAAAATCTAACCCACCAAAATGGTACATTTTCTTGTTCATTATAAAATATATAGTTAGTTATACATATATTCTAAATCAAGATTCATTTCATTTTCTTTACCATATAAATACTTAAGAATGACATTTTATTAGTAATTCCTCACCCCCCCCTTTTTTTTAAAGTAGAGCAGTCAGTGTATGAAAATTAGTTTACTAGTTTCGTCAGATGAAATGTCAGATAACTCTTAGGCTCTATTCAGATATTTGTGTTCATATTTGTTCATTCATTCATTTCAGTTGACTGGTCAAATACAGAATGTAAAACCTGGATCTTATTACTCAACTTAGTAGGAAGTTTGGGGCAATTGGAAATACTGTCTGGCTTCTCCGGTAATGACCTGTAAGGTTTTGCTTTGATTTCAACTTCAGGAAACATAGGCTCAGAAAGAACAGGCTCAGAAAAGGCTTTTCTGATATTTTCACTCTCCTCTCTGTTTTGCCTTATGGATTCTTCTTCTTGGAAAATTTTCTTTACCTTCTCCAATACAGCATTAACACAGACTGTCTAATAAAAAAAAATTGAAAAATGAATTTTCTTTTTAAGCTACTAAACTTACAGATAGAAAGTCTAATAAAATGTTTAACATAAAGCTATTAATCTACATATTCTAATAAAGAAGCACTTCCTTTCAGGAACCCCTGGCACATGGTAAACATCAGGAGATTGATTCCTTGTTCTAAATATATTATTACTCCATAATCTAGAAAGAAAATTAAAACCTACTATGATTCAATAAAGAATGTTTTACATCTTGTCTCAATTCATTAGATGTTTTACATTTTTATTCTGATTTAATTATTAAATGAAACATTTCCTTTATTCTCCTGATTTAATTAAATGAAATGTTTTCTGAGAGGTGGAATTTGTCTCCAAACATGATAATATCTCAAAGTAGGTTTTTGTTATTGCTCCCCCACCCCACCCGGGACTTTGCTTATGCCTATGTGTACAACTAGAAGGGCATAAACATGTTGGTTAAGAATTTAGTAAGCTAGTAGATCAATTATTTTTAAGCAAACATGTGATCCACTTTCCCTCAGAAAATGCCATTCAGTACTTTAAGTGTCAGAAAACAAAATATATAGAGAAAAATAATTTCAAAAACAGTGTCACTAAGAACTATATCCATTAAACTTATTCTGTAAGTTTACTAATGATGAAGATGGTGATATGTCAAGTATTTAAGGCAAGCAACAAAATAATAAAATCCATGAAATAAAACCTAGATTAACTAGCAGAGATGCTTCAAGGTGATAACTGGCTGTAAACACTTAGAACATTTTCAGAGAGTAATAGAGAAAGAACTACGGGGCTCAGCTTGAAGCACCTCGATTTTCTCCTGACCTGTCTCCCTCCTACTATAAAATGGAGAAACATCAGATGCTTTCTTTTACTTCCCTGTAGTTAGCTTGTGCCCACGCGACCCTGTTCTGGCCAAAGAAATAAAACACGTCTGTTGGGGAGGAAGTCAAGAGGATTTTTGGAAAAGTTTTTTCTCCTGAAAAGAAAGACTCTCTGTCTTTTGCCTCTACCTATTCCCCTCCTTCCTGCTTTAGACACTAGTATGGATGTGATACCTTAAGAACCAAAAAGAACAAACAGGATAGCAGAAGAGAAAGACAGAAAAGCCCTGGGTTTATGATGACATTGTAGATCCACTATACAAACCCGGGAACTGCTTAAGTCCAGGCTTCTAATCAGGTGGAATATTTAAATGTCTTTATCTATTAAGGCACTATTAGGAATTTTTTATTACTTGCATCCAAGTATATCCAAACTTAGAGCTATAAAATTTGAGGTCCATCACTTCCAGCTGCGAGCAATTTCATCCATTTATCCCAAATATGATTATTTTCTATGTATGTGAAAAAGGTTGGGAAGCCCTATCCTATTTGATACATATCTTCTTTCCTCGCCTATAAAATTTCATCTTAGCCTATTCTAACCACTTCTGTCTCAGAAAATGAAAGGTCTTGATCAAATGAGTATCTGTCTTTGCATTTAACCTATACCCTCTCATCTTCCCTATCAGTTATTCCCTGCCTCTTCAACCTCTCATTCTTGACTGGCTCTACCCCTTCAGCCTGTAACATGCTCAAGTATCTTCCATCCTAAAATATAAAATTAAAAATCCAACTACGGCCATGTTACCCTGAACAAGCCCGATCCCATCTGATCTTGGAAGCCAAGCAGGGTCGGGCCTGGTTAGTACTTGGATGGGAGACCACCCAGGAAGACCAGGTGCTGTAGGTATAAAAATAAAAAATAAAATAAAATATAAAATCAAATAAAGGGATTATAAACTGACGAGGTCCTTGCAATTTGTGAGGTCAACCAAGGGTTGCCTCGCCTAAAAAAAATAAAATAATTAAAATAAATAAAAATCCCAGGGACCCTTTTTTCCCTCTTGGTGGCTACACACTCCCTCTTGACCAAACCAGAATGTATATTCACATTTTCTATTTTATCATCTCTTCACTCCAAAGCTTGCTTATTTGTCTTTTTTGTCCCATCACACCACTGAAGTAGTTCTCCAGATGGTTAATTCCAACATCTTTACTACTAGATCTAAAGAACACTTTCAACTCTTCATTTTACTTGACTTTCTCAGCTTATATTTGACACTTAACCACTTAAAACTCTGAGTCTCCATTTCCTTGACACTGTTTCTCATTCTCTTCCTACTTTTCTGATTATTGTTTCTTTGTCTCCTTCATGGATTTCTTCTTAGCTCAACTTAAATGTTGCTATTCTGCACATTTCTGTTGACTTTGCACTCTTTTCACTTGGCATGGTTCCACTTAGGGTATTAACTTTAAACATATATGGTATTTGCTTTCAAAACCATAATTCCAGACCTGACCCCTCCTAGGTCTTATATATGACCTATTATCCAGTCACCAAAAATTGTTTCTATTACCTACTTAGAAAGTTAATAGCATGACAAATCATGTGGGATGATTTCAAAGCCTTTTTGGAATTAAGAGTTAATTTTGGTGTTGGTCTGGTTTGTTTTAGTTTCGCCATAGCCATTTCATCTCACCCATTTCTGCAGCGTGTTTGTATCCTAGCTCAACTGAATGCCAATTTTGTATGAAATTCGCATGTAAGATATTGAGCATGTCTCAAAAATTCTAAACACTTGCAAAGTATTCATTTAATAAATTCAGTTTTTTTAACTGTAAATGTGTTTAAAAGTAATTTATTTTACTTTTTTCTCCAAGATGTTATGGCTATTCTTGACCCCTTTACATTTACATTCTTGACCCTATAAATTTTAGAATAAACTAGTCAACTTACACACACACTCCCCTCAGATTTGAACTGGGATTGCACTGAATCTATAGATTATAGGGAAATTTTAATCTTTATTATTTTATGTTTCAATATGACCAAAAATGTTAACAAAGATGTTCAAAACCTCTAACCCCCCAAAAAAAAATTTAAGAGAAATTTAAGAAGACCTAAATAGAGGGATATACTTTATTCATAGATTGGAAAGAGGACTTATTCTACTAGTTATTAAGACTTATTATAAAGCTCCTGTAAATAAGTGTTGAATTGGTGCAAGAATAGACAACTAAATCAACTATATAGAATAGACAGTCTATAAACAGATCTACATTTGTAAGGACACTTGATTGATGACAAAAGAAATGTTCTGGGGAGATTGGAAAAGGGTTTTTTCCCTAATATATTGAGTTAGTTCAAGTGGATACTAATGGAGGAAAAATTTGACCCTTATCTTATACCAATTCCAGATGGATTATAAATCTAAAAGCAAAAGGTAAAATAATAAAGCTCCTAAAATATATCAGAGGGAATAGTTTCATCACCTTGGGTGTACATCAAAATTCCCTAATTAAGACATATAAAGCATTTAACATAAAAACAGTAAAAAACTGGACTACATTAAAATTAAGAACTTCTATTTTAAAAGACACTGCTAAAGGAGTGAAAAGGTAAGTCACAGAATAAAAGAAATTTTCCCATATGTAACCAAAAGAGGGCTTGTTCCTAGAATACACTTTTAAAATACAAATCAATAATAAAAAGATGGACGACTCAAGAAAAAATTAGAAGAGATAACAGAAATTCACAAAAAAGATACCTAAATGTCCAATTAATTTATTAAAAGGTACTCAATCTCATTAATAGTCAAGAAAATGTAAGTAAAAACCACCGTGTGGTAATACTACATACCCACAAGAATGGCTAAAGTGGAAAAGTTTGATAATACCAAGTGTCATTGAAGAAGTAGAGCTTCTGGGACTCAATCTTCTGGTATCAACTAATAAAACCCTTTTGGAAAACAGGCAATATCTACTAGAGATAACACATGCATATTTTATGGTCCACCAATTTCACCAAAACATATGTACAAGAATATTCATAGCATCTGCTTCACAACAGCTAACACTAAATAATCTAGATGTTCAATAGTAGGATGGATAAATGGTGATATAAATAGTCAATCAATGGAATACTACACAGCAATGAAGGTCAACAAACTACTGCTACAGGCATCAAATGAATGAATCTCACAATGATAATGTGAAGCAAAAGAAGACAAATACAAAAGAATATATAGTAAATGTTTTCGTTTATAAAAAATTCAAACGAAACTCTCTGATAGTAGAAGTATAAATAGTGGTTGCCTTCACAGAAGAGGTTAGTGATTGTGAGGAGGACAAAAGAGAAGCTTCCAGAATGATGATAATGTTTTGTTTCTTGATCCGTACGGTATATAGGTTAATAGATTTTGTGATAATTCATCAAGCTGTGTACTTTTCTCTTTGTAATACTTTTTTTTTTTTCAAATTTTAAGTATAAATGGTAAGTATAAATGGCAATGGAGTAAAAGAAAATAACCCTTTATAATTTATAAAACCTTTTATATTTTTGTCATGCTTTTTAATGGGCCTTTTTTTGAATTACAGCATTTGTAATTCAAAACACACTTTTTAAAACATATATTTGTGTTCCCCAAAATCACACACCTAAATAATGGAATACTGAATTTTAGCCAACCACAGCATGATGGCTGAAACAAACACCAACTAAATGAAAGCAAAACCAAAATGTTTTGACTAAGTAGTAGCAAACTTTATAAAAATAAAATAATTTTAGTTATTTAAGCAAATTAGCTTTTAGTGGATTGAAGTAAATTTTTAATGTAAAATGATTTTGTACAACAAGAGAATAGTACCTTGGTTTATGAATAGACTGTACAGTATATCTCTAACATTACATAAAAATAAGTATATTTATTTCTAGATTCCAATAATTTTCTTAACTTACCAAATAAATGAGTGCTGCATATGAAGCACATATTATGCTAGTTAAAGCAGTCTTTGCTGGAAAGGAAATAATTTCAAACAAAGAACCCTTTCTGGCCTGAAAAAACAGAAGAGAGTTTTCTTATCAAAACAAAAGTTTTCAATGTCACAATGTTAAATTTTACAATGTTATTGTAAGAATTTAAATGAGAATTTAAATATTTCTTTCTAAAGAAAATCATCTACTTTAGATCTCTCTGGGGTTTTTTACATCCTGAAAATATACTAATTAATTTTTCTCCTTTTACAGAAAGATATTCTCTTTTGCTAATCAAAACCTATGACAAATCTATGAAAAACCTTGCATTTCCAAAATCTAAATTACCTTAACTTTTTTACATTTACCAAGTGCTCACTAGGGGGTGCTGCTGTGCATGTTAGAAGAACAATCTTCTTTGTTCAAATTCATGTAATCATCCTTTACAAAATTATTCATTTCTTCAATTAAGCAAAATATTGAACATTTTCTGGAGATGAATGACCAGCTTGGAAATGTTAATCATGAGACTGCTGAAGGCCAGCATTAACCTTAGATGATCGTCGAGCTTCAGGAAGTGCTCTGTGCTCATATCCAGCATGCACTTTGGAAACGCACAGAAGGTTTACACCAATAATGAATCTGTCTCTCAGATGCTTCTAGCTTCTGGTAATAGAAAGTGTACCTGCCTAAAATATAATAGTATAACATATTCAGTTTAAGGGAACAATGCTCTTATAGGCCACCTCTGTCGCCTTGAGCAGCATATGAAATGAGGACATTAGGGAAAACATCCCCTTTCCATTCAGCAGTGCAGTGGCAGTTAGCCATGCTCCTCTGAAGAGCCAAGCCATCAATGAATGCCTTCAATAACTCTCAAAAGGTACAGGCTGTAGCGAATAAAATCATGTAATCGCACAGCAAAAATGCACACAAACTAGAAAGAACAGTATGTATGTATTCATTAAAAAGTTACTTATAACATTGACAAACCAAAACAATTAACGAGAGTGATTAGATAAATTATGCTATATCCACTCAATGGTTTACTGCAGCCTTTGAAAAGGTACCTCTAAAGAACATGTGATAACATTTTATTGAACAACATTTATAAGGCGCTGTGTACCAAGTCCTGTTCTAAGTGCTTGTCATTGTAGTAAACTGTTTTTGCTCCCTGCTTCCAACTGAATGATGAACAAAATTACCCATCACAATTTCCCTTCTTCTCTCAAGAGATTTATGGAATGCTGAATCCAAGAATTCTATCTATCCTAGTGGCTAAGGGATGGCAGTGGGGGTGGGGATTCCCTTCTTATTCCCAATCTTTGAGGCCACACCAACTCCTAGACATAGGAATAGGTAGGGGCAGTTTTAGCCCCCTCCATAAATCAGTCTTGACAATTTCCCAGCAATTCCTGACTTCTGGAAAGAGTTTCCAGGAAATGAAGCAGCTGTTGCTGTTTCCCTCTTGCTAGAAGAATCGAAATGATAGATAGCGTGCCTTCAAATTCTACTATTAGGCTACAAGGAGACATCTGTTATATGAGTAGAGAGAAGATTCAGACATTAGGAAGGAAAGCAGGTACACTTCAACAAAATGCCTCCTAGTAGAGTAAATAATTACAAGTTTGTGAATTTTTGAATGTTAAGTAGGAGGTCCATATTCAATAGCTGGTAAACCATATACAAAAAAAAAAAAATCAGGGTCTGCATGCATAAGAAATTATTCTATTTCTGTTTCACTGCATCTTTCTTTTTCAGATTTGCCTTTCACCTAAAAGTAATTTAAATTGAGTAGTTTCAAAATAAATTATGTATTTAACACGTTATGCTTCTGAATGACGAATCTATATGTTGTCTAAGGGCCACTTTTTTGCTATTTTAATGCTTTTAATGAATACTTGCTATTCCTGTGACAAATCATCCCTGTAGAAAATACATTTATTTACTCCAAAATTCATGTGGCTACTGGCAAGTGGCCATTTTTCAATTTTATGACTCACTTGCAATACATGTTTTTTCATATTATACCCTGTTTCATTTCTGGCTTACTATGAGCAGGGACAGTATATAGCAAAAACTGAAATAAATAAACAGGAGAAATTTGGTAAATGGGAGGCTTTACTTAGATTGTCTTGGCTTAGTTCAAAACTTTTATCTTAACTTTGTTGTTATATTAATTTTATGTCATTTGCATATTTAAGTTGAAAGTATCTTGGTATCAATATTATGCCCATATAGTTCTTTTTTTAAAAAAAAATTGGTGATATTAACACATAAGCTATATAGATATTTCAACAGTAAAAACATTTCAATCTCTAACTAAATTTCTCCCACATAATTTTGACTGCCTCATCTCATAAAAGAACTATGTTCACTTTATTTTCACTAATAATGAGGAAAATCACAAAAAGCAAACTATAAGCAGATTAGAAAATAAAGATCCACTCATAGATGACTTAAAGGTTAGAAAACTCCCAGGCTCGACTTAGTTTTTGTTGTCCAAAAACACCTTGATGAGGGATATCAAGGGAATAATAGGAAAAACTCACACAGTGATTCACAAGTAAGTACTGTAAGAAGAGCTGACTGCTGTTAATAGATAGGTCCAGAAAAAAGTGCTTCCTATAAGTTTGGGAAAGCTGTATGACCATGTCTTTGCTTAGCAACCCACAATACTCATGAAGACAGGAAAGACTCCTCACAGTCCACAGTAAAGAAACCTATTTGACTTTGTTTATCCCAATATTAACATCCTGTGGGGCACTGTTCTTGAATAAGCTCTTAATCAGGTGGTCCTATTGGCCAAAATGGAGAATTCTGTCTTCAAGATGCCAGTGGTACTGCTTTCTAGGAATCGTCCATTTTCCCAGGGTCTTGAATAACACCACCCAAGACAGCCTCACAGCATGCCCGTCCATGGACCTACAAAAGTTCCTGATATTTGTGAGGTTTATAGTTTAAACCTCAAACTGGAGTTTACCTTGGAGGGTTAGGGATGAGGAAGAAACTTTACTTAGAAAAGCATCTGACATTTATTCTGAAAAAGGGAACACAAGTCACCGGGATTTACCTATGACACAGGCATTTTAAAGGCTGAGGGTTTTCTACACTTTTGCCTATATTTTGCCTACACCACTCTACAGTGCCTGTACAAAGTAGAAACAGTCATCTCTGATGCCACTATAAGGAAGATTCTATCACAGGAAGAGCTCCTGGTCCTGTGGCCTTGGACTGGCCTGCCAAAGTCAACAACTATGTCTGGGAGCTGACGTGTCTTGGCTGAAGTCAGCACTCAAGTTGATTATCTAGGTCACTGCAGCTTAGAGCAGCTGCAAACATCACTCAGCCAGGCAGTTTACAAACCAAAGCAGTTGCACCTTTCTTTGAGTACTGGTGCTGGGAATGTTAAAAATTACCAGGATATTCTCTATTCAGTTTTCCATTCCTGAGGCCCTTTATAGAACTAGCAGATATATCACTACAACCTCAGCCACACAGAACCTGGAAAGGTTTGAGAAGCAACCTGACTCAGCACCGATAGAGCCAGATATAAAGTCTTTTTAACAAGGTGGCCAGCTGGAAATTCGTAGCCCCAGCTCTCTGTGCTCGTGTCACAAAAAGCCATCAGAATCCCTCCGGGTCATCTGTATCAGTTGGATCTTTGAATAGTTCATATTTGGTATATCTTTGAATATGCTAAGATATTCAGGAAATGCTCTGGAACTGATCATCCAACCGAAAAGTCCTGGGTAGATTGTCAATGGAGCTTCTGTGATAGTGTCCATTCTCTAATTACCTCGAGGAGACCATTTCTATATGCTTCATCTCAGATCACATTAAAGGGCTAAAACTCTATCCTAGTTATAGTAAATGTCCTAATGAAAACACTCCTCTATTCCGTGTTCTTGAGGGAGATAATCTGCCTGACTGGAGAGCCCAGCTACATAATATCCAACAGAATTTTGGTAAAACCATTTACAATGCCGTAGGTAGATCATCCTCTCATCAGTGATGAGACAGAACACATGAAGAGGATCTTTGACACATACCTACAAATACATTAACAAGGCAGCTTTCTCTCCTATATAAAGTGATGTCCTTCATGCATCTACAAAGTATACCCCCTTGTATAGCAATTCCAGATTTCACTCCTTTTACTTCTGTACACCACAAAATTCCACCTTGACACACACAGCCTCACAATTCTTGAATTCATGTTGGAATCCACACTGGGTATGTTGAACTCTGTCACTTTAGGAAGGGACAGCAGTGTACCAAGGCTGGTATAGGTCTTCTGTGCTTTGCCACTTACTTCTCAGCAAACTCTAGTACTGTGATATCCTCTATTCACAATCCATTGACCTCCACCACCCCTCAGACATCATTCTGTTGCTTCTTTGACTATCCAGGCCATCGTCTTCACTATTTATACTTATATTTCAGCCATCAGATTCAGACTTTCGGATTTGAGATATCTTGTTTTCTTTCTTGCTACAACTTAAGTTTCCTCTGTGAGGCAATTCTGATTCTCTGCCCTAGCTAATACATATGACCCAAGTAAAGCTTCTTCCTCACTCCCACCCTCAAGGACCCTGGAATCTCTGACCTGGCACTGTTCCCACTTGTCTCACTCCAGCCATGTAGAACTACTTACATTTTCTAAGTAAGTCATGCTTTCTTCTCTCATCTCAGCATCTTAATATGTACTGTTCTCTTCCTAGAATGATTCTCTTACTTATTTACCTGGCTAATTTCTCCTCCTTCAAGTCTCAGATCAAGTATCATCTTCTAGAAAGCCTACACTGACTACTCTTTGCAATCACGCGCTCCTTGTTAATACTTCCATAGTATATTTTGCACACTCAATCGTGCACTTGCTACACTTCACCAGCATTGCGTACTTACTATCATTCCCACAGTTCATGAGGCAAGGGTGAGACATCTATAAATCCCTAGTACCTAAACTAGTGGTTTTACAGGCCGGGTTTTCAATAAATATTTGCTGAATGAATGGAAAAGTAGAATTACTTTACCTCCCTCCAAAAAACTCTACCATCTTATATTAAAATTTGTAAAAGATATTAAGAAGTAAAGCTGAAGGATATCTAGTTCCTGCAACATGGCAGACTGAGCTAATGGGGAACGTCTCACACAGGAAAATCTACAAATGCTATATAAAATCATAGTTCAAAATTTTAATATAAAATGAAGTTGAAAGGTAGAAAGAAAGAGAGGAAGGAAGGAAGGAAGGAAGGAAGGAAGGAAGGAAGGAAGGAAGGAAGGAAGGA
>NW_011888792.1:13077600-13079931 GCF_000151845.1 Pteropus vampyrus
GGAAGGAAGGAAGGAAGGAAGGAAGGAAGGAAGGAAGGAAGGAAGGAAGGAAGGAAGGAAGTGTCTCTGCACCAGGAACAAAGAGGGAACTAAAAGTTGAAGCAGTAAATGTGTAAGTAGACCCTGAAATAATGACTAGGGGCTTGAGTTTTAATAAAGAGACTGGAGATGAGACTTAGATACACATGAGGTGAGGATTAGGCCTTTGCATAGTCAGTCTCAGTGAAAGTGAGACTAGGACAACAGCACCCATCAGTCTAGGAAGAAAGCTGGTCTCTACCAGGGGCTGATACTCCTGGAGCACTAGCAAAATCCTTTAGAAGGAAAGTTCTGCCATCAAGGCTAGAAGAGATTTCTATTTTTTTAGAAAAAAATGCTCTTTGAAGAAAAGGTTTCAGTTAAAAAATACCAAAGGAAATTATCTACTATAAGTAAGATACAATATAGATCACGATAGTCAGAAATATTTGCATCCCTCAAATATTACAAAGAATAATCTTTAAAAATACCCTAAATAAGTATATTTAAAATAATTAAAGATAGTTTTAAAAGATATAATAAACCTGTAAAAGACACTTTGAGTAGAAAAAAATAGAACACCAAATAGAACTTCTAGAAACAATAAAGATAATGTTTGAAATTTAAAACACATTGAAAAGAGCATATTAGATACAGCTGGAGAGAACTGGTTAACTGGAAGATAGCTCAGAGGAAATATTCAAAACGCATCAAAAAGAGATAAAGAAATGAAAATATGAGGAAGTAAAAAGACAAAAGAATAAAATGAGAAGGTCCTAAGTACGTTTAATAGGCATTCCAGAAGAGATTAGAGAAAATTAGAAAGAGGTAATATTTGGAGAAATAATGGCTAAGAATTTTCCAGAATTGAAGAAACTATTCTCAGATTCAAGAATCACAATGATTCCCAAGTATACCTTTTCTGAAAAGTATTTTGACAACAGATAATAAAATTAAAGATGTGCATCCCTCATGACCCAGCAATCCCTCTTCTAGATATAAACCTATAGAACGTCTCATATATATGGATAAGAAGTCATTTACAAGTGTTCACTGAAGCACTGATTGTAATACAAAAAAAATTGGACACTAAATTGTCTATCTGTCTTGTAACAGACAAACCGTGGATTATTTCTTAGAATACCACAAAGAAGTTAAAATAATAAATCATAGCTACATATGTCAAAAATAATGAGTGAAAAAAAGAAGTTTTAGAAGGTTAAGTACATTATATCTTTTATATAAATTTTAAATATACATAGATAATAGATGTATACAAGTGTAGTAAAAATATAAACATTTACATGGAAATGCTCACATCAACTTCAGGATAGCAATTACCTTTGGTGGAGAAAAAAGAGGACAGGATCGGGCATGGTTAACATATTTTTTTTATAAAGGAAATATCTGAAGGCAATGTGGCAAAATATTACTACCAATGTAAATTTCGGTGGGACTTCTGATAAACTACCTTTTATATATATTTTTTTAATTTTATTGATAAGAATTTTAAAGCTATGTCCTAAGACAAATAGAACAAGAGCAAAGGAGAAGAGATTGCACAGGTGTTGATCTTGAACTGATGTCAGAAGCGACCGTCGCAGTCAGCATATGGACCTTATTTAGACAAGTTATTTAATCCCTCAACCTGTTTCTCTCATCTCGGGTTCCTGGAATAAGTTGTCACAGCTAAGCTCTAAATTTACCCCTAAAACTCACTATCAGTCAAGACAAAAAGGCAAACGCATTGTGGCTTGTGTTCTCATTATTAGATAAAAGAAAATACCAGTTCAACTGGAAATATAGATTATTCTTCTATCACTGAATTTTCCTGAGGATCAGGAGATAATTCTCCATGGATGTCTCTCATTCCTATACAGATTGGTTCTTCTGAGCAAAGGATATTGTTGAATAGCAAACAGCTTTGGAAGCTAGACAAAGTATTTTTCTCTAGAGAGATCTAGAAATGTACCTCCTAAGACATGTCACAAGGCACAAAAGATAAAGCCCTTTCCTTCCTCTCTAGAGAGACATTTGCTTCTCTCTCCCTCGCCCCTTCTCTCCCTCTCTTCTCTCTCTCTCCTTTTCTCCCAGAGGCTTGTGGACATGCCAGCATCCCTATCAAAGGCTTAATCTAGCTTCAGGCTTCCTCTCCTGTGATGCAACTTACCACATACATGCGCAGGTAACATCTAGCTCTCATCATACTGCCTTATGGAAACTGAGGTATAGGGAACTGACATAAGATATTGCTCTGGTTGCTGCTTTTACTGTGAATAATAAACCATCTGTGTCTTTGCCCCAAGGGTCTTG
>NW_011888792.1:13079981-13114296 GCF_000151845.1 Pteropus vampyrus
GATAATAAAATTAAAGATGTGCATCCCTCATGACCCAGCAATCCCTCTTCTAGATATAAACCTATAGAACGTCTCATATATATGGATAAGAAGTCATTTACAAGTGTTCACTGAAGCACTGATTGTAATACAAAAAAAATTGGACACTAAATTGTCTATCTGTCTTGTAACAGACAAACCGTGGATTATTTCTTAGAATACCACAAAGAAGTTAAAATAATAAATCATAGCTACATATGTCAAAAATAATGAGTGAAAAAAAGAAGTTTTAGAAGGTTAAGTACATTATATCTTTTATATAAATTTTAAATATACATAGATAATAGATGTATACAAGTGTAGTAAAAATATAAACATTTACATGGAAATGCTCACATCAACTTCAGGATAGCAATTACCTTTGGTGGAGAAAAAAGAGGACAGGATCGGGCATGGTTAACATATTTTTTTTATAAAGGAAATATCTGAAGGCAATGTGGCAAAATATTACTACCAATGTAAATTTCGGTGGGACTTCTGATAAACTACCTTTTATATATATTTTTTTAATTTTATTGATAAGAATTTTAAAGCTATGTCCTAAGACAAATAGAACAAGAGCAAAGGAGAAGAGATTGCACAGGTGTTGATCTTGAACTGATGTCAGAAGCGACCGTCGCAGTCAGCATATGGACCTTATTTAGACAAGTTATTTAATCCCTCAACCTGTTTCTCTCATCTCGGGTTCCTGGAATAAGTTGTCACAGCTAAGCTCTAAATTTACCCCTAAAACTCACTATCAGTCAAGACAAAAAGGCAAACGCATTGTGGCTTGTGTTCTCATTATTAGATAAAAGAAAATACCAGTTCAACTGGAAATATAGATTATTCTTCTATCACTGAATTTTCCTGAGGATCAGGAGATAATTCTCCATGGATGTCTCTCATTCCTATACAGATTGGTTCTTCTGAGCAAAGGATATTGTTGAATAGCAAACAGCTTTGGAAGCTAGACAAAGTATTTTTCTCTAGAGAGATCTAGAAATGTACCTCCTAAGACATGTCACAAGGCACAAAAGATAAAGCCCTTTCCTTCCTCTCTAGAGAGACATTTGCTTCTCTCTCCCTCGCCCCTTCTCTCCCTCTCTTCTCTCTCTCTCCTTTTCTCCCAGAGGCTTGTGGACATGCCAGCATCCCTATCAAAGGCTTAATCTAGCTTCAGGCTTCCTCTCCTGTGATGCAACTTACCACATACATGCGCAGGTAACATCTAGCTCTCATCATACTGCCTTATGGAAACTGAGGTATAGGGAACTGACATAAGATATTGCTCTGGTTGCTGCTTTTACTGTGAATAATAAACCATCTGTGTCTTTGCCCCAAGGGTCTTGTATCTTGTGTGTCTGTATGTGCATGTGTATGCACATATATTTGTATAACTGGCAGGCTAACTTGTTACAAGATTGTGAATAGCATAAAACCTCAGATCCTTCACAGTTCTGACTTAGCAAAGAGGAGCAAAATGAAAGGCTCTGAATAATATAATGGAAATGTCTTTAAAACATGATTTCATAATAAATACAGAAATAGTCTTCCAAGGACACTTCTTATATCAAGCCTCTGTAGCCTCTGTAAAAATTTTGGGTCTAACAATGCAAAGAAAGAAACATCAGAGCAAAACATTAGATTCAGAAAAATATTTCAGTGGAAATTTAAGATAATATGGTTCAGCTCTGTTTCTTCTTGATGATCTAAAGATACAGGAATAAGACTTACAGTGCTTAGAGAATTTAGTGTTTAACAAACAAACTATTTTTTACTTTCTCTAACATCAGATATTACAAGAGCCTTTTATAAATGCTGTCTCGTGCAGTTCAAAGTTGAGCTATCTGATGATTTCTGAAAATCTCAAAATCTTTGTATATAGAGAGATTCCTATGTAATTAATATGTTGTTGATGTTAGCCACCCATCATTCATTGTCTCATCTTCTTGAAACAACTCAGATTTTGGCTTGAGGATTCATCCTTTCTCCATTCTCAGGTCATGTGGTCTGGATGGGGCTCCGACCTCCACTCTAGACTAGGACTAGGTTACTAGGTTACTAGGTTACTAGTCCTAGGCCAATCGGTACATCTCATTTCCCATTTCTCTGGTTTAGAGGTAAGCCATTCTCTGAGAGTGAACCTCAGGACTTGGCTGGGAATGCTGGGTCAAGGACTCTCTTTTCTGCTGTAATTGAACCTGGAAGGATGAAGCTCTGGAACAGATGCAAATCATCTTGTGACCATGAGAGAAAAGTCAGTCTAAGAATGGAGTCAACACAAAGAAAGCTGAGCCAGGAGAAGGAGAGAAAAAGAGAAACAAGATCCTGAAGGCATCATTTGCGTACCTATGTCCACCTATGCCCGAAACCTTAGCAATTCTGTATTCTTCAACTACATGAACCAATACACCTCCTTTTTGGCTTAACTCAGTTTCAACCAGGTTTTCTCTCCTTTCAACAAAAGAGTTAAAACTGATTCACTTTGAGGTTTAGATGCCAGACCTGCAAGATTCTGAATTTTTGGAATAAATATTTAGAATGCTTTGAATATTGTCCAGATTGAAAAACCCAGAGTTCTGTGACATAGAGTTTAGGGGAAAAAAATTGGTTCCGAAAAAGTTTTAAGAATTGTTGTCCTTTAACAGAGTCTCAATGAAACAGTGTAGAACCTGGACGTTAGTGGATCTATGGAAATGAGTTTCTAGTTAAATATATTCAATGTTATGTCAACCAAAGATAAACTTGGAAAACATAGGTTATGGGGAAAAGGGAACAAAACACAATCATTTTTAAGACTTGTAGGATTGGGGGTTTGACATAAATGGTAATTTGTATGCTTATATTCAGGTTGAAACATTTGAAATTTACAGTTTCATATACTTCAATCAAATAACAAGGTAGAGAAAAGTCCACATTATTTTCTCTTCCAGATTTTTTTAAACCAGAGAATAATATACTATATTGAAAAAAGGCCCAATCATTCATTTCTCTTATCTAATTATTCTTGTTTTGCATTTAGGACAACCAAATGTGCTACATTTTTCATTTTTTTAATTTTGCAATTTCAAAACAGTTTTTATAAAAGGAGTTCATGAGCTAATGCAATATTCACTCACCTGCATGTTATACAGGGGTTGCTTTGGCGCATTAACTTCCCTCAGCAGACGATGAGATATGTCCCTTAATTCTAAAAGTCTACACACAAGCTGAGGTTGCAGAAGTCTGGCCACTGATTTGGAGGATTTGGATATGCTGTTTAATCCTTGAATTAATGTCCCCCGGTTGATCTTGGCTAGAGCAACAGCCATTCTGATTTTGGATGTTTTTTGCATGGGTTCTTTTTTCTGGAAAATAAGTCTTTGAAAAGTGACTGATGTGTGATTCTCCAGTGAATTATTAAAATCTACTTCAGGCAGAGACCAAGTACCACATAATTGTACATTGTGCATGGTCCTGAGCATATGCTCAGTGTCCAATAATTATATCCCACTTTCCATAACAACTCACTGACCACCTCCCATGTACTTAAATCTTTATATGACTATATGAATTTTTCCTTAGGATAAATATCCAGAACTTACATTACTAGCCTAAACATAAACGTTTTAGTTTTCTCTCTGGGTTTATATTTTTGCACTGATATTTTTAAAAGAGCTCTTTCAAAAATAAACAATTCAATCAATAATTCTTATTTGAAACTTACAAATATTTTCCAAGTTTACTTTAACATTTTTAAATGATAAAATATAGCATACATACATAATAGACTATACAATTTAAAGAAAAATAAAACAAACACCCTATATACTAATCAACAAACTTAGGAAACATTTACTTCTAAAAACTTCAAAACTTCCATGAGCATTCTGATAGGAAAAAAATTGTGGCATTACCAAAACACATATAATGTAGTTCTCTGCTCTACCAGAAAGTGAACCACAGAGAAATTACTTAAGAGGTTAGACCTCATTCTAGGCAACAGACAAGTATAGTTTCCATGATTCATTTAAGTAATGTTATAGGCTTTTCTGGCATTTTAGTATAAGCAACTTTGAGTCTCTGTTTTTTGAGTTAAAATATGTAAGTATAAAACATCTTTTAAATGGACTTCTCGGTCTACAATGAACATCATATATTTGTTGAAGAGCTAATGTGCTATATATTTTAAATACTTCAACTTTTAACCTGAAGTAATAATTTTATTGCTGTTTTTCTCATCAAAGTTCAGTACATCTCATACTGTTTAGCATTTGCTACTGGAGATGAACAAAAGCTGTTGTAGCTTTTCAACAAGGGTGCATTTCTGCAGCATCTGGTGTCCTAATGTGGTTTAATCTGTTACTTTCTGGTGTAAGTCCTATTAGCCCACCAGTGGTCTTAACCCTCCTCATCAATACTAATAATAGAGAATGCAATCTAAGTTGTGGGCTGTTACTATTGCTGCAATTCCAAGTCACTTTAGAACAGAGCAGTCCTTACAGGGCAGTTATATGGTAGGTAGAGCAAACAGAATAACATGAGGTACAATAATAATATCACTTGATATTATTATTTACCTTGGTCGTGAGCATACTGGGGAGAAAAAACACGTTGTCTGCAGTATCCAAAGCTCCTGCACATACAGATTCAATTTCTTTTGTAACCTTATGCTTTGCTGCTGTTGGGGCCCAGGGCAGGCCACCCCAAATTATCCCGAAAACAGCATATTGATCATTTTGAATTAAAGTTATTTAAGAAACTACCAGTGCAAGAACGACTCTGATCTCTCTTTCTGTCTCCCTGAAAGCAGGAGATAAATCTACTATGTGAAAAGTGCTCTCCCTACACCTGGAGTCTAACAAGAGTGACATTTTCACCAGAGTTAGGGAATTCAGGGCTGAGAAATGCATATAAACGAATCTTTGTTTTGTCTTGTTTTTACTAATTTACTACCCAAGCCCAAACTTTGCTTAGATTTCTCACTAATGAGCACCCAAATTTAAGTTTCTTTATCCTGTCAACTCTTCACATATTTATTATTTGTCTCAAAGGTATAAAAAGCTGCCTACTTTGATCATTTCTCTGAGTATAATTTACAGCCTTCTGTGTACACGCATTAAAATGGTTATTCTCCTGTTAATCTGGTCTTGTGCCAATTTTATTATTTGTCCAGCCATAAGAACTCAAAAGGAGTAGAGGAAGGAATTTCTCCTCCTCTATACTACACAGACTCTTCCTTTCAACTCCTTCTAAAGGTGGAGCAGCTAGAATAAGTTTGGTTTTACTTCTGGCACAACTTACTGTGCTTTCTCTTATTATAATTTATAATCATAAGGTGAGGGCCATCTTGCCAGGGCAAACAGGAATGAGAAATGTAGTTGCACCTTTACTGAAACCTCGTATTCACGGCCATTTAGTGTTTAAGGGCCCTTCATTTTTGCAGCAAAACATTAATGTTCTGCAGTCTCCTTCTCTTTATTTTTTAAGTTTCTTTACAAAATCTTGGTGATCTGTACATGTTGGCCCGGATTCACTGACTTTATACATGTATTTCTGTTAATCAATCTTGATTAATTTCCCCATACACTATACTAGATTGATTCATTCAACTTCCCCTTTTATAAAATTGTCTTCCTAAATTTTTATTTCTGTAGATAAAGAAGGCTATTTGTAATTGACAATCTGTTCATCAAAACTCTCCTGTAAGGTTCACATAATGTGTTGAGCAAAATACAGCATTTATTATAAACAATATTTTTAAAAATTCAAGTGTGCATTACATTAATGCTTTAGCAGACTTTGTGTTACCTTTCTAATTTTAGTCTCATCATGAATTCATGGCTTTTTGCAACAGATTTAACCTGTTCCTAATTAATATCATTTTTGTTTTCTTTAATGCTCAAATGGTTAAATTTGAAGACTGTTCTTCCCTTCATGGTTTTTTAAATGTATTTCTTTTTTGGTACTTTCCTAGATACCTCTGAAAGAATTATTACTTCTGACAGTAGAATGTTTCTGACCACCTTTATCTTCTCTGACACAAAACACGGAATCAACTTGTTCCCAAGAAGACCATTAATGCTTTTAAGAAGAATAGTATTATAAAACAAATCTGGGCACTGGGGTGCATGTTCTGTGGTCCCTTATGTTTCTGGGAATATGAAGGTGATCACTGAGGACAGCTATTTACATTCTTTTAAATGCAGAATCAGCCATTCTTCTTTTAAAAAAAATAAGTCAAGAGTTTATGATGATGAGTCTAGTTAGTTACTTTTTAAAATTAGCTCTAGTAGCAAATTTTTTAAATAAATTATTTTCTCTTTTTTTGAGCTAACAGTTTTTCCTTTTTGTCCATTACCTATGCTATATATTTTCTTACCACACCATGTGTGTAAATTGAAATGTTGACCTCAAATTAACAAATCCTTATTTCTTTTCCCTCATTTTATTTTTTATTCTTGACCTAAGCATCCTCAAATTGGTCGCAAAGCGTGCAAGTTTCAATAATTCTTTTGTCATCACATCATCTGAGCACACCGCCAAATGTCAGAAAAGAAATTCTAACTCCCAACCACCACCAACCCCTCAGAGACACACAAAGGTACTTAAAGACTATTTACCAAAAGAAACTTAGCATCAGTTAATAAGATTGGTTGAAGAATTCTGCTCCAGAATTCTCTATTTGAGCTCCATTCTTTGAATATATATCCTGTTTTCTCTTTTCTTTTTTCTAGAACCATGCTCATTTCTCTATCATCAGCAGTTTTAATGCTGGTCTAGTTTCTATTACATCAGCTTTTTACAACCCTACACCTACAAAACCAGACTGTCAGCATATCTTATTCAACTGTTTCTCTGAATAGTCCCAGAATTTGACCACTTCTCATTGTCCCAGTACCAACACTCAGTCCATTATATTTATATACCACCATCACCTCTTCTCCCAACTAGTAAATTAGCCTCCTCAATAGTCTCCCTGCTTACATTCTTATCTATTCTCATTCTTTTCCTCAATACATCAGCCAGAAAGTTACAACGAAAACTTATATCAGATCATAGCTTGATTTTCTGCTCAATCACTTCAGTGGCTTCCTGGTACACTCAATGTAAAAGCCAAAGCAAACGCAACAGTCTACCAAGCCCTACAGAGCTTCTCTCTTCTTTACCTCTCTGGCCTCCTCATCTTTCTCTTTCCTTTCTCTCCTCATTATTTGGTGACCTCAGGGACTTTGCACTTGCTATGCCTTTCGATCCCTCAAGGATACCAAGGTTTACTCCCTCGCTTCCTTCAAGCCTTAATTCAAGAGTCACCTCTCAGGTCTTAACCATCAATTGTTCTCTCTATCCCTTCTCTGCTATATTTTTTCTTCTCCTGAAGACCTACCATTAACATAATAGTTTATTTTCCTTGTTTATTGTTTTTCTGCTTGACTAGGATGTAAATTCTATAACAGTGTTTTATATCCATCTGGCTCACTCATTTTTCCCCAGTGCCTAGAATAGTGTCTGGCGCATAGTAGATGCTCTATAAATGTATGTTAAAATGAATGAATGAAGAGTATCAGAAAAATGTAACAAGTTAATATGAGGAAATATCAGAGAAATATACCAAATATTAAATTAGAAACTGCCCAGAAAGTTTTCAGTGCACAATGTGCTCTGTAACTTTCACAATGATAGAGCCCCACCAGGAAAAAAAAAAAAAAACCTCGCCAAAGACAAAAATATAATTGAATTAAAGAACATTCTAGTTACAGTCCTGCTCTCATATTTAGAAACCCCAATAACAATACAAATAATTTCCAGACATCATTGGTGCTTCCCCAGCAGTTTTTGTCCTGCATGTTTAAAAAAAAAAGAAAAGAAAAGAATTCAGAAAAGTATATTTACAGATGTAAAAATCTGAATTTTGCATGGATTCTAATGTTCTGTCTATAATTCCCAATTTTGTAGTACACAGTTAAGTGCAAGGTAATTACAGGATAAAACACATAATCATTTTTCATAATTAAACCCCACAAAATGGACCCTATTTGCTATGAATGATTTCTCTCATTCAAGCAAAGATCACTTGAATTAAAAATTTTTAATTCTCCAATTGTAGCATGCATTTTTTGTTTGTTTAAACTTAAAGGTTTACTATTTTAAGTCTTCACAACCTCATATGAAAATCATTTGCAGCGTGCAACTGCAAACCTTTAAAACTTACTTTTTACTAAAGGAATGCTGAGGCCCTTGGGGTCCGGGCTGCTTGGGAGGGAGGGAGTAAAGAGTACAGGATCTCAGAAACCACAACCTCAAGCCACGATTCTACAATTAACATACCCCAGGTCTCAGAAAAAAAATTGTTTTCTTCAAAATCTTTAGCCATGAAGAACTATGAAATAACCATTTTTCTGGGTAGATTCCTCTATAAAAATTCCACCATCCCTTCGTTCATTTTTTTTTTTTTTGCTCCAGACCAGCAAGATGACCTTTTCTTAAATAAATAAATGACTAAAATAATAATTTTTAAAAAAGATTTAAGTATTAATCACAAAATTTAGAGATTTAGAATACAACACAATTAATAAAGTCCTCTAAGTATTCTTAAAATCATTCTTTCAGTATGCTTGGGAAGTATGTGCAGTCGTGGAAATAATAAAATTTGCATCATTTACAATCTGACCTTTCAAAAATAATACAGTTAACAATGGAGCATTAGCATTGTTTTCTGGATAATTTTTTTTGAAGAGCAAATAACTTCAATGTATTATAATATTCCCTAACTAACTACTCAAGTTTCCTGCCAATCTCAGCAATACATTCTTCAAAGTAAATGGTGGAAAAAGAACAATATTTAGTGTTTGAAAATGAAGTTCCTTCAACTATGTTTATATTCTTCCCTGAGTGGGGTAAAGTTCTTTTAAGTAAATGACTTCAGTGAGTTGGAAATGGGAACTTAGAATTCTCTTTGGGGATCAGAATATCAGTCTATTTCACCAGAAAACATGCTATGGCTCTAGTAATAATGAAGCTATGCACAGGGTAGGAAGAAATGAAGGGAACTGTAAGGAAAGTTGCAACTGTAAGGAAAGTTTGATTAAACAAAACCCCAATTTTTCTAATGTTGGCAATGGTGGGAGAATCACACCTGGAAAGGCATCAGAGCTTCTGATGCCTGTCTTTGGCTCCCGAAGATTCATCTTGAAGCTCTCTAAATAATTACTGCCACTACTGTGCCAGCCTTAACCACTTTACATCCTAGACCAAGCATAGTCACCTGCCCATCTCTTTCCTTAATACTCCAGAGCATAGCCAAGAAAAGTCTCCAATGTTTCAAAAAAATTTATATACCAAGACCAGGGGAATGCAAAGAGGGGAAGGAACTAGACATCAAGTCTAAGATATGGAATGACAAAATCCGGTTTGACTTCTGGAGCTTTCAAGCTTTATCCTATTCTACTTAGAAATACGATGTCATCTGGACATCATCTTACCTCTGTACATCCAGATATCTACATTTCAGTATCACCTCTCCCCAAAGTCTAAATCTAAGACCCATCCCATTTATTAAGATTTATTTGACATTCTGAGAACATAATGTTTTATACTTTTTGGCTTAACTGACTGCTTCCTTTGGACTATTATTCCCTGTTCCTGTCCATTTACATTATCTCTTTCTTCACCGTGAAAGCTCCTGATCATCCGCTGAAATTCACTTTAAGCATCCTTCCTCCATTAAGCCTTCTCTGGCCACTCTTGGTAGTGATTTATTCCTCTAAACTGAATATACATCTTATCATATTCCAATGCAACTACTTGTTTACAACTCTGTCTCCCTTAGAGTAAGTTTACTGACTGAAGGAATCCTATCATGTTTATCTCCATATTCCCTCTTCCCAGATCCAGGTAATAAGTATTAACGTATTTGGTAAATGTCCAATGCCTAGTTGTCTAAATAAATGGTTAAAGGTAGTTCTAATACCTCTTCTCTGGAATGAAATATATAGCCTTTCTGGTTATTGTTACTCAGAGTGCTTTTTGGTTACTGTTACTCAGAGTGCTTTTTGTTTATTCCAGGTTTTGGCTATGTTCCTCATATTTGACATTTCCAAAAGTCTGATATCTGGATAAATAGATGGTTGCTGTTACCATGTAACTTTACAACATATTCCATTCTAACTATGGTCAAAATGACTGAAACAACACTCTTCCATTAAGAGCAGTGTTCTTTTGAATAAATTGGGTTACTTGTGTCCCCTAAACAAGATGTTACTTTTTCCTGACCATATATGTCTCTTCACAATTCTCTACCTAACCCCTCTTCTGATCCCAGTATGTCTCAGATCCTTGCTGGAACAAACATTTAAACATATACATGTATACTTTGTTAAATTTACATCGCTATTTTCTTTCCACATTAAAATGCACACCCATACAATACTTATCTTTCCATTGTTATAATTTAGGTCAGTTAGGTTTTTTTCACTGATTTAATTGCCATAGATTTTAATTAAAGTATAACTAGGTATTTTTCTGATTTTACATTAAGCAAATTTTAACTACATTGCAATTGTGACTATAAGAGAGTTCTAGATTTCTAATCTAATAACTCAGTGACTGTCTTTAAACTTATCTTTCTACTTCACTTTTACATCTTCATTCTCTTCCAATGAGCATGAGTTGAAATTTGTATTTCTGGGGTGAAGTTAATGTTTTCCTAAACTTCAAACACTGATCTCAACATCAAGCATTAAATAATCGGCATGATACAAAAAATATACTTTTTATAATCCTTTTCAAAGGTATAAAATCACATTACCTGATTAGATTGTGATAATCTTAGGATGGTGGGGAATTCATCTTTAAACTCATCTATAAGGTCCATGATTGCTTTCTGGATCCCCTCAACTAAGACAAAAAGAAGTTAAAAAAAAAAAGGCTTTAATTAAAAATATCCTCTAACCATCATTCAAAAGAACATGGGTCCATTGCCTAGGTGACTAAGAAAATCAAGCAAACCCTAGAGGACTTGATTCCCAGTTTCCTGCACCCACATCCCCTTTATAAGATTGTGTATTACTTCTTCCAGAAAAGTTCTTCAACACCTGCCCGCATATCCACCCAACAGGTTTGATTGGCATGATGAGTTCTTGCTTGGATTCCTAGTGCTTGGCAAGCTTGAAGGCCTAGGCAATGCTTGTCTTTCTCTACCATTAGTGAGGGATGAGGGCAGCCTTCCACTCAGGAAAGCAGGCAAAGATGCTCACTGCCAGAATTCTTTGTTACTGCACAATGGGCCTCTGAGGACTTGCTACAGAATCTTCTGAAATCACTATGGCAGTGAGAAGGCTGTGTTTGGAGGTACAAAGGGAGGATAAAGGGGATTGAAAAATGAACCACACTAAGGAGTTCTACAATATAAATTGAATTTTGTCCCAATTTCTGCAGTGATACCTCAATTAGTGGATCATTTGAGAACAAAGCTCCCTTTGAAAAGAGCTGGCATATGCTTTAAAAGAAATGCTTCACATGTGATGCCAAGTGGGAAAGAACACCAGCAGTAAATTCAGAAAGACTTTTGAATAGATAGTTTTTCTTTACCCAAATGAGGATCACTTTGTCAAACCCAGGCAAAATTGTGAAGTCTTCAGTTTGTCTTCTTTACTTTTTTCATCTTTTTCTCTCATACTTTAAATGATCATTATTTTCCCCTTATCAAATCTGGGAAGAACTGCATATCATGCAGACTTAGTTATATTCTAGTGTGAATGAGCTGAGTTGGTTAACTCAAATCCCATTTTAATTTGAAGTCTTTATATTTAATTGTAGCTAGATGGTTTTCCTCAGCAAGCATAAACTGGTCACTAGAGGTCTACTCGTGGGAAGTGTTTGGAAAAAAAATGTTCATCAGACAGCTCCTCTAGCTGTCTGATGCTCTTAGATCTATGTTCCAGTTTCCCAGAAATACAGGAGATAGACAAACAACTTAAATTGGTGCTTCACAAACTGTAGTGAAGAACCAATACTTTTGTAAATTAAAAGTGGATTATCCAAAAAAACAAACAAAAAAAATGAAACGTATATAAAAAAGAAAGGCAATTTTTAATTTATTTTTAAATAACTACAGAATCTAATAAAACTATCTTTTCTTTTTAAAGCTTCTGGTTTTTCTATTAAGGAAGTTTTTCCAGACCCTAAGTTATACATAGAGTCTCCTAAATTTTCTTCTCTTTTCTTTCTTCAAAATTTAATTCATTATTTAAAAATTTTCAATCCATCTATGATTCATTTTTAATAAGCTGTTATTCTCTTCCATCTGAATATCCAATTGTTTTAGTACCACTGATAAAATAAACCATTGTTTTCTCATTGATATGAAATACCACTTTTATTACACACACACAACAAACACATACACAAACACACACAGGGATATATATTGCAAACTATTTCTGAACTTTCTATTCTAGTCCACTGATCTATTTGTCTATTTCCATATACTTACAATAGTAATTTGACTAGAGTTGCTTTATAGTATGTTTTATTTTCTGTTAAGGAAAGTCTCTGTCACTCTTCTTTTTCATTACATTCATCATATCACTCCATATTCAGTATCATCAGGAAAAGATCATTTTATCACTTTTTCCATGTCTATACCAATTATTTTATTATCGTATTTCACTCACTGCATTCACTAGGACTTCCAAAACAAAGCTAAGTAATAAAGATTACAGTAGGAACACCTAATTGAAAATGTTCCTTTTTTCAATTAAAATGGCATCAATATTTTACTGCTTATGAAAAATCAACAGCAAATGTTATTCTAAACAATCGTTATCATATTTAGTTTCCTTCTATTCCCATTCTGATTTTGTTTGTTTTTACTGGGGATGATTGCTGAATTTTATCAACTTCCATTTCATAATCTATGAATATAATCACTTTTCCTCTTAATTTGTTGATATAATAAATTATGTATTAACTTTCCTGATATAGGAAACATCATAGCATTCCTGAAAAAGAATATGTACTTGAATGTAGGGTATTATTCCTTTGATATTTTGCTAGGCTTCATTTGCTAAGATTTTATTTACACTTTTTTCAACTAAATTCATAAGTGAGATTAGTTCATGGCTTTCTTTTTTATACTTAACAGATTAGTATTTAATTTATGCACATATAAACTGAGAAGGCTTGCATCTCTCAGAAGTACCTGGAACAATATCAGAATTATTTGGAATTCTTTTTTCTCTATTTTCCTTTCCTTTTTTAAAACAGAGGTATAACTTACATACAGTAAAATTCCTTATCCTCTTTTTTTTTTAATGCTAGCAAGAACTCAGTTGTGGAACTCTTTGATCCTGATATTTTTTAAAAGCTACATTTACCAACTTTTAAATTTCAGATATGTCCATTTGTGTATTAAAAATTTCTTCTTCTCGGACAGTTTTGATAATTTCTGTTTTATTAGGAAATCTTCTTATATAAGTGTTTCAATTATGTTATTACAGAGTTGCATCTAATTGTTTTAATCTTCTGGGTCTATATTATTTCGAATCTTAAATATTTTTCTTACTCCTTTTTCTTTAATGCATGCTCAAGATAAATTTAAATGTGAAATTTCCTTATTTTTAGTCTTTCTTCTTTAATAATAAAAGTACTATGGATCTATCTTTCATTTTTATTCCATAGATTTTTGAAAGACTTCTTTTCAATGCTTCTTTGATTTCCTCTTTGCTCCAAGGGCTATCATAATTATGTTTTATAATTTCCAAGTAATTAAGATTTGATACTCTGTTATTACTTATTTCTAATTGGTTAACTTTTAAATCAGAGAATATGGCCTATAAAAATCTCTATTTTTCTGATTTGAAGGTTTTCTTTGTGGCCAACTACATGATCAAATTTTCATAAATGTCCTAAGTCATATAAAGAAAGCATATGTTTACTCAAAGAATGTAAGAATATAATAAATGTGTTTATTGATTATATTATTCAATTCTTTTATAGCCCACAAATATTTGCCTATTAACACTATTATTGAAAAAGAAATGTTAGACTCTTTCACAGATTGTATTTTCATCAAGTTTTCCTTGCATTTTTCATTGTTTCATATTGTATCAAGTACTACCAAGGATATGGAGCTCAAATTCTCATACACTGGTAATAAGAATATAAGCTGGCCTACCTACTTTGGAAAACAATTAGTATTATCAAGTGCAATTAAAGATATGCATAGCTATGACCACCAATTCCAATCCTAGAAATATCCCCACTTACACCTGGAGACATATACTAGAATGTTCTCTGCTGCACTAATTTTAACATCAAGAAATTGTAAGCAACCCAAACATCCATCAACTATAAAAGAAATAAATAATACATCTATAATGGTTACTATACAGCAATAAAAATGAATTAGAGCTACATGCAACATTGTGAATAAATCTCAGGAATGTAGTAATTTTGAATGAGAAAAAGCAAGATACAGGAAAATAAAGCACTGCAAGATTCCATTAATATATAAAGTTCAAAAACAGTAAAAACAAAGCAATATATTCGGAGTACACATATATGTAGTAAAACTACAGAGAAAAAAGCAAGGGAATGATAAATGTAAAATTCAGGATAGTGGTTGTTATCTCTGAGGGAAGGATAAAGAGATGAGATTGGATGAGAGCACATGAGAATTTTTAAGGTATTGGTAACATACTTTTTCTTAAACTTAATCATGTGTACAGATATCAATGGACTATAATTCTTTATGCCTTATAACAATTTATAAATACATGTATCTTCTCAATATTAATGAAAACAATTAAAATAATCTGATGAACAAATTACTGTAACAACTTTAGTGGAAAATTATCATTAAAGACTATTCCAGTAATAATGGTAAGGAGACTCTTTGATTCATTCAATCTTTATCCAGCACCTACAATGTGTCATCGCTGTTCAGCACTGGGGTTGAATAGTGAACAAAACAAACGAAAACTCTTGCTCTATTGGAGCATATATCAGACTCAAACTATTTATTTGCTATTTTCTATGAACCTACAAAAGCCATTTCTTTCATTAATAACTCACTTAGATTTTGAGATGAATATGTCACAACTGCATTTTATACAGTGCTTGAAAACATTAACTACATATGATTTAAAATATTCCTCTGATTGAAAAGATCTTATTTTAGCCTTAAAAAATGTTATGCTATAAATTTATATTTTAAACTAAAATATTTTTTCTTCTTACATCAACTCCGTGGTCATCACCGTCCAATAAGGGTTTTTGAGTAGATACCTATCTCCTGATAGACTCCTCCACCTTGGGAACGGGAAAACTATAATTGAAATATTTTAAGAAAAGCAATATTAAATACATTTAAATACATATTAAGTATATTTAAGTATCCATAATCTGCCTTATGGATTCTTATGGCCTTTGGTTAGAAGTCTTAGGTTTATGTACTTATGGTGTTACGTCTGCAGAACACAACTAAAAATATAGATTTTGTATTTCGGTCCTTTCACTATGGTCATAGAATGTATAACTTAATTGCCTAGATACTTCAGCAGATTTCCCTGGTCAAACCAATAATGTTCGAACATAATGAAAAAGAAAACTGGTTATTTCATGTAATTCTACATAATTATAAAAAAAAATTGTTACGTTCACTTACATTGCTAAAAATGAAAACACTAAAGGATGCATTCCACTCTTTCTTTTGATTCAACACTTTGACTGCAAGTCGATGACACCTCTTTAAGGCTGAGCCTAGGCAAGACATAATTCACCATGTGCAAATTTATCTAAACTCATGAGACTACATTTGCTTTCAGCCAGTACCCATCAATCCTCCTAGGTATTTCTAAGTTACTTTGTACAAAAATAATCCTTGCATGTTAAAAATGTATAAGTTTCTCACAGTCCTAAATTGTGACATGTATATTAATAACAATGCCCTTTATTTTTAAAAAAATTTTCCTGGACAATGTTTAAATTCTATCTGCCTAATTTGTGGTTTTTATTCAAATTTTTTACATGAAAAAGTCTATAAATCTCAAAACTAAATATGTCCAATATATGTTTTCTAGGCAGAGGAAACTGAATGGTTATGCTCCACACGTGTTACTATCTGTATATATGAATGATGAACCAGACTCTGAGGAATTTAGAAATTATCCCCAAACCAGCAAGTGGCAGAGCAAAGACTCTTGTCTAGATTCTCTTTTCAAAATTTTGACTTCTTTTCACCACACACACTACCTCTCTTAGAGTGAGTGGCTTTCAAGACCGAGGAGAAAAGTGAAAAAATAACAATAGGAGAAATGCTCTAGTCTATTATGGATGGCTTTCACCTTTTCAATCAAAATCTGAGTGTCCACTGTATGTCAGGCACTTGGGATACAAAAATGAACAAAAAGATCCTTGATCTAAGTAAAGGAGCACACAGTATTATAAAACAGACACATTCAAAGACGATTACAATAAAATATTATAAAAGCAATAACACAAACATGTGGAGGATGTTACCTATACAAGCAAGAGCAAGGGCACCATTTCAAGTGGCCAAAGTTAGACACGGTTTTATTTGATAAACACGTCAGGCACTGTGCTGGAAACCAAGGACAATGGTTTAAAAAACAACAACAACAACAACAGACAGGAACCCGTTGCTCTCGTGGAACTTGTGTTTCAGTGGGAGGAGAGACAGCAAATGAATGAGGACATCCCTTGTAGTAATACATGCTACAATAGAAACGAAATAGAGCAATGCACAGACAAGACTCCGCCACTACTGAAACTGGAACGTCTAGGGAGAACTCTCATGAGACAATGAGAAACACCTGAGAAGTCGGGGTGGCTGCCACTTCAAATCCTTATTGCTTAACTTTTGGGGCAAAATCACTAAGTTTCTACAAACTTAGCACCTTTATTCTACATAGAGTTTACTTTCAGTCAAAATCTATTGATTTAATTTTCATCCTTCTCAAGTTTAAAAAATACAATTGAAAAATCCCTTTTCTTTCAATAAACAGGGCTGCTCTCGGCAGAGGTTCGCAGGAATCGTGGGGGTAGGGCAGAGGGGCAGCAAAGTTTTGATGGTATCCTCACCTCGACCAGCTCTCCTGAAGTATCCAGATGTGGCTGCAGTGCACCTTGAACCTGTGTAGGTCCAGGTGCTAAGCAGAGGCTGCCAACTCACACTGGCGCTGGGACACTCCCTGCGTATCTCCCCCAGGGCTTTGGTGGCCTGCCTCCTGCAGCCTCTCACCCCGAGCTGCTAATGCAGCATCCCAACACCCAGCTGCTCCTAATTCCTAACACTCGGCACTGGAAGCCTTCAGCAGGTCCTCACAGGCCCCGCAGCACGTGCTGTGACGTGTAACATGGACATGTGAGGCGCAGGGCAGAGCAAGCCAGGGGAAGCATGGGACAGAGGGGAGGCTCCAGAGTCGCTTGAATAGGTGTTCTGGTACTTCCAGCCCCTCCAAATAACCCCCACCGGATGTGGCACAGGCACAAAGGGCTGGCTTCTGCTCCAACTCACCACTAGCTTTCCCTAACTCTGGACACCTCTAGAGCTCTTGCACCTGAGACTTCGATGCCATCAGGGAGAACTGCACTCCTGTCTAAAATCAGAGACCCTCAGGCCACAGGGAGTTTGCAACTCTGCTTGTAGAGAAGAGAGAATGGTGCAGCATGTGGTTGGTTTGTGTTAAAAACGAAGGCTCAAGGGACAGGGTCCTGCCATACATCATTTTGAAGAAAATGGATGAGGATTTTAAGAAAAAAGTCTAAGAGCAGTACTTCCAAGATTTAATCTCAAAAGATAACCCCTTTTAATTGTTGTCAACCCCGTATCCCTTATTTTTCGGAGATTTCTTCCCCTTCAATGACCCCCCACTTCCATTCCAAGTATCAAGTTTCTGTTAAATCCAGCAATAATGTGGGGGAAAATCATTTAGAAAAGAATGCAGTAAGATGTGATGTGAATAAGGAACCCCAGGATTAGAAGTCAAGAAGCCTTGGGATATTACTGGAAGGCTTGATCTGACTACCTGTGAGAACTACCTGTCACTCAATCTCTGGCTCAAAAATAATCAGTAAAGCGAGAGAGCTGAGATAGAGAACTCCGGAATTTTGTATCTGACCTTAGAAATTGTCCTACATTATCACAGATAGTCATTGCATATTTTTATAACTGTAATTACAGGAGGATTAAGTCAAAATTAGGACACAGTGCAGGGAATTCAAGGATGTACCTACAGTACACTGGCAAGAAATAAAAAAAAGAATAAATCTCTAAAGTTTGGTTCATTAGGCCATTCGGTTTTTAAAATACAACAAATCAATATAGCAATTCAGAATTGGCCCTTCTTGGTTTGTATACAGAATGCAGGCTGTTGCTAAAATTCTTCAGTGCTTAAAGTAGTAAACAGCAGAAAGACACACACATGTAGATGCCCCTGTTCCTTAGATCTTGCAACTTTCTTTTGTTACTAGCAACAGTTTTCTCTTGCTTTGGTTGTCTCTGCTTCCTTATTTCCTACTTAGAGTAATCCTTTGCATTCTGACCCTGTGGGGATTTTCTTCTAAATCTTTATCACCAAATCTAAGCCTTTTCTGAGTCTTTGTCCTTTTCAAGCTTTACAGTATCCGATGTCATTGATCACACATACTTCTTAGATAGCCTTTTTTTTCCCCTAAAATAATTTCCTATTTTATTTCCTTGACTATTCTCTATGTTTTCTCTTCTTTCTTCCACTATGTTTTTCTCCACACTCTAAAGTCCTATTCTTTATCCTTTATTTCATCAAACTCTATTCCATGGAATCACATCTGAATATCAGCTTAAATTATTATTTCTTGGTAGAAACTTCACAAATCTCTAATTCTGATACTACCCATTGTCCAGAGTTTTCAAAAATATTTGCTGAACAAAATAAAATAAAATCATCAATTATTGAATGTTGACAATCTTAGTATTTAATATATTGAATAAATATTATTAAAATTTTTTATATGAAGTATTCTCAGGTAGGTGATAAATATATAGTACATATAGTACTTGTAAGTCCTGATACCACACTCACTGTATACATATAGTAACGAAGGTTACTATATTTCAATATACATTTGTATATCTTATAATGCTATTGTAAACACTACCATTTTGAGGAAAAGGATTTAAAGCTATGAATAATAATAAAAGTAAGACATACACTATCAATTCCTGAACAATGCCCTGCATCTTTACCATGTGGAAAAGTTCTCAAACTTTTTGGTCTCAAGACCTTTTTGCACTCATAAATTACTGAAGACCCCAAATAGCTTTTGTTTATGTGAGTTATATCTATTCATAACACCTTATTAGCAACTAATACTGAGAAATTTATAAAATATTACTTCATATGGTAGGCAGCCTCTAAGATGACCCCCAATGATTCTTACCTCCTGGTATTCATCCCCTGTGTACTTCCCTCCCCTTGAATATAGGCTAGATTTATTGACTCCTTTCAAAAAATAAAATAGCCAAAAGGATGCAGTGTCATTTTCAAGATTAACATACAAAAAGACTGTGACTTCTGTCTTGTTTATTCTCTCTCTCTTTTTCTCTCAATTTCTCTTTCTTTAGGAAGCTAGCTACCTTGTTGTGAGTTGTCCTATGGAGAAAAACTCATATGACAAGTTCCTCTGATGTCTCTGGCCAGTAGCAGTGAAAAACTGGGTCCTGTCAGTAGCCAGGTAAGTGAGCTGAGAAGCAGCTCCTCACCCAGCCAAATCTTAAGATAGCTGCAGCCCTGCTGACACCTTAATTATAGCTTTGTGAGAGTTCCTGAACCAGACATACTCAACGAGGCTGCACATGGATTCTTGACCACGGAAATGGAGAAATAATAAATACGTACTGTTTTAAGTTGCTAAATTTTGTGGTAATTTGTTACACAGCAATATATAACTAATAGGTTCATTTTTTAATTATTATTTATGCCTACAGCACCTGGTCTTCCTAGGTGGTCTCCTATCCAAGTACTAACCAGGACCGACCCTGCTTAGCTTCCGAGATCAGATACTGGGCTTGTTGAGGGTGACATGGCCATAGACCATGGACTGTGGCTCCACTGGGGCATGAACCCAGGACCTTCTGCGTGTAAAGCAGACGTGCTAACTGCTACACTATGGAACCACGTCCTAATATATGCATTTTAAAATAACAATAAAAACATTTTCTATGAAAAATAATCATGTTTTCCAGAATGAAAAATGTAATGAAATGAGCGATATTGTTCTCATTTTTGCAAATCTCTCTAATATCTAATTTCATAGAAGACACCTGTTTTCTCATGTCTGCTTCTGAATTTAATCTGTTGCAGTACAACATTTTGGTTGAAATACGTGAACAAAATCTAGGCTTACACAGATATGTAGCTGTAAAAGGAAAGAGTATTTTAATAGACTTTCCAGGTAACTGTGAATATTCTTCTTTGATCCTACACCAGCATTCAAGAAGTGGTAGTTTCCTAAAGGTTAGTTGCAATGTAGAAACCATATACCTTGTTAAATTAAAATGTATTGGTCTGTCTTGCACTTTGAATGGATCTTCTACTGGTGAGTGATTTTGTAACATCATGCATTGATCATTTGGATAACATTGGTTCTCTGAGTTATGCAGATCTTCTATTGACACCTTTCATTATACCACTTCCCTCCCCCCTCCCCCCAAAAACCTTTTGTTAATATCACTATCGCTTTTATCAGAAAAGTCTTTAAGTTTGGGGAAGCTTTTGTATTAGTTATCTATTATTGCAAGCAAATTACTCCAAATTTGGCAACTTAAAACAGCAAACATTTATTATCTCACAGTTTCTGTGGGGCAGGAATCCAAGAGTGGCTTAGCTGAGTGGTTCTGATTCAGAGGTTTCAGTCAAGCTGTTGGCTGGGCTGCAGTCATTTTAAGGCTCTACTCAGAGACGTCTACTTCCAAACTCACTCAAGTGCTGTTTGGCAGGCTTCAGAAGGTCCACTTCCAAGTTTATTCACATGGTTGGTTGCAAGCATCAGTTCCTTGCCATGTAGGCCTCTCCATAGGCTGCTTGAGTCTCCTTGTGATATGGCTGCTGGTTTCCCTGCCCCAGGACTACCTCGCAACCTGGCAGCTTATCCCAATGAGAGTGATGAGGGGGATAGGGACAGGGAGAGAGGGTACGGGGAGAGAGAGAGAATAAGCCACAGTCGTTTTATCACCTAATCTCAATATGACAGCTCATCACTTCAGCTACATTCTATTCACTAAAAAAAGTCCAGCCCACACTCAAGAGGAAGGCAACTCAGCTCAATCTCTTGAGGGGAGCTGTATCAAAGACTGTGAAGACATATCTATAAAACCACCACAAGTGGCCAAGCCCATGGTGTCAAATACAAGTTTTCCTAAATTCTAATTTTTGCTTTAAAGCTCAAATTTATTATTGGCAATAAACACTGTTAGTTGTTTTCTTTGGAATAACAGGCTTACTCCTTTCATTTTGGGGAAAATATCTTGCTAAACACTCAACTCTGTATAACCATAGTTTCTCTGTCATTCTTTCAAGTGAAAATGATATTCTATAAAAAAAGGCAGCTACTTCAGCTCACAGCTCAAATAAGTATACTATTGCTTTTCCTTGAAGCGATTATGTATGTCTGTATGCAGCAGAAGGGCTTTAGGCATAATTCCTACCAAATCGCATAGAATATTAAAATGATGTATATCCAAGGGTCAATATTTAAAAAATTTAATCACTTTTACTCCTTCATCTAGGATAATCTCAGATAAAACTGACTTCTTTTTTTTTTTTTTTTGGTTGGTTGGTCATTTATTTTTGGTATAGACTAGACTGCTCAGAACCTCTACTGGGAAATCATAGTAGGAGGAGGTAAATCAGGAAAAGCTTCAAGGGAAAAGATATGTGTTGAGATTGGCTGGAAATTACATTTAGACTGGCAGAGGAAAAAAGGTAGGAAAGGAAAATAAGCAAAACCAGTAGAGCTGAAATGAGATGAACATGTTATGTTCAGGAATAGAGAGAAGACTAAGTTGGGAATGAGCTGTGGACCAGATGTGGGCATCTGTGAAGGCCACCAGCCTGATTTCCTCATAAACTAGACCCCATCTGAAGGGGCAATGTGAGAGAGGAGGAATGGTAGAATTCCAAGGGCTCCTCGAGATTGTCATCTAGCCAGCAGGAACTATTTACCACGCCTAAGGACACCAATGCTAGTCACAACTATACAGTTAAAAAAGAGCTTTCCACCATCTCACCTTTTCTCCTTCCCTCTTGCACCTTTGAAAAAGCCGAAAGCAGCAACTGATGAGGGAGATGGAGTATTGAGAAGAGGAGAAGCAGCTGACCGTAGCTCCTTCCCTCTTCCACTGCAGACTTCCAAACCTGGAGCGAAACTCAATTGTGAAAGAAAAGAAGTTTTAAATGGAATAAGAGTAGAGTTTGGGATTATTACACTAGCCTGGGCTCTAATTACTAAAAATAGACTATTTCTACCTGAGACCAAGCATAAAACTATAAAATCTACCTGAGATTTCAGAGGAGTGGAGTGGAGCACAGTGAGCTGGAGTAAATTGAGAATGCTAGTTTGAGGAATAGTGGGAGAAAAGAGATAGTTGCTTTCAACTTGCACCCTACTGACACCTTCAACTCCTTTAATAAAGTGGTTACAATAACTATTTATTGAGCACTTATTTTTTCCAGGCTGTGGTTCTGCTGGGCAAGTTTCAATGAATGGACAAGATGTATTTACATTTAGGAGAACGGTCCTTTCAGATTAGGGCCAGGCTAATCTGAGTTCATATTTTAGCTCTTAAAAATGTGATACATTGTTAACCTCTTAGACTTTTAGTTTCCTCCTCTATAAAAAGAAGATGAATAATGTCTACTTCATAAGGTGGTTGTAAAGAATAGATGAGATAATGTATGTATACAGTGCCTGGTACATAGTGAGCACTCGATAAATTACAGCAACGATTGTGATCATTATAGTCTTTCTTAGTAGTTTGGAAAAATTTACCAGACATTAGCATGTAAGACAGATTGAAGGCGAATCAAGACTAGGATCAGGGAAAAATTAGAAATGTGGAGTAATAAAATGAGGCTAAAGTGGTAGTCATAGGAACAAAATAGAGGTGAAGGGACAAATATAAGGAATATTTGAAAGGAAAATAAACAGAAGAGGTAACTGCTTAGCTCTTGGTAAATAAAAGAGAAGAAGGAATTAATGCAGTTTAAAATTTTAAAGCTTAGTTAGATGAAAGAATAGTAGAAATGGGAGAAATACAGATGTTGGAAGAATAAGCAGGTTGTGTGGGTAAGAGTGGTGAGAAGAAAATATTAGTTTTGTTTTGCCACATTTCAAGTGTAAATGATAGTGGGACTTCCAAGTGCCAATATCCTATGTTTGGAAAGTCATTTATTCTTTCATTCTTGAGAGCCAACTTGGTGTCAGAGACCATGCTAGGCTTTGGCAAGAACAATTTAATAAAGAGTTGGCGTTTAAATGAGACATCTAGGCCACACAGAAAGATTTGAGGGCCTTCAACATAATGCTGGCCTGCGAAACCATGAATATTAATCAGTTTTCCAATGGACAGTGTAAAAAACAAACAATTTGGGGGAATATTCACAGGTAAGGAGACAGAGGAAATGGGCAAATGGGTGAGCACTAAACCAGGATCATGTTTTATAATTACTTTTATGTTAAATTCTAACCATCTATAGTATAGAAATATTTAATTATGATTTAAAAAAGGAGTTTCATAACAGCTGTCCATAATTTTTAAACATTTTATTTTGAAATAATTATAGATTAACAGGAAGTTGCAAAAATAGTAGGTCCCATTTACCCTTCACCACGTCTCACCTAATGACTACATCTTACATAATTATAGTACAATATGAAAGGAAGTTGACATTATTCAGATTTTACAAGTTTTACATGCATTCACTGTGTATATCTGTGTACAATCCTATGGATTTGTACTTGTTAATTTTTTCCTCTCACTCCAGTTTCTTAGGATGTGATGTGAACAATCCACACCATAGGAACTTTCTAAAATATTTTTTGTAGTTTACTGATACTCCCTAATGTTCACACAGCCAAATATAGCAAATGTCATAAAGATTTTTAAAATACTTAATTAGCAAGGAACTTGTATATGTTTTACACTATTGAATATATTGAGCCAGATTCTTCTGAGACCTTTATTAGTAAAACGTGATAAGGATTTCCAAAGTCCTTTATAATCTTGCGCTTCTACAATTTTAGAATTCTAATTCCTAGATCACTTAGTCTCTCAATTTAAGCAAAACTTGTGGTCATTGCATTAATTCTTTTGAGTCAGGGTTAGTCCCTTACCTTATCAGGCCAGTGACCAGTGGGGTACAGTTAATCGCTGTCTTATTGTAGTAAATAACACCGTTAGCTTGAAGGATTTTAACATAGTTTCCACAAGTTTCTTCCTGTGGCTTCTTCCTCAAAGGGCTTGCAAATGTTAGGTAATTGGAGAATAAACTAAAAATAATAGTTATTCTAACAAAAATAACTTGTATTTTTAATGAAAATATGTTATCCCATTATTTTTAATAACAATTTAACTAAATCATCATGAACCATTTCTATTCTGGCAACATGCGACATTAACATCGAGTTTCATTTCTACTTAATTAAATCAAAAGTTGTGATACTCTGACCTGGGCTAGACAAGGAGGAAGTTTCTTCTCTTTAGGAAGAATATAGTATTAGGCCAATTGCTGAGAAAATTAATATTTATAAACTGGACCCCCCAAAGATACATAATTAATTTCATGAAGATAATAGAAGCTTTCGTGTTTGAACAAAAGTGTCAGCAGAAGATCCACGTAAGTAAGATCAGTGTTAAAGTATTTGCAGTCTGAGTAAACATCGCTTCATAAAAGTGGCCATGAGACGAGGACTTTGTAAAACAGTCACATTAAGACGCTAGACAGACTTCCTATGTCTTACATACTGATGGCAACACAAGGCAATAATAAAGTTAGATTTCTAATTCAGTAATGTTCTAGAAAAAAATAACAGTGGGCTAAAGTACTTCATGTTGTTACTTTTACTAAACCAAAGTTAATGGAGTATATTTAAACTCTTAAAAGATTGTTCAGTAACTTGTTCCTCTTAAAACTGTACTAGTAGTTCCATTTCATGACACCAAGATTCTTTCAAGGGAAAATTTAAGAACACAAAGTACTTGGCTTTTAGTCAACAAAGCTGGTAGAGAGGGGAAAAAAAAACTTCAATAAGTACAAAACATGACATAGCAAAACCCATGTCTTTAAAAATAATTAAGAAAAAAAAATAGAAAAAATATTTTTCATTTTTCATGTTATCTTCAAATTTTGAGCAGAGAACCTTAGCCCAATCTGGGGCTCTAGATCTAGTTTCATCTCATATTTAAGCATCCATTTTGGAAATAACCTCCACGGGACGTAAAGCCACAGAAAGACCATTTGCTGAGCACTACTGGGCACTAACTCGGGGAGGGAGGCCTGAATATCCTCAACTTACAGATGCTTACAGGCATTAAGTGATTTTCCTCTATCACACAGGTGCCAAGGGGCAGAAACGAGATAAGAACCAAGTTTGACTGACTTAAACACTTACTGCTCTTAAGCATATTCTATGCTAATATCTATAAATTCTTCCCGTATATTTAAATAGAGCAGAACCTCTACTGAGCATTCAGCATTTTGCTCCTATGTATTGCATTTATTTCTTTAAAAGTCCTAATAAAACACCATTTGTGTTAAATCAGATGACTTTTTACTCAATTAAATCAAACTATATGCTTTAGTATTATTTTCTGTTATTTTCAAAAGGAAAATTAAAGTTTAATATAAGTAGGGGAAAACAGCATTTGCATCATATCTAACAAAGGGTTAACATTTTCACTTCCTATGGACTTCATAAACATATAAACATGCCAAAAAATATTTAACAGATATTTTCTAAATGCTTTCCACATACTCTGTATACTGTGCTATGTGTAGGAATAGAATAAACAAGTATTTATTGACTTCATTTCATATTGCAAAAAAGTGGTTTATTTAGGATAATTCCATTTTGCAAAAATATGCATGTATATACATAAGAATATCTGGAAGGATGTATACCAATTGATTATCAATGAGTGGTCAAATTTGTTTATTTGAAACAAAATAATGAACATGTGTTATTTTTGAAATAGAGTTTCATTTCAAAATTTAAAAAAAGTTTTAAACTTATAGACATTAAAATTGTTCAATTATTTCACCTACTGCCCAGGGCTTTTTTTGGTAAAAATACACTTCTCTTTTCTTATCCAATGGAAGATGGATACCAGTAGAAATGGATTCAACCCTTTCTTTTGTACCATTATATTTCCACCTCCTGTATCCTGCCCCCAAGACAGAACAGATACACAAACACTGACAGACATGTACACAGAGACATAAATACATGGACACAAGACAGTCTTTCACACAGCAGACATACACACACATTCTTCTCTCTCTCTCTCTCTCTCTCTCTCTCTCACACACACACACACACACACACACACACACACACACAGAAACACAGAGATAAAGTCTCATTAAAACTTATTTTGGTGTAAGTGAAAAAATTTGGCAGACAGTTGATGGTTTTAATCTTGGAAAGAGCTTTCACTATTCTCCAAAGTTTCCTAGTTTTGTTTTGTTTTTTTCATTTGCAACCCCTGAATGCAATTTCTTCATGCTTGCATATTATAAAATGTATAAATCCCTCTAATGGAAAGATAACTCTCTGGATGACCCCTTTTTGAGTTTTTGCTTTTATGCCTAAGTCATCTGTTCTATTTGTTCTGGGTACTAGACTATCTTGGGACATGTGACAGATGCATAGCTGTAGCAGCTGCTAGTCTAAAGAGATGGCAAATAGCTTTGAGGAATCAAAACAGATTAATATGGAACAGTTAACAGGCAATGGTAATTTTTTTCATTTAATTAAAAAAAAATATTCTCTTTAGAGTCATGTATAGAATTTTATACGTTGTTAATCTAGAAAAAAGTTTTAAATAAATAGTTTTAAAATAAATTAAAGCATGCAATAGAGATAAAACCAGCCCCTACAATACATTCTATATACATGTATATTAAGTATTTCATTCACAAAATTCAATAATTCCATGTTAGTAGCATGTTAGTGACTATTTTAAAACATATATTAATGGTTTAGTCACAATAAAAATTTCTCTGATTCTCAACTTTTTCAGTTTTACAACTCTGTGCAAAGCTAATGATTAAAGTTTTCTTTAAAAGTCCAATAAAGGTTATCTGGTAATAATGTTTATGAAGTACATTTCCCTGATATACTTTTGTAAAAATCAAGTTGAGTATTTGTGCCTGCTTTAAACCCAACATTATATATTTTTGAGTGATAACAGACTAGATCGAATTTTACTGTAATGTAATAGTTATCCAATTTTTAACCACTGTATAAAAAGCCTTTTCATTTTAAATATTTTTTACAGCTAATAACACAAGAAAAACACAAACATTAGCTGAAATCTCAAACACCCCAAGAATTGGTCAAAACCTACCTCAACAGTACTATATTTCTAGTGTCTGTCTATGGTTTCTATTCAGATATAAATAGTCTAAGGTTTCTGTTCAGAAACCTTTCCAGATTTTTGTTTTGTTTTTCATATTCCAGAAGCATTTATCTATTTCCTCACTTTTCTAGTTCCATAAGGAAAATAAGGGAGGCATGAAGACAGAAAAGGAAGAAAGACCAAATATTTCCTTTGTTTGGGGTTCACTGATTCCTGAAGCACATCCATGTGACCTCCTAGCACCCCAATGAAAAAAATCTATTCCCAAGACCTTCTTTTAGATTGATCAGTAAAAATTTTTGTAACGGCCCATCTGATTCCTTTAGACTGTGAAGTCTTCTACAATCAAGAGGGGCCTTAGTTACTTCTTAGAGGAACTCCTCAACAGGTCAACCTCAGGTAGATCTCATGCAGATCCTCTGCTTTACATCAGAAAGGTAAATTAAGTTGTTTCCCTTCCCTGCTCATTCATTTAATTATTTAAATAAGTTCTTAAATTCTAATATTTCTTTCAATAAATAGAAAAGAGGGCATTTTCTCCATTTCTCACTCTTACCTAAACAGAAACTCTGAGTACATCATCCAAACTTTCAACAATACTTATTTTGTTTCATTATATATCATATAAAAATACATATCATATAAAAATTTGTATATAAAGTATATCTTTATTCATCTTCTGTTTAATATTTTTGCTTTACAGTTAAAGAAACAATAAGCTCCTTGCTAACAGGAACACACCTTATCAAGTTGTTTGTATAATATAATGGGGCAATGGAGGGTTCAGTCTTGCCATTTTGACCCTCCTGTTTTTGAACCTGAAGCTGTTCTGACACAAAAGTATATTTAATAAAAATACTTAACATCAAAAACAAGTATTAATGGATCTTAGAATTCTATAGTCAGTTAATTTATCATTCAAGAATAAAAGTGAAATAAAGGTATTTTTCGACAAAAATCAGAAGAAGAAGAATACCAGAACTCAGGCCTATTCACTTTTATTAAATGACAATTCAGCTAAAGGAAGAATGGGTGTGTGAGAAAAAAAGTTAATAAAAGAGATCCATTAACACATGGGTAAATCTAACCAAACATTGATCTTTAAGACAATAATGAAGACCAAGTTTAGCACCTTAGGAAAAGGACAAAACACTGGACAACAATGACACGTAAGTCAGCAGTGTGGTGGAGACATTCTATACATAAAACTTACACACTGACTAATAAAAGCATTGACATTCACATTAAATTGTTATAACCAAGAATATATGTGCCAGATTACATTTTCCAAAGATGCTGCAATAATATCTCCCATTCCACATGCTCTTCTACAGTGTGGCTTGGCACTCCTCTCGTCAGGAAATGAGGTCTGTGTTCTCTTCCCTTTAATCTCTTCCCTTGTCACTCACTTGTAATCGAGAGAATGCCACTGAAGTGATGCTGTGTGCATTCTAAGACTACGTTATAAATGGTGATGCAGTTTCTTCTTTGATTAGTGGGACACTGACTTCTGTATTACTGAACCAACATGCAAGAAGTCTAACTACCCTGAGACCTCTACACTGTGAGGAAGGCACAGAGAGGGCTTGAGTAGGCCATCTGGTTGTCTCCCAGCTGAAACCCTTGCCAACTGCAAGCATCATCTGCCAGACATGTAAGTGAAGATGCCTCCAGATGATTCCAGCCCTGTCATTGGCCCACTCAAAGCTATTATTTCACCATAAGCCATTAGCGTCTACTCTCCTTCATATATATGACATTTCAGTATATATAACAGTGTTATATTTGTTCAGTGTCTACACACACATCCTGTTGGTTATACTTTTCTAGCTAACCCTGATGAATACAGTTGGTGACAAAACCAGTACAGCCAGCTCTTGGAGAGACCCTGAAGGAGAGGCACTAGAAAGGGAAAACATCCTGTCTAATTTTGCTCCATCTGATCTACCCATTGACTGCATGCAACAAGAAGCCAGAAGGTAGAAGGAGCCTGTTGATATGCAGTCTGGCTTCTCACTATACAGAGCAGGGTGGAGAAGAAAGAAGAGTGGACCTGGATAGGCAAAGAAAGAGTTAAACTAATAAAGAAAAGCAGGGAAACTTTACCATAAAATTCAGAGTGGTGGTCACCTCTAGAAGGGTGAGAAGGTAATGATTCAGAAGGGATGCATGGGTTGGGGGTATCTTCATAATCAGAACGGTGGTTAAATGAGTGTTTGCCTTACAATTATTCATTAAACTACACATGTATGTTTTATGTTTTTGTATATTTCATAATTTAAAAATTTAAAGAAGAAATCAATGCTGAAGAATAAGGATTTGTTTAATATTTGAATTCTAGAAGTCACAATAATTTTCCAGATGAGCATGTTTGTAGCACTTAAAACAAGTCTGTTTAAAAGACAAGACAATTTTTTATAGACAAGCATACGAGTTCTGACACATGAAAGAATTAAATAACTCATAACTAAAAGATATTTTCTATTAAAAAAACAGTGCTTCTAGCCAGCTGGGAAAGAAATAATAGTAGCTAGTCTTGGACATGTTTAAACGCTGATAGTAAAGATCAGTAGAGAGGTAAATGTTGAAGACATTGAAGACACAGGAGAAGAAAGGGGGAATAGGTGGGATGCAGCCCATCCAATGTCAAAAGGGAAGCACATGCAGCATTGCCAGAGGGATACGAGGGGGGATATTTATTGTACTGTGACTGAAGGAAAAAGAAAGGATGTATGTGGTTGCATATAAATTTGTCGCCTTAGTGGGAAACTGAGACTTCCTTTTTTTCTGTGAGAGAAAACACAAGAGAGGAGAAGGATGGAGATGTCAAAGACAGGGATGGACAGTGCGAAGGCTGAAATTGCTGGGACACCATGAAGGACCATGTACAAACTGGGGCACAGAGAAAAACAATAAATAGTGTATGTGGGTGGGGGTGGGTAGCTGGTGGGGTTGGCTGGGAGGCTGCTAAAGGACAGCAACAGGAGAGATAAAGGGGAGTATAGTCTCTCTTGGATCTCAAAAAAGTAAGTTCTTCCCGAGGATGGAGGAGTAGTGGTCTGGCTCTTCCCCTCACCCAAGCTGGAATTCCAGAAGATAAACTAGAAAGATTGGCAGGAAGCAAAGCATGGGCAAACCCGGATGACCAGGATAAGTTAGAGTTGGGCCTGTAATAAGGATATCAGGAATGGGGCATGTTAGGTTAAACTGGCTATGATGTTTTCAAGAATTTGCCCTATGTTTTTGAATAGTGGGTAGCCTAGATGCCCAGGTCAGCTCTGGAAGACTTTAAGTTTTTAGGTCACTTCCTGATATAAGAATCTACTAGTAAAAAACCATATATTCATTTTATGCAATTGTTTGCATACCTTCAGCGGGTTATTAGATTCCTCTGAAGTTCTGCGTTAAGAACCACATTTAATAGGTGGCTTTGTGAATGTGGCTATTAGATGATCTTCATGATAAACTCCATCATGCAGATAGTTATTAGTCTCTCCTAAAAGGCTGACTCTGCTAATCAGAAGAGAAGACTTTAGAAAACTGATCAAGGCATAAATTGGCTTAATGTAGTTTGCTTTGGAAAATAATTTTTCTATGACAATTCAATGCTGCCATGATTCTAATGAAAGTGTTTATATGTACAAAACATCCTTGGGATCAAAATGATCTGTACCTTAGATGCTTAACAAATGTATGTTGAACTGAAAAGATAATATGTGCCTCCCATGTGGGCTTTCCTACAGAGAAAACAATGTATCGGCCACATATTATAGGTTTCTGGGCCCTTCGACAGTACCCCTTCTCATTATAATTAGCAAATTAGTATTCTAGTTTATACACTGGCCTCTTGTGCATTGAGTTAGCACAAGCCTCATCTCTTGAGTATGATCAGCTCTGGACATCCTGACAAAATAAAAGTCTCTGGGCTTCCAAAACCAAAGAATGAGCTCTGGAAAATGTGACTTAGCTGAGGCAATGTCATCCTGAGGCCAGCCTAAGCAGCTCAGCAGGCCTCTCCCTATGACATTTCTAGCTTGGTTGTTTAGAACAGCAACTCTTTTTAAATTGATTTGAGATCATGATGGAGTCAGTACCAAAACATTGTTGTAATCATAGATTAATGCAAGAGGACTGAGTAATTTATTAGAAATCATAGTGAGTTAATAAAATACACTGGCTGGAAATGCCTCCTAATTCTAGAATCTAGCATGGGGAGTTACTAATAGTGTACAATTTGTGACTGCTCATGGGTAGCGACCTAGAAACAGACTGTTCCATTTGAAGGCTACAGCCAGTGAGTTCTAAAACGCTTATCACAAAACAAAACAAAGCAATGTAAACTCTGCTTTTTTGTCTGTTTTGTTTGTATTATATTATACTTCATGGCCTCTTGCGTTATGCCAGCATAGCACATTTCTGAGTGTCTCATTCTTTTTGTTCATAGAATCATTGACTCTTCCCACAATTCTGAAGAGTTAGACATAATGACCAGGAAAAACAGGATTTGTTTCCAACATGGCAAACATTCCAATAACAATTACTGATTATTTTGTTTCTGTTCACTTACAAAAAGATAAGTTTCTAACTGACTGGTTCAACAAAGTGTCATTTTTCCCCCAGATTTCACTAGGAAAAAAAGTTTCCTTGCCTGCCCATTAGAATTTCATAAATTCTCCTTAAGATTTGCCAGTTTCCATAGTAGTAAACCAAGGTATGTGAAAGAAAAGATGCAGTATAAAAGACTCATATTTTAATTTCATCTGTTGTCAGGTAATTTAATTCATATTTTTATATTACATCAATAAGGATATATTATAGCTCAAAGGCAAAACTTGAGAAGACAAAAAAAAAAATACTGGGCTTGCAGTGGGCAACTTATGCTACCACCTTGGTGGGATGTTAGGGATGGGAATGATGAGGAGTTCGTTCAAATACTTCTCTTTTTCAGGGTATTTCAGAAGAAAGTTTGAGCAGCTCTGCTTGCCACTGAAATTAGTCCAGAAGCACCTTTGCTTTGTTTTCCTTTATCATTTCACTAAGAAAGTATGAATACCTTTTAGTGGATTGAATTGCCCTTGTCCTACCCTGGTCTTAACACCAGACAAAGCTTGTAACAGTAGAACATCATGAGAAGCACACATAGATCAAGCCCCTTCATTAGTAGAATGTGGGGAAGGCTGGGGCAGTTATTGGTTGAGGAAGGGGTTTGGATCTGGCTAGCTACAGTGGGGAAAGAAACTGGTAGCATAGCTGGAGACATAATAATTACACAAGTCCAGATGTTTTAATTTGAAGGTGAAAGGAGAGCATATCAATCAAAAATAATATTGAAGTCCCAGATTAAGATTTAAAAAACAGAATGGGCTCTAAAGAGGAACATGGAGATCAGTGTAAGAATGTGTCCATGGGAATCTCTAGAGAAAGTGAGAAGCAGGAAGAAAGGAAGAGAAAAAAATGTCCCTCAGATAAGCCAAAAAATTCAAATGCCTCAGCTAGGCAATTTGTTAGAATATCAAAAGGACGATTCGCCAAGGATACAAACTGCCAACTTCATATTTAATTGTATCAGTTGGGCTTTCCTCAGAAATAAATCTCTATAAGAAAATTTCAATTGCTGTTCACTGTAAAATAGAGTTTTAAACTGCAGATGGGATTATAGATTTGGACATGAAAAGTAAAAAGCAAGTCTAGAAAAATAAGGATCAGAAGTATTGTATGAGGGCCTAAATCAGATTAAGTGGCTTGTGATAGCTGTTGAATGAAAAAAGAGAACATTTCAAAGCATATGCTTGTGAAACGCCCCAGTTCGGATAATATCCAGCCGATGGCCATAGCAGTGAGGCATGAGCATGGCAAGTACAAGGAGTACAAAAGATGGGGAAGACTTAAGAAGATTTGCAATTGCAAATGGCACAACTTTTAGTATAGTTAAAACTAGAGCCAGATCATAGTAATACTGAAAAATAATCTATTTTTTAATGTATTTGAGTTCTTCAAAAAAAGGTCTATCAGCAAAGTGTTACACCATTTAAATCTAATATCCTATATTTCTGTATTAGTGGCTACAAAAGGAAAATGTCAAAAAATATTGTACATAAATAAATGATATAATCCATAGTGCTTGATTATGATACTTGTATATATATTTTTCCAGGGCTAAATAACAGAGCAGGCAGATTAAAGGCCAAATGACCAGATATCTTTGAAGTTCAATCCTTTGAAAAATACTGGTAGAGAAAGGCAGTCCTGGTTCAAAGGAACATATGCTCTGTTATTTTAAAGTAACATTTTAACTGAAAAACAGAACAGGTTTTTGAAAAACACAAGTGAGCACAATGATGGAAGTAGGTGGATAACATAAGTACAAAATACAAACAAATGAATATTTTAGACTTTTCTGAAACAGCTTAGGGTAGTTGCATTTTGCGTGTAAATAACATTTTGGATTCCCACTTTAGTGTCTCCAAACAGAACTAGTAATATTGTAGCCTTGCAATTTAGAAGTAATCCACAATTTAGAAGAAAATTGTCAGCTCTTTTTCTGGGAAAAATTACCCAGGTAAAAAAACAAGTAGGCTTTTCTTATGACTGTAGTGGTTACCGACCTCGGTACATGACTTTGCTTAGGTTACTCTATATGAAGTGTATGCAAGCTCTCGTAAAAAAAAAAAA
>NW_011888792.1:13114346-13118472 GCF_000151845.1 Pteropus vampyrus
ACAATGATGGAAGTAGGTGGATAACATAAGTACAAAATACAAACAAATGAATATTTTAGACTTTTCTGAAACAGCTTAGGGTAGTTGCATTTTGCGTGTAAATAACATTTTGGATTCCCACTTTAGTGTCTCCAAACAGAACTAGTAATATTGTAGCCTTGCAATTTAGAAGTAATCCACAATTTAGAAGAAAATTGTCAGCTCTTTTTCTGGGAAAAATTACCCAGGTAAAAAAACAAGTAGGCTTTTCTTATGACTGTAGTGGTTACCGACCTCGGTACATGACTTTGCTTAGGTTACTCTATATGAAGTGTATGCAAGCTCTCGTAAAAAAAAAAAAAAATCTTAAATTTTATGATTTTTGTGTAAATTTGCAAACTTTATCTCTCGTTAGATTAGTTAATACAAATACTTTTTCCACCAGGCTGATTTCTAGGCAAGTAGGTCTGCAGTTTATCTGTGTTGCCTTCTCCTATCTCCTCCTTACTTCCTCTCTCACAGCCTCCCTCACTCCCAGCAGCCAGATGCCAAACCACATTCTCTGTTCTGCTTCCTGGCAGCCCGGGACTCCACCATGGTGTCCTTCTAGGCTTGCTCTCTAGGGCACAGCCCTAGGCACCAAACTGGGAGGTCTACAAACTTTATTCTTTAATTTATTTTTTTTATTTTTCAATTACAGTTGACATTCAATGTTGTATTAGTTTCAGGTGTACAACATAGTGGTTAGACATTTATATTACTTACCAAGTGATCTGCGAACTTTTTTGACTGAGCATAATATCAGAAAGAATTTTGAGCACATCCCAATATCTTTAGTTAGAAATTACATGCATACATTATTGTCAATATATTGAGCACAAATTTTTAATAAATTATAGTTTAAATCATTGAAAATGTATGAATAATAATACAAAATACATTTTTCCCCTAAAATGTTATTTTTAATAAAGCTTATTAGGGAGAATAGTAATTGCATATGCCTTATTATTTTTAAAATCTTGTTTTAACATTTTGTGATACAGCAATGCAGTTGTCTGCTTTTATGTTCAGTTTATGTCCAGGCTCTCTGAGAAGAGCTCACAAAGATATGTGGATTAAAATGAAAGAACTGCTTCATTAGCTGGGTTACTAAATCACGATACTTACTTTTCAGGCCCATCACTCATCATGCAAAGATTCTGGCTGAAATCTGATGACTCCATCTTGTCTACTGCTATTCATTTGTTCCTGCGAATGAGAAGGTGTTACACATTTTTATATTTTTAACAAATGGCTTCAAAATCCATAGAAATTTTATTTGGAAAATGTTTAGGTTGGTTTAAAAATCCTATAAGAGTTTTTATAGGTGACATGCATTATTTTCAATCCCAAGAATTACACAACAAAGGAAATAACAAACACCAACTCAGCATAGTGAATAAGGGCAGAGACTGGAGCCAATCACCTAAGTTGGAATCCCAGCTCCTCTACTCACTACTTGCATAGCTAGGGGCAAGTTACTTAGCCTCTTCATGCCTTAATTTTCTCTCCTGTAAATTATGAAGTAATAGAACCTACTCAATGGGGTCATTATGATAATTAAATAAGTCAGAATTTGTAAAGCACTTAATATAATATCTGGCATATAGTAAGTATATTTAAGTATGTAAAGGATTATGGGGAGATTTCTCATGCCCTGCAATTAGAAGCATAATCATTAAAATCACTTTTGAAATTTGTTGGGTATTATTTACCAAAGAAGGACATACGCACACCCTGTGACCTAGCATATCAAGAAACTATATTTTAAAACAAGAGTAATCCTGGCAGCTTTGTAATAGGCAAAAACTAGAAATAACCCACATGTCCATCTACAATGGAATGGATAAATAAATGGTCGCATACCTATCCATCAAATGCTATTCAGCAGTAAAAAAAATAAATAAATAAAAGAAAGAAAGAGAGAGAGAGAGAGAGAAAGAAAGAGAAAGAAAGAAAGAAAGAAAGGAAGGAAGGAAGGAAGGAAGAAAGAAAGAAAAGAAAGAAAGAAAGAAAAAGAAAGAGAAAGAAAAAGAGAGGAACGAATCACAGCTATATCAACATGGATAAATCTTACAAATGATGATGAGCTTAAGAACCAAGGCACAAGAGAATATATACATTGTGATGCCTCATATAAAAATTAAAGAGAAGTACAGTTTAGGAATGCACAGTTTAGGATTGCACATATAGGTAGTAAAGCTATAAGGAAAAATAATCATCACAAAAGTCAGGCTTGTGATTTTCTCTGAGAAAAAGAAGAGTGTAACCAAGGTAGGGCAACCAGGGGTATGTGTACATTCGCAGGCCTCAGTGTGTGGGTGAGTGCACCCTGCATGAGTGCTGATAATGCTCTATCTTCTGACCTGGGAGATGTTCAGAAATGTTTATTTTATAATTATTTATTAACCTATGTACATAGGTATTATGCACTTCTCTGTGTGTTATATTTCACAATGAAGAAATTAAACTGCTATGCAAATCTTGTTTTCACAAAATTAACCACATTGGTAACATTCTATACAGTTATGTGTTCTGGCTCCAGTTTCTTTGCTGGAATAACTACATATATGTGTATATATGTATACATTCGCACACATACTGTGAATGAATCTCATGTGGTTGCTCTCATTCTAACCTTAGCTTGGATTCCTTTATTTTAAAAAAAATTTTTTTTAGTTTAAATAACTAATCCATCGGAGGTTACACTTACACAAGTTTTGTAAGTGTAAAACAGTTTTATTTCTTAAAAGTCAATTATTATTTAAAATATCATTGAAAGATGTAGGAGATGGAATACCTTCTCTACTATGGCTCACACACAAAAAATGTCATTTTAAAATTATTTCATTATTGAAACACAATTTAGTAAATACCACACCGAAGCAGAATCTATTAAATACCATAACATGAGACATATTAAAAACATCTGTGGTTTCAGTTTAACCTTGTTGTAAACTTCCCACACTATGTAACTTGTTCCAAAACTTGTATCTTTGGGTCTAGGGTTTTATATTCTCAAGGTATTTGCTCTCAAAAGAATGCAGGCTTTTTTCCATTTGTGTTCCACAGTATATTTCAGCCACCTTTATCTTGACAGGAAGAAAACTATTTTCCCAACTGCATGTTGCTTTTCGACTTCCATTTCTAAGAAAGCTCAGAAGAGGCTTTTTAGTGTTTATGATTAGTGTTTTATTTAAAATATTAGCCTGAAGAGTATTTTACTTAAATATCCTGGAAATAGTGCTGAGTTTTATCTTCATGTTTGAATGTCTAGTTTTTAAATGGCTAATTGTGATAGTTCATAATATTGCTATTACTATAACACGTATAGTGAAGATGATGTTAGTAAGTTGATGTCAATTCATACTTAAAATAGTATTCTTTGTAACTTCAATTATTATGGCCAACTTATTGTCAGATCTGACCTGTCACTAGTTTTTCATCTTCCATTGTGGCTCCTAAAGGGTGTCAGCAATGTCAGCTTAGCCAATTGTGTTTGCCAGTTCTTGCATTATTAACACTATCTCTATTGGTCCATGCTGTGACAGTTAGTTTAAATATCATCTATAAATCTACTTAGATACAGAAATTGCAACATGTGGCAATATGTTGAAAGTGAATGAAGGAGAGAGCCTATCCCTAACCCCCATGCTGTGTTCTCATCCACTCCCAAGAACATTGGGTGACTGCCTACTTATGGACCAAGTGGGGATGCCAGAGCCAATACTCATATTAAATATTAGTAAAGCTTAATTTCTTTCTCTCTTTTTTGGGGAAAAAAAAAACCAACACAAAAACATGTTAGTAAATGGAAGTTCAAATATCTTATTCTGGAATTTCAGGGGTCATCTTCTGTACCCCTCTCTGGAGACTCTTATTATAGATTAGCAGTCTTACAATTTTATTTGTTTTTAATGTTAGATATCCCCTTTTTAAAGAAAATCAACATGAAACTCTAATATTAAAAAAGTGCAATAAGACTGCTCTGATTGGCTTTGAGGTGGGAGGACTAGGTGCTCAGACTTCTGCAGGCATTTTCCTCCCCTGCCTTTTCAGGTAGACTTGAAGATTCCTCTGTGGAAATCTAGTTTTCTTGAAACACAGT
>NW_011888792.1:13119572-13126475 GCF_000151845.1 Pteropus vampyrus
GTTAGTAAATGGAAGTTCAAATATCTTATTCTGGAATTTCAGGGGTCATCTTCTGTACCCCTCTCTGGAGACTCTTATTATAGATTAGTAGTCTTACAATTTTATTTGTTTTTAATGTTAGATATCCCCTCTTTTTAAAGAAAATCAACATGAAACTCTAATATTAAAAAAATGCAATAAGACTGCTCTGATTGGCTTTGAGGTGGGAGGAGTAGGTGCTCAGACTTCTGCAGGCATTTTCCTCCCCTGCCTTTTCAGGTAGACTTGAAGATTCCTCTGTGGAAATCTAGTTTTCTTGAAACACAGTTGGAAACATCCTATGCCACACCTAGCTCTTCAGACCTGCCCTTACGGACACTTGCTTCCTCTTTAATCATTAAAGAACCAGCATATTTTTCAAAGGCTGGCATATTAATATTCATCATCTGGAGGCCAGTAATAGCTCAGTGAGTTACCTTATACATATCTTACACTCATACGTGGCTACATGTTATCTGAAAATAAGAACACCTATCGAAATGAATATGAAATGGTAGCATTTCAGCCACGACAAGAGAAAAACACATTGCTGTGTAGAGACCCTTCCTTTGTGTTTTCTCCAATAACCTTGAGGTTGGAGGGCATATGATAATCCAACTCGTTACACCAAAAAATATATGCTGCCGATGAAGGAAACTACAACTATATAAACCAAACACAAATTGAAAATAAAGGGAAATAATTAAAAGTCTTAAATAATTATGAAAAGAATCATTAAGATATCAGGAGGTGAACCATCTGTGATATTGTATTACCCAAGATAAGTAAGACTAACTGCTGTAATAACTGACCTCAAAATGTCTAGCTTAACTTAATGAAGTTCTATTTTTTCACTCATATCACAATACAATGCATGCTGTGAGGAGGCCCTGCTGTGACCAGTCATTTAGGGACCCAAGCTTCCTGGACATTACAGACAAACAAATTCGAACTCATGGTGTCAAGGTTGACCTGGTTTCATCGGGTTGGTAGATGGAAAGATTAGAGAAGGCACACCCTCTCTTAACTGCTCAGCAGGGATCATGTTCCACTGATGAGAACTAATCATGCGGCCCTTCCTACAGGCAAAAACTTTGGGAAATGTGGTTTAGCTACGGGTCCTGGAGGAGAAAACGTGTTTTGGTCAGCATTTAGTTGGGCTTTATCATATATACAGAAGTTAGTCTAGGGTTTACCAATATCTAACTTGAATATCAAGTGTGCCTTTGAAAACCTCTCAGGAAGTCTCTACCACTCTCTTTTCTGCCTGCTGTAATAAAGGAGTCTATATGCCAGCACTGATTTTAGCTCTTTCTGTTCCCAGAAGCCATGATAGTCCATGTCTCTACACCTTTGCTTGTGATTTACATGTTTATCCATTTTTTCCAGTACTCTTTCCCTTCCAACCTGCCCTTCTTCCAAATCTAGCAAGCTCCTCATCTTCGAAGACCTAAGACAATGCTGACTTCTTCTATTAACTTCTTTCTGATGTTAATAGAAGACACAAGAAGATCTCAATATTCACAGGACTTTATCCTTGTACGTTGTACCTACCTCTATTACTAGATTCATTAGCCTATATTATAATTATTTAAGGAACCAGCATGTTTTCAAAAGGATCGGGTGCATTAATATTCACAATAGAGTGACCATTTATAAGAGATTTAGCTTCTCAAGGGTAAGGACTGAGTCTTAGGTATGTTGGTATCTCCCACGCACACTCAGCACAGGTCTGGCTTACATACTCAATAACCGAGGAAGAAAATGCATGCTATCTCCCTTCCTGCCAATTCCCAGTGTTCGCCTCCCCCGACCCCCGCCCCTTTTTGGTACTGTAGTAAAAACACATAACATAAATTTAGCATCTTTATCACTTTTAAGTGTACATTACAGTACTGTTAACTATATGCACCTTGTTTACAACATATCTCTAGAACTTTGTCATCTTGCAAAACTGAAACTACACTCATTGAACAATTTATTTCCCCCTCTTCCCAGTCCCCGGTAACCACCATTCTTTCTGTTTCTAAAAGTTTGACGACCTTAGCTACCTCGTATAAGTGGGAAAATACAGTGTCTTTTTGTGACTGGCTAATTTCATTAACATAATGCCCTAAATATTCATTCATGTTGTAAAATATGACAGGATTTCTTTCTTTTTCAAGGCTGAATAATATTTCATTGTATGTATATACTACATTTTTTGATCCATTCATCTATTATGTGTGTTTGTTTTTGACCTGTGATTACTGGAGAGGACTATGAGAAAATATATTTTCTTTTAACCCAAGAGAAAAAGTGATCCTGTACTTTTAAATATTTCAGGATGGCTTAGGTTCTGGAGACTAAGAGAAATTATACTGAGTGCCAAGGGAAATTATATTTTTTAAAAATCGGTGACTACAGGAGGAATGCCTCCTAGAATACCCTATCCGAGCATAAGAAACTATCACACTACTTGCATCTGAGCAATGAGGGCCCATAACAAAAAGTTGTTCACATTCCAAAGGCCTCTTACCCTAGCCTTTTCACTCCCCTATTCAGTACCTCCAGTTTCATACCCTCATAATAGCTCTGTTGAGAAAAAGCAGCAGCAAAATTTTAAAGCAGGGCAAAATAAATGAATAAAGAGATAAACAAGAATTCTTTCAAGAGAGAGCACTTGTAAGAATTTTCATGTTTATGGAGAAGCTGAGCCCAGAGTAACCTCTGGCCCTTTCCGGTATTAGTGGATTTCAGTGTTCATTTGCATTGAGGTAGTTTGAGGCCCTTTTAGGGACATTGTAACCTTTACTTTAATGCCTTATCATGAAGGAATCTGAAGTATCCTTTCATTAGCATGAACATTATTTTTGCAGTTGGTCTGAGGAGCTATCATGAAATATGTAGCCATAATGTGTACTGAAAAATCTCCAAATAGCATTTAGCTTGTAAATGCATTAAAAACCTCACGCATAACTTGTTTAAAATCACAGTAAGAACCTCGGCACTTAAAATCCTGCCATTTTTTGTAAAATATGCCAAATATACCTTGAAATAGTAAATAATCCCCCCCCCCGGGGCAATATTAGCAAACTGGTGTATGAACAAAGAGCCCTTTCTGTACCAGCATGAACGATGCCTTTTTTTCCCCCTCACAAGCATGATTTTAGAAAACAGCTGTAGTGCCTGCTGACAAATGACAAAGCGGTAGACGTGGTAAAACACTTTCGGTCAAGGCCAAGGGGTGAGGGGCTGGGTGGGGAAATGGGCTGCTGGGGCAGCCAACGTGCTTGAATCCCTAGCTTCACGAACCTTTCTTTACCAGTCTCAGGGAGCGGGGGCCTCACCGCCCCACCCCCTTTCCCTGGCTCTGGTTACAGCCTTTAGAGTTGAACAAACTTGCTGCAGGCGGATTGGCGATCGGGAGCTCTCCGGCTTGGGCGCTGTATTTATTAATTTATATTCCGCTCTCGCCGCTCCTTTGTATCCCGCCGACGCCTCCGGGGCTCCCCGGCCATCGCCTGGAGCGCGTCCTCCGCGCCCGCCCGACCCCCAAGGCCGGCACGTGCTGCGCCCGCCCGCCCGGCCCGCCGAGGGGGCGGGCGCCCAGCTTTTCTTCTCACCCCCCTTCTGCCAGGAGGCGGAGCAGCAGCAGCAGCAGCAGCAGCAGCAGCAGCAGCAGCAGCAGCAGCAGCAGCAAGCGACAGCTGCCCGGCTGCGGGAGTGCGGTTCAGAGGGGCTGCAGCGCCCGGCGACTCGGCGCGGGAGGTGGGAGGAGAGGGGCGGGGAGCCGGGAGCGGCGCGGCCGCGGGGGATGTTCCCGGGCACTTCCTGACTGGCTGGCAGCGCGCGCCCCGCGGGACCCGCAGCCCCCGGCCCCGCCGCCGGCCCGCCCGGGCCCGCTCTGCGTCGGCCGCGCCGCGGTGGAGGCGCGCGCGGGGGCCGCGGCCCGGGATGAGCTGACTGCTGGTAAATACTCCGCCGGCGGGCCGCGAGGCCGCGAGGAGCCGCCTTTCTCCGAGTAGCCGCTGCCCTTGGCCTTGGGATCATGTACGTACGCGCCGCGGTCCTGCCATTGTCTCTGCCCCGTCGCGTTGGGGGCGCCCCAGGGCGCGGGGCTCGTGGCCACCCGCGCCGCGCGCCGCCCCCGCGCTTCCTGTCCGGATTAAAGTGCTGCTCGCGCTGACCACGCGCCTCTGCTCCCCTCGCCCCGCTCTCTGCCGTGCAGGTCCATTCACATCGTGGCGCTGGGGAACGAGGGGGACTCCTTTCACCAGGACAATCGGCCGTCGGGGCTCATCCGCACTTACCTGGGGAGAAGCCCGCTGGTCTCAGGGGACGAAAGCAGCTTGTTGCTGAACGCGACCAGCACGGTCGCGCGTCCCGTGTTCACCGAGTATCAGGCCAGCGCGTTTGGGAATGTCAAGCTGGTGGTCCACGACTGTCCCGTCTGGGTAAGGGGCGGCAGCTACTCTGTGATGAGGCTGACGGAGCTTTCCTTTCATTTCCCCCTCCTCCCCCTCCTCCCTACTTTTCCTCTTTCATGAATGTGAAGTGTCCGGGACACTTGGGTACAGTTTTCGAACATTTCGGCGTAAATCTTTGGTTCTTTGTTTCATCAGGCGGGGAGCAGCCCAGTCAGAACACGTAGAAGGCAGAAAGCCCCAGTGGGAAAGTGGAGCGCTTACTCTTCACGACTGTGGGTTGTCCCTTGGTAGACGCTGACAATTGAATGTGCCAACCCCAAGAGACGGGGTCACTAAGTTTCACCAGCAGAGAGCAATGGGTTTTGTTTTGTTTTGTTTTGTTTTTTAATGCCTACCCTGTGAGTGATAGTGTAATATTAGTATTCTAAAAATAAAGCCCTATGAAGACTCAACATAGGCAAAAATACATTTCACTGGGTCAGTTCAGAAATAGGACCGACCGCTGGAAAGGAGGGGAAAAGACAGGGACTGAGAATTAATTTTAAAAAGCTCATTTATATTATTATTGGCCTTTGAAAATTTTTAGTTTTTAATTTTAATAATGCACATGCCCTATTAATCATTTGTTCTTAGTGATTCATAAATCAGAAATGATATTACGAATACAGCTTGGAATTTTTTAAAAGCTTTAAAATTTTCAATAATTGACAAATTGTAATTACGTCGATATATTCTAGTCTAATTCTTGAGTGTTTGATAAAAGGAGAAAGGAATCTACTTGACACAAATGTTTTCAATACACAGTAACATCATATTTTGAATGTTTTCATTCAGTCTTATTTGAAAATGTCTGATTCTTACTGGTTTTGGAATTATATTGCTGATCTTCACATATTGCTGTTACATTTTGTAACAAGAAAGTTTAGTGTCTGGAAAAGAAAATACAGGATACCATTATGTGAGATTTTTACATTTAAACAGCAATTTTTAAACTGAATAAAGGGCTGTAGGGAACTAGTACCTTTCTAAAGAAATGAATAGAATGTACATAGAAGAATTTCTTATGCAAATTTCCATATTAGAGAGATAAAAGACCACTTGCTCAAATAAATTCTCCGTTAAAGGAAATTTATGTTAATAGACTAAAATGAAACACAGGCCTTTGCAATTACAGGGGTGCTATTAAACTCCTAGTTATGACAGCAGTGACGTTGATCATAAGCATTGATAGAGAATTTATTGGCTAGAGTCCATTCCAGCAAATGAAGCACTTCTTTTAACTGATCATTTCATTGTGAACGATGTTACAGTCTAAAAACTTAACAGTTCTACATCAAGTTGAACAAATGTTGAATGAGTAGAGGAAATAAATCGAGGGAAAATAAAATAAGCTGAATTAGAATATTAGGATTACCTTTTACATTTTTTCTTGGAGCTGTTAATTCCGCTTTATGTTGTTAATTTAGCAAAAAAATGATACTGTGATCCCCTATATTGTAGTAAATGAATCTTCCAAATAGATTAAAATAAGCCCCAGTAGTCTGGACTTTTTCCATATACTCAATGTTATGTTTTATTATGCTAATCACCTTTTGTTTGATTAGACTCTGGCCCTATTTAAGGCTTTGAGTTTGTAACCAGTTATAATTTTCCAGGTTGTACTATGTCTTCAGACATAGTAGAATATAGTTACAATGTTTCTCTTTATAAGGTGTTTTTCTCTTCATGGTAAAAATCCCATCAGAGATATCAAAGTTGATTGCATTCATCAGCTGATATTTGACATGTACTGAATCAGAATATTAAATATAGCAGAGCAGATAGAGCACAGGTTTTGATATAAGAAAGACCTGATTTCAGATCCCCACATTACTACTTAGTGGCTGTGTTCCTTGGTAAGTCACTTGTCCTCTCTTAGCCTATTTTCCCTATGTATAAAATAAACAATAATTTCTTCTTCCTAGAGCTGTGTTGAAGAGTAAATGACATAGTACATGTAAAGTTTTTAATATAGAGGCTGTCATATAGTAGGTACTCAATAATAATAGAGTATTTATTACAACTTTAGTATAGCCATGTATTATCTAAGCAAAAGTAAAGTTTTCCCATCATTCATGATTTACACAAATACAGTACATTGAGCCAGCAGTGTTAGTAGGTGTTGTATTTGTAGCCCCACAAATCAGGTAAAATACAATTGTTGTTTTGCTGTAAAACTTCAGATTATTTTTTAAAAGATGAATTTTATACTCCAAATGTGGCTCCAAGCCTTGTGTTGCATAACCTCCTAGAGGAAATCCTGGAACTGATTTACAAGGGGTAGGAGAATTTGATTTCCTTCATATTTCTAGAAACCAGTGGAGCATTTTCTCTGACATAGTTTGGGAAGAAATGTGGTGTTGTTTCCTTAGAGTTGGAATGAGATAATTGGGCTTCTCTTTTCTAGTTTAGTTTTCTTCTGTCGATCTGTAGCTTT
>NW_011888792.1:13127250-13130163 GCF_000151845.1 Pteropus vampyrus
GAATACAGCTTGGAATTTTTTAAAAGCTTTAAAATTTTCAATAATTGACAAATTGTAATTACGTCGATATATTCTAGTCTAATTCTTGAGTGTTTGATAAAAGGAGAAAGGAATCTACTTGACACAAATGTTTTCAATACACAATAACATCATATTTTGAATGTTTTCATTCAGTCTTATTTGAAAATGTCTGATTCTTACTGGTTTTGGAATTATATTGCTGATCTTCACATATTGCTGTTACATTTTGTAACAAGAAAGTTTAGTGTCTGGAAAAGAAAATACAGGATACCATTATGTGAGATTTTTACATTTAAACAGCAATTTTTAAACTGAATAAAGGGCTGTAGGGAACTAGTACCTTTCTAAAGAAATGAATAGAATGTACATAGAAGAATTTCTTATGCAAATTTCCATATTAGAGAGATAAAAGACCACTTGCTCAAATAAATTCTCCGTTAAAGGAAATTTATGTTAATAGACTAAAATGAAACACAGGCCTTTGCAATTACAGGGGTGCTATTAAACTCCTAGTTATGACAGCAGTGACGTTGATCATAAGCATTGATAGAGAATTTATTGGCTAGAGTCCATTCCAGCAAATGAAGCACTTCTTTTAACTGATCATTTCATTGTGAACGATGTTACAGTCTAAAAACTTAACAGTTCTACATCAAGTTGAACAAATGTTGAATGAGTAGAGGAAATAAATCGAGGGAAAATAAAATAAGCTGAATTAGAATATTAGGATTACCTTTTACATTTTTTCTTGGAGCTGTTAATTCCGCTTTATGTTGTTAATTTAGCAAAAAAATGATACTGTGATCCCCTATATTGTAGTAAATGAATCTTCCAAATAGATTAAAATAAGCCCCAGTAGTCTGGACTTTTTCCATATACTCAATGTTATGTTTTATTATGCTAATCACCTTTTGTTTGATTAGACTCTGGCCCTATTTAAGGCTTTGAGTTTGTAACCAGTTATAATTTTCCAGGTTGTACTATGTCTTCAGACATAGTAGAATATAGTTACAATGTTTCTCTTTATAAGGTGTTTTTCTCTTCATGGTAAAAATCCCATCAGAGATATCAAAGTTGATTGCATTCATCAGCTGATATTTGACATGTACTGAATCAGAATATTAAATATAGCAGAGCAGATAGAGCACAGGTTTTGATATAAGAAAGACCTGATTTCAGATCCCCACATTACTACTTAGTGGCTGTGTTCCTTGGTAAGTCACTTGTCCTCTCTTAGCCTATTTTCCCTATGTATAAAATAAACAATAATTTCTTCTTCCTAGAGCTGTGTTGAAGAGTAAATGACATAGTACATGTAAAGTTTTTAATATAGAGGCTGTCATATAGTAGGTACTCAATAATAATAGAGTATTTATTACAACTTTAGTATAGCCATGTATTATCTAAGCAAAAGTAAAGTTTTCCCATCATTCATGATTTACACAAATACAGTACATTGAGCCAGCAGTGTTAGTAGGTGTTGTATTTGTAGCCCCACAAATCAGGTAAAATACAATTGTTGTTTTGCTGTAAAACTTCAGATTATTTTTTAAAAGATGAATTTTATACTCCAAATGTGGCTCCAAGCCTTGTGTTGCATAACCTCCTAGAGGAAATCCTGGAACTGATTTACAAGGGGTAGGAGAATTTGATTTCCTTCATATTTCTAGAAACCAGTGGAGCATTTTCTCTGACATAGTTTGGGAAGAAATGTGGTGTTGTTTCCTTAGAGTTGGAATGAGATAATTGGGCTTCTCTTTTCTAGTTTAGTTTTCTTCTGTCGATCTGTAGCTTTGCTTTGGATCCTTGCCATATATAAATTGACACTTTTAAATAAATGTGCTTCACATTCATTTTATGTAGCTCATTATTTAGTATGTCTCTCCAAAACCCACCCCCCCTTTTTGGGTGCAGTTATATTATTATTTCATTTCTAGATCTTTTTCTGTTTACCTAAAATATTCCATAAGAAGTGGTGATTTGTGCACAGTTTACTTGTGCAGGGTTTGAAGCTCTGATTTGTATTAAAAATAAAATTATTTATATGTCTTTATATCCTCAACACTACAGTATTGATGATGCTCAAACCTGTTTATTTTCTCATGACATTTTACCTCAGATATTTTCCCCTACCTTCCACATCTCTCCATCAACTCTGGAATTATGAACTATTTGGAATGCAAAGAGCAGTTACTTTGATTTATTCTCTCAGAGTTAAATGACTGCTTAATATTGGTCCCACTTATGTTTAGTTTTTGTATCCATTCCTCTGACGTTGCCCTCTTTCTTTGTTATACTTATATACCCCATTGTACTTGTATACTTTGAGCTTGGATACTATAACAGATACAGTTGGAACTGAATGGGTTTTGTGGTTTGGGATTTGGAAATTAGCATAGAGCTCTGCTGGGAAGCTTTCACATTTTCTTGGTCTTTGTACAACTTCACTTCTCCCCCCTCTTACACCCTCTACTGAGTGCAAGAGTTTGTACTTTATATTCCCACAGTTTGCCCTCTTTTTTTGGTTCTTTTAATCTTCCTTTAAAAATGCTCTATCCTACTTTCAGTAGGGTATTCATATCTAAAAATTCTGTAATTCTTGGTAGGTACTCTGAGTGCACGTGTAAGGAATGGGTGGGTTGGGAGAGTATAGGGAATTGGGAAAGGCTTTGCTGGGGCTGGGGAAGTACTGGTAAAAAGCTCTCTGCAAAAGAGCATTGCTGTATAACACTTATCCAGAATCTTCCATCATAAGATAAAAAAGCTGTCGTGCACACACAGATCTTGATTGATCGATTCAAACACTATTGGCCCTGTTTTAGACGCATTTCAAAGTGCAAACTTTCATGGCCCAACAGTGTTTGGATCTATTAGCCAGGTCTAGCTATCTAT
>NW_011888792.1:13130698-13132730 GCF_000151845.1 Pteropus vampyrus
CCTCCCTCCCTCCCTTCCTTCCTTCCCTCCTTTTCTTTCTTTCTTGGAGTTGAAGAGTGGCAGTTTCCAATAAATCTTTATTCACAAAAAAACAGGCATTGGGCCAGATTTGCCTGCATAGCTGTCTATTTTCTTAATCTAACTTTATTACATCCTAAAAATGCATACTAAAGGCCACATGAAAGGATAATGATTAATAATTAACTAGACTATGAAATCTACTCATGCATATTTAGCAGTGATATTAAGATAAAGATATTTTCTTTATACCACTTTATACAGAATCTTGGAAAAATATTTTAAAAATATTAAAGCACTAAATTTTAAGGAGTAGGGTCTGTAATAAATTACTTGGCCCCAATTCTAAATATAAATATTATTAACTGTAGCACAAAAGCAAAGATCTCAAAACTGGAAAGATTTATGTTGAATTTTTAATTTATATGAGCAAAATACATGAATTGCCAATATATTCCTTACCATTTTAACACCTTATAATACACAGTATTTTTTATTGAGGCACCACCCCATGCACATGCTATATACACTGTATGCATGCAGTGCTGTCCAAAAGATACATAAAGTTGAAAAAGTATCTGAATTTTGAAAATATGGATAAAGTATATGGAACTCCACAGAATTCACAGTGCATTACAATTCAAAACACTGAACAGTCCTGCAGTGTATAATTGGGTCACGGAAAATCCTTTGAAGCTTCCTTACTCATACTGATACTTTTGCATCTAATGTATAGTGTTAAATTTTTGAAATTACTAGGTGATAAAAATAAGGTTTAATTTTAAAACAAAGTGCTTATTTTTAAGCACAAATATTAAAAATGCTTACTTAATTTCATTGGACTCAGAAAGTCTCTAGCTCTTCTATTTATCCACGTAGTTGTTTAGGCCAAGTGAATAAATAAAAAGTAAAAAAGTAGACTTCAAACATGTTAAATTTCATGTACTTTTTAGTTACTTTTATTAAATAAAATTCTTTATTCCAAAAGTTGAAATATAGATAGCAAAAAAATTAAACTAAAATGTTATAGTTTATTTCATGATTGATTTGAAGACAAACTAAAGATTGCTCTTTGCATTTTGGTTTAGGACATTTTTGACAGTGATTGGTACACGTCTCGAAATCTAATTGGGGGCGCCGACATCATCGTGATCAAATACAGTGTAAATGACAAGTTTTCATTCCACGAAGTGAAGGATAATTATATTCCAGTGATAAAAAGAGCATTAAATTCAGTTCCAGTAATCATTGCTGCTGTCGGTACCAGACAAAATGGTAAGTATTTAATTGTCTTTTTTATGATGAGAGTACAGGTACCAAATTAATTTTAAATAGACCTAAGTTTATTAATATTTAATATTTTATTTCAAGGAAAAAAATGACTGGATTCAAATGCCAGCTATTATCATTGGATATGATAATGAGGAATCAAAAGTATTGCAAACTTCTGCTATGATTCTGATGGGTAAAAAATCGTCATCTAAATTACTCTTCTACAGACGTGAAGAAAGTCAGTAACTGTGTTCTTTTGACATAGGAGAGGTATTAGATGACTCTGAGCCCTAGAAAACTTTTCGATCATCTAAAGCAGCAATCTCCAACCTTTTGGCACCAGGGACCGGTGCTCCTATGAGAATCTAATGCAGGATGATCTGAGGTGGGGCTGAGGTTGTGATGCTAGCTCTGGGGACCAGCTGCAAATACAGATGAAGCTTAGCTAGCTCACTAGATGCTAACCTGCTGTGCAGCCCAGTTCCTAACAGGCCACGGACCAATACTGATCCGCAGCCGGAAGTTGGCGACCCCTGATCTAAAAGTCTATCCATTTAGGAAGGCCAGATTGTCCACATAAGGATGTGGGTTTAGGAGCAGAGTTTTTAGGTAGATAGCAATGAGTGAGCTGAATACACTGACAACACCTCTTAAGAGGAAGAGTTGTTTACTCCATAGCTGATGGACTAACTTGGTTCAGTAAGTTTCAGTAGTTGCTGGTATGCTCCTGACCTTTGATTCA
>NW_011888792.1:13134920-13203718 GCF_000151845.1 Pteropus vampyrus
ACCCAGCTTTCTCTCCCATTTCCCATATCCAGTTGACTAAGAAACTATTTTGATTTAAAATTTTAAGTAAAACTCATTGAGTCCTCTTCACCTTCACTGGATTTCAGATCCTTGTCATTTAATTATCTCATAGTGACCTTCTTTTTGGTCTCCTAAAGGGGCAGTTCCAGATTTTGTTGCATCCGAAACTTACACAATTTTAGAGGTTTTTTGTGAGGGGAAAAAAACTGCAAAAATTATAGATACATATATGTATAAAAGTGAATGTTTATTTAGAAAGAGAAGAGAAAGCAAAACAAATTACAAACCTGAAAAGGCTGTCAAATACTACAAACATAAAAAGTGTTTCTATTATTTAACAGCTTGACACTTTAACTTTTCTTATATTTTTTGGGCTTCATAGTCATTGATCATCTTCATATGATAACCATTTTTTAATATTTTCTATGGAGAGAAGAAAGTGATAATCAGTTTTTTTCCAGCATATTTCTTCACTCTCCACATTGGTCTGGGCACTATAGTTTGTGTTGCGTTCGTTCGTCTTTCAGCTTGGCATCTTTGTGTCATGACACCAAATAAATCAGCACAGTGGGTGCCAGAAGCATTCCTAAAGGCCATTTCATGTACTAGGACGCTTAACAGTACAAGGAAATGACTACAAACTACAAGTAATATCTCACTAAACCTAAATTTAAAGTCCTTTTAGCATGATCCTCAAAATGCCTATGAAGTGAATGGGAAGAGACATTGGTCTTAACCACTGTAATTAAACTATCTTATTTTGCAAATTTTACAAAAGCATATGACCATGTGATAGAATCTATTGATCAGGTTCTTCCTAGGGCTTTGGGAAGGACCCACAAGAAAAGGGCTGAGGCTTAAGCTTTATCAGCTTCATGGTAAATTGGCCTCTCCTCTTCTCTTCCTGCTTTGCCTCTTTCTGAAATAAATCTACTCATGATAATCATCCTAGAATACAAATCAGATCATGACACTCAATACTTTAAATTCTTTAGGAACTTTCTGTTTTCCTAACTTTCATTTGCAAAATTTCAAACCTGAGAAAATTGACAAGAACCGCCCAAATTTCTCTCTCTCCCTCTCCCTCCCTCCCTCTGTCTCTCCCTTTCCATTCCTCTCTCTCTTTCTCTTTCCCTAGCTAGCTTCTCCCCTCCCCCTTCTCTGCCCCCCACCCCACCTCCACACACACACACACACACACACACACACACTTCTCATTTGAACCATTTGAAAGTAAATTGCAAACATTATGGGATTTCTTCAATCCTAATTATTTAAGCCTGTATCATTTAAGAACAAAGCCATCCTCTTATTAATTGTAATGCAATCATTACTCAAGAAATGTAATTATTATCTATTATACTTCTATTTAAAATATAATTTTTATTCACATTTTCCCAATGGTTCAAAGATGTTTCATTTTTTAATCCAGGATGAAATTAAGGGCTACACATTGCATTTAGTTGTCATGTCTTTCTAATCTCTTTTAATCCAGAATGGTCCCAGCCTTTTTGGGGGAGTGGGGAAGGGAAGGAGGTGTCTTTCATGACATTAACATTTTTAAAGACTCCAGGCCCATTATTTTGCACAATTCCTTCAGGTCTGATAACTGTGGTTGCATAATAGTGATTTTTTAAGTCATTTCTTCTACACTTACTAGTATTCTCTGTAATTAGAGCTTTCCCTTCTTTCTGCTCCCATATTTTTTTTTTTAAGAATCATTGTGATTCATGGATTTGCTCTTTAAATTCAATATTTTATAATCTATTCTTCTTCTTATCCTTTCTGATGCTCAAATTACCCCAAATTTGCCCAGAGGCAGCCTCTCTGAGCTAGCTCCAATTAATTTTTGAGTCCTTCTGATTTTCTGACACAAGATGTTCCAAGGCTCACCTTAGACTTTGCTGGCCTCTGCCCTGGAATCAGTCATTTTTCCAGGAAGCTCTGGTTCTTCATAGTGAGTAATGGTATTTGAGAACCAAGATCTGGACTGTAGGGGTATTCATTATTTTAGGTGTCATGGCTTCTAGGCACTTTCATTGGAGAGAGCCATATACACACACAAAAGTGTATATATGTATATACATATGTGTGTGTGTGTGTGTGTGTGTGTGTGTGTGTGTGTGTGTGTATACACACGTTTTTTATATACATATATGTATATATTTATATAAAAATTATGGGTTCCCATCCATTGATGCCTCTATTCCAATCCAGTATTTGTATTTTACTTCAATAATTTCCACTGTAAAGTCTTACCTAAAATACAAGGTGCTTCGTGTTATAGCGCCTGACTACTTCTAGAACTTTGTTGGACACAATCCTCTTTGCTTTATATGCCCATCACACTGAACTACTTGAAGAACTTGATGTCTTTTTTTAGATCTGGGAAAGTTCAACTTTCTGACTTCTTCAGATATCACCTTCCCTCCATTCTCTGTTCTCTTACTTTGAGACTCTTACTAGACTGATGTTGAAACTTCTGGATCTCTCCTCCTTTTCTCTTCTTTTAAATTTCTTATCTTTTTATTTGTCTCTGTTGGATTATGGGAGAATTTCTTGTGGTTTTTGTTGTCGTTGTCGTGGCGGTGGTGGTGGTTGTTTTCCGGCTCACAAATTAGTTCCATTGGGCCCATTCTGCCCTTTGCTTTATTTTTCTTGTTTTGACAGTTTTCATATCCAAGATCTCTAATTGACTCTTTTTCATAATTGCTTGTTCTTGTTTTAAGGATGTAAATACTTAAAAAAAAAAAAAAACCTGTCAATTAATTATACTTATTTTAAGATTCTGTTTCGAATGGTCTATTAAGTCTGGAGGGGGGCATTATAAGTCTTTCCATTCGATAAGCTTTTATTTCATGGTATAGATGCTTCTCAAATGTTGGATGATTCTTAATTTACCTAGTTTTGCAGTTGAGATTCCCTGTTGGATGGATGCCTTCCTCCTCCTCCCACCCGCTCTCTGGAGTGGGCGTGGGAATGGGAGTACACACAGGATCTGCAGGCCCAGCCACTATCACTGGGGTGTTCCAGCTCATCTCCAGGCGGTTGCCCTTGGGCCTCTTCCTTTCCCCCACCCCCATCACTGAGCAGTGAGCATGCCTGATGTTGCCACAGCACAGTACTTGACGTTCCACCTGGACTCTGAGCTTTAGATTTCCTCTTTGGTCTTGTGCCAGCTACCTTCAGCCTCTCAGGCACTCCTACCATCTGATAAGAATCTTTCTTCTGATTTTTGAGTAGTGCTGCATATGCACATCTCCCTTCCTTGTTCCCTCTCTTCCTCCTTCCCCCATCCCTCCCATTTTTCCTTTTCCCCTCCTTCCTTCTCTTTATTTCATCATTTCATGATTTGACAGGAAGAAGACATTGCACTGTGATCTTAGCTTGCCATCTTGAAAGTGGAAGTAAATGTGTTCCTTTTTTTTTTTTCCTCACATCCAGGCCTCTGCATATGTTATATCTTCTGATTGGAGTGCCCCTTTGCATACCCCCGTCATACCTGCATAGCAAATTCATATTTGTCCTTTAAATTATTACCTCTTTTATGAAGCCTTCCGTAATCTTCCAGGCAGAGTTAATTTTCTCTCTTTTGATCCCATGGTTGATTTTGTACGCCTTTATTTTAGCACTTATTATGTTATAATTGTTTGCAGTCATGTCTGTCCTGGCTCAATTGACTATAAATTTCTTTTATCTGTGTGTACCTATATCCCTAGTACTTGAAATATGGTAGGTGCTTAATAAACATTTGTTCAATAAGTGATTAAACGGTTTTATGAATGACATACATAAGTGAAAAAAATCAGTTTTACCAAGACTAAATTAATTTACCCTGTAGGATATCACAGTGTAATTACGAAGCTAAATCTAGCTGTTCAACTCAAGGATATTTATTGTCCCCCTCCCCTGCCAGTCCCTTGGAATACATGGAACTGCTAGGTGTTCTGGTAATTCCTCTCTTGATCTCTTTAGAATTAATTCAGCAAACACAATCAGTCTCATCTTTTTCCTTTGTTACACGTGTTTTGACAAACTTGACAGTGTGTATCTTCATCATTCTTGGCTCTGAATAAATTTTTGGCTTTTACTAAATATTGAATCTGTCTTTAAAGAAGAAATTTTTTTCCAAATATGCCTAGGGTGTATTCATAGCCTTCAGCTTCTGAAAATTGGCATCCTGTCATCTTATCTTTTTGAATATCTGATAGAGCCTAGTACATTGCTAGGCTAGTATTCTTAAAAGGATTTCTAAAGTTTCAAGCATAGGCAACAATGTCAGAATCACTCTACAGGGTCTCAAAGCCACTGCTTGAGGAGATGCCATTCATTTGAATTCCAGAGTTACACTGTGTTCGCTTTAAAATAATTGACATTTTGTGATAACACCTTAAAAGACAATATATAAGAAAAACAGAAAACTATAGTTTTAACTAGAAACATAACACTCTGATTCACAGAGTCCCTGTGACCCTGGAATAGGCTCACAGGAGGGAGCTTCTGAAGAAGGCACCATAGTTCAAAATTATTTTGGGTCCTCTGATTGTTCCTGATGAAATGTTCCATGAATATTTATGTAGTACGTAAGTGTTTTGTTGGTTCTTCTACCCAACACATAATGACTAGGCGTTTTTCCTTTTGGGTGTGTGTGAACAAAAAGAAATGTCTTCTGTGACATAGAGGCAATATGAGGCTTGGCTATAAGGAGGCACTTTCTAGGCGTGTGTGCCAGTAGGATGCTCATGGCTGCTCACAATGGAAACCTCGCTCATCCGGATTAAACCTACAGTTACATTTAATCAAGGTTATTTGTTAAAGATGATTTTACATTATGTTCACTTAATTTTTCACTTGAAATACTACTGACTTTGCTTTATTTTTGTGTAGAAATAAAGTTTAATAAGATGATCTGCCTACTCACCCCATTCCTTCAACATAAGGAGAGCTTTGTAGACATAAGAAGGCCTCTGTCTTCAGAAAATCAAAGGCACTGTTTATGAAGGTTTTGTAAAGAATGTGAGATACCAATGTGTTATTTTTCAAGATAGGCTAAATTCTGTATGAAAACTTTATTTGCTCCAAGCCTAAAATGATCTTAGAAAAAGTAAATGTAAAAACTCAGAATTTATGGCATAATGTAGAGAATCTGGGCTTAATTTGCAAATCACTATCTGTTTGTAATCAGTAATTCTTAACCCAAAGTAAATTTTTCTTTTATTTTTTTGATGTCCCATTATCACTTGGAACAAGTAACAGTTTTATTGTTTCTCCATCTCTAACATACAAGGAGACTTGGGCAAGTCATAGCCTCTGTGAACCTCAGTTCTCTCCTCTATAAAATGAGGATGTGAATGTGTACATGGTTTCTGAGCTCTAAAAGCTTTCAATGAAGCTAAAATTATCTAAGTCATCTAAGCATGTATACACAAGTATAGTTACATACATATCATGCACGCGCACTAAATATCCTTGCTATATACCCTATACATACATACATGTGCTCCATCCATATACAGTTCACTGGTACGAAGTTTGTTGTGTATGCTATGGGGAGTTGCCCAAATGCCCTTTCAGGGCCTTTGTACTTTCTCAGTGACTGGGCTTGTTGGCTGTTGATGGTGTACAACTGGGTCCTCCAGGCATTATTCTCTGCTGATAGAAGCTGCTTGCCCAGTTATGCCCCCTCCACAGAGGCAGGTCTCCTCTAATTACTGATAGATTGAGGACTACAAGGGTCTAGCTGCCTTCCCAAATGGGGAACCATTCTAAAGGCCATCTAAGTTCCAGAGCCTCCTGTAGGATCAACTGAGGTCTCTGTTGCAACTACATTGCAGTTTGAATTTTTCCTCTGCCCAGTCCTACCTCCCTCACTCCTGCAAAGAGTTGTTCCCAAGATCACTCCCCAAGTAAACCTGCACACCAATCTCTGTCTCAGAGTTTGCTTCCCAGAGAAGCCAACCTACAATAATATGCATTTCTAGAAATGAATTTACCCTCTTTTGACTTGGCTGCCTTTGAACAATGACATATCTGATGTTTTGGCATGAAACAAAACAAACCTAGCTGACAAGTATAGAGTCGAACATACATTTTTAGACTTATTAAGGAGTGTTGCCACCTTATTAAGGTTTATCTGCCACCTTCCTAGTCATAGCTCTGTACGTGGTACAACCATGAATATTGGGACAGTTCACATTTTGAGTAAATACTTTTATTCCTTCAGTTTTTTTATTTTTTAATCTTGAAGAAAAAGATAAAGAATTATTGAATTTTCTCTGCAGTTGAATGCTGTAGAGTCTAAAATTGTCATGTCTGGATTAATAAGAATATACTTTTTATGAAATCTACAAAGAGAGTGGCAATTTTGCAGCCTTGCAAAGTCAGATCAAATTGAGGATTCTATTAAAATAAAAGTATAACATCTATTCAAACTTGGCGAATATATTTAAAGTTTATCAAACACAAAAAAAGAGTCAACCCACTGTCTTCCATGGTTTCTATGGGCAATCAAGTTGTTAAATTTTTATTGCTACCCAGGATGTCAGGGTTGTATAAAAGGAAGCAGACTGGCCATTAGTGGCTCAGTGGTCTAACTACTGCATTAGCCTTTGTAATATCCATTCACCTAATTCTAAATTCTTCTACTTTTTCTTGCAGGTAAGCATGTTTATTTTAGAGACCTTTCTATTATCATTGACACTTTTTATTCAGAGTCTAGTGGGTTGCGGATGTACTAAATACCCTTGAACTGTGGTTCTGATGTAAGCTCTTAATTTGTTTAATGTTCAGATCGTCTATGTACATTATTCTCCTGTTTAAATTCAAAGCTCTTTGTTGTTCACATTCATTTTCTCAGAAGAATTACCTTGCACATGCCCACTATGTACCTCGGACAGAGGGAGCTGTGTCAGTACGACAGAAGGGATCCAACTTGCTAAAGAGCTAGGAGCCACCTATCTGGAACTGCACAGCCTTGATGACTTCTACATAGGAAAATATTTTGGAGGCGTGGTGAGTGGAAATACTTGTTACATAAATTAAAGTCATCTGTCAGGTTGGCTTTTTAACTGTTTTCCAGAACTTCAGTTTAGAACTTTAGTTTTAAAAGCATGATTCGTTTTAACCTTGAAATAAAATGAGAGAAATAAAATGAGAGTAAGTAGAAAAAAGGTTTTTTAGAATAAAATTATAATTTTATCTTTCTCTCCAAATGAAACATTTTCTGTTATCTAGTATGATATTTGGGAATTTCCCATTTCGTGCCACTTTACTAAAGTATGTTTACTTACACAAACCTGAGATGTGAGTTTTAATAGTAATCTTTAAACAGCTTGATGAGCCTGGCAGCCTGAACCAGCAAGCCTTGAAAGGTCTCCATTTCTATCTAGTACTTGAAAAGAATACATTATTCTTCTCTATGTGTTTGGAAAGATTTCACGTACTTCTGATCTTGGCATAGCTTGAAAACGTCCAGAGGAGCTACTTATGCAGATAGGTTCTGTTGGATGTGTGGGGAGCCAGGGTTTATTGCTCTGTTGCTGTGGCATTTATTGGGTTCTGCAGGCATTTTGAGGCCAATCTTGGTACACATCACCTCCCCTATAATATTAAAACTGCATGGTCCTTGGAGAATACTGTAGAGTTGTATCATTTAAGTATTAATTGACTTTGGAACTATCTTTCCAACCCTCTAAGAAGTGACATACCTAGTAAATATCAATTAGAGGTTTAAACCAAGTAAACCCTACATTAAATAGGAGCACTTTGGACTTCTCCATCAGTTCCCCAGCTCTTCATCAAGTACACTTTCCAGTTATGCCAGAATATTCATTATGTAGGTTCATGTTGAAATGTTGATGTTTCCACAGATGGCTATAGAAATTCATTTGTTCTGGAGTTAATAAACTCCAAGTAAGAACTAAAGATAAAATAAGAACCATTAAGGGAGATAGATATAATATTGATATTATCAATGACTGAGAAACTTTTGTCTTATTTATTTGTATTGATAAGTGGTGGGTAGAAAGGTAGAGAGGGCTGAAATCTAATTTTCCCTGTCAAGCAGATTATATTGTAATGGCTTAAACAAATCTTAATTTAGTTTAAGACGCTTATATTTCTCAGAAATAACTAGGGAGTTGGGGGAAAAAGATAGTTTGGTTTCATTCGTCGGGGAAGGGGCTGGTTGAGGGGCCTTTGGCCTCCTGTTCCCCTTTCAGGTTCCTGAACCTGAAATTCTCAGGATCACTCTTCCAACCCCCTAACTCTCACTTCCTCTTGTCTCTTTTTCCTCCTTCCTCCCCTTTGTTTCTCCTTGCTCCTAATCCTTGTGTTGCCGTTAGGGCTGGAGGCATGATGGGGATTGAAGATGTGTTGAAGGTTGGGAGAAAAACATGTTCCTTTTTACCTTAGCTCAAGATTTAATGAGAATATGGACGTAAAATCAGAGTGATCACTTTTCAGACTCTTGGAAAGTAAAGTACAACTGAGATCTTGAGTGTAAGAAATAATGGTATTTGCAAGAATATGGGTGGAGATGATAACGTCAGAGTGAAAGGAGCATTTAAAATCTTTTGTTTAAGAGCCAGGGATGAAGAGCTGTGCAATATTACCTTTAGTCTGGGGCAAGATAGGCATGTGCCCTCAAGCTTTACAGAGTCCCTTCAAGACCTCCTGCAGTTTCACCCCTCCCTACAGCAGGGCACAAGATGGTGGATCAAGGGGATGTGCCCACTAGAGCTGATGGCCCCTTCTAGATATGCAGCATCGAATATAGTAGCCACTAGCCACATGTGCCTATTTATATTTAAATTAACAAAAAAATCAGTTCTTCAGGTGCATTCGCCATATTTTAGGAACATGTAGCTGGTGGTTACTGTGTTGATTAGCATAGATATTACAGAACATTTCCATTAGCACAGAACAGAGAGCTGTGTTGAACAATGCCGTGACCATGCTCCAAAACCAAGGACCCCAGACTTCTCTGGGTAGCTGGCTCTGAGTCTATTTCCCAGGCCTGTCTGTGCAGGCCTCTTTTCTGGGTCCATCCTCCTTATGGTAGACCACATTGATGATATATGTTTCCCTAGACCTGAGAGGTAGCTGAGGGGTGACTGTGTATGAGGATTGAAGGAGGGGAGGATGGATGGAGCTTGCTTGTGTAGGCATGGAGGTTTACTTGTATGTACAAACCTCCTTGAGGATGAGTGATAGAGTAGCGGGTGAAAAGAGAAGGGACAGTCTTGGGGTCCAGGAGTTAGGAACTAGCTCTACCTGTGCTGCATGGAGAACTGGGAAGAATTTAAATTTGAACCTGGCCTTCCAGGCTTTTACGATGATATATTTGTCAAAGCAGAATATCTTTTATATAACAGTTTCCTTGATTTATATCGTTTAAATATTGAGGTATATAGTACCTGGACCTTCATTTGTACTTTTGCCCCAGGCCTTACAATGTAAAGCACAGGCCTGGAGCTGTGTAAGTACATGTGGTTAAGATTTTTAATTTATAAAATAAAGGATGTATTTCAAAGTAATTTATTCAGGGAAGAAATAGAGCACATGTAAACTTCCCTAAGTGATATGAGCATATGTGACATAGAGCCAGATCTGTTCCTTCCTTGACTTTCTCTAATATTAACTACTGTGGTTGGCCATGGGAGGGTTATTGACAGTCACACAATTATATTGCTTGGTTTTCTTGATCATTCGAGAGAATAAACAGTTCCTTCTTCAATGGGTAGTTTATTTATGTTTAGACAAAGCACAATCTGTTTGACTTGATCCATTTTTTTTTTTTTAACGAAAACATTGTTTAAGAGTTTGCTAAAGCTTATGTTTAGATGTTACTGGCGTTAAAAACATTTGGCAAATATGATTTGGGGTACAAATAATCATGTCAGATACATAATTTTGTTAGACTTTTAATTAAAATTTGATTCATGTTTTAGTTGGAGTATTTTATGATTCAAGCCTTAAATCAGAAGACAAGTGAGAAAATGAAGAAAAGAAAAATGAGCAACTCATTTCATGGAATTAGACCACCTCAGCTTGAACAACCAGGTGCATTTATTAGCCAATGCCTAGACATTCAGTTGATATTTATTATAGATCATTTCACAAGTCTTAGAGCACTTGTTCTCTAATTTGAGTATGTTTAGGACTCACCTGGCATTCTGATTTGTAAATCTTGATAGAGCCTATAATCTGCTTTTTAAATAAGATTCCCAGGTGATTCTGAAGCAAATGGTACTTGGACCACATTTTGAGGACTATTGTCTTAAAAACTTGAACATATAGATTCTTAAAAATAGTGTGTGTTATAGAGAGCTGTTCTAGATTGTAGTCTAAAATGAGAAACAAAACCAAATGCAGTGCATGAACCCTGACTGTATAAAAGATGTTCTTGGGACAGTTGGGTAAAATTTTAATATGGACTGGAAATTAGATGATATTGTGGAATCATTTATATGCATGATAATGCTCATGTGGTTATTAGAAGAATGTCCTTATTCTTAGGAGATGAATATGAAAGTTTTTAGAGCCAGAATATCCTGATGATTGCAGCTTACTTTTAAATGGGTCAGCAGTGTGAGTGTGTGTGTAGTGTTTATCTAGAGTAATACGAAAAATGACAAAATGTTAATAATTGCAGAATTAAAGGGAAGGATGTGTGTGTGCTCATTGCATCATTCTTTCAACTTTTTTGAAGTTTTTAAAAATGTTCATAATATAAGATTAGAAGAAATTGAAGTTAAAATTAACTTTAATAAAATTAACATCAACTGTTATCAGGATTTTTTTGCATTTTGCCATAGAAGTAGTAGGATAGTACTCTATCCAGATTAATTTGTTAAGGATATTGCTTTTTAAAGTAGGTACTTGATAAGTATTTGTTGAATTAATGAATGTAAATTAAAAATCAGGAAAATATAATTAGTAGGGGAAGTCAATTCCAGGTTTAAAAATAATGCGGATATATAGACTATAAATAATACACCCTTGGCTTTGAACTTCCTGGTCTGTAATGTAGCAAACGGTGGGGCCTTAAAATACTTGCCAGGTGCGAAGACAAGTGGGAAATAGCCAACTAAATAATGCTGATGAATAATTTCTTAGTTTTTATTAATCAAGAAGAGAAAACATACCAGTTCCTCAGAGAAAGCACAAAGCATTTCATGTCATTTAGCAGCAAAAGAAGTTTCTCCTGTGGGTCTTCATTTTGGGGCACCAGGGGACAGGGCCTTCAGGCATCCCATCAGCAAATGCAGTCTCAACTTTCTCAAGGCTGTTTCTTGTACCCTTCTGTTAGGAGAGCTGTGGGTATCACACTGAACATAACCCAGGGGGCCAGAACGATACAAGTCTGTGTATACATTCGTTCTGGTTCTGACTTGTTCTAAGCACAGATCCTGGGCTCTGGAGTACGTGGCTTTTAGACTGTTCTCAGCCTTTAAGTGTCTGTAAAGGTGCCTCAGACAGTGAAGAGGAAGGTGAGTGGGGTTCATGCAGAAAGAGCTTGGCCCTCAAATTATCTTGTTATCGTTCATTTTATAGAACAGGGTTTTTGGTTTCGAATAAAGAATTTTCATTGCTAAAGAAGTTTGCATTTGACAGATTTAAGTGAGGGTATATCATTAAGCAGTCCTTCACAGATAACACTTTCCTTGGCTCAGCTTTGGATAAAATTTAGACAGCAGACTTTTTACAGTTAGAGTCTGTGTGTGTTGTTCGTCCTCTGTGTGTATATTCTGAATTGAATGAAGACTAATCTTTGTTAGTGATTGAACTTGGAAATGGAACATTGCATCCTCTTTTGGAAATTAGCCAAGCCTAGGGGTACTGAGGGGAAAAAGGTCATTCTGGGGAGGTATGTAGTTTTACTAGGAGGAAAAAAATACTAATTTTACGATCAAAATATAGTGGTCAAGATGGGTTCAAACAATAGAGTCCAAGACTCTAAGCCCTGGCTTTGAGAAGTTGCAGTTTTAATAGTTTATCCCTCCACCTCTACTTCCAGTCCCAGGAGGAAAAGAACTTCAGATGTAAGGTTGGCTTCTTCAGGACAAATTCAGTAATTTGTTTGAATTTTTAAATCAAGTGACAGAAAAGAATGATGACTATCAACATACTAAAATTCAGTGTTTGGAGGGCTGTTTTATTTTGAGTCACACAAATAATGAGAAATATTGCTTATTATAATATTAGTAGGTTTTTCATTTGTACTATAAAAAGCAAATACAGCATTTCTGTGTCTGCTACAAAATCCTACAATCCCTGGATTATTATGTTTTATATGGCTTAATTAGCTTAAACTATATAAAAGTGCTGTTTTTATAGTTCAGAAATGGCCAAATATGTTTTGTTGTATTTAAGGCAAACCTGAAACGATTGGGTCTACAGACCTAAAGAGTAGTTTACTATTTTTATTTTCTTTTTTGAAACAGAAAAAATGCCCATCTTAAAGGCTGAAGCATCACATTATAACTCTGACTTAAATAACTTGCTGTTTTGCTGCCAGTGTGTGGATGTGGTATTTTACAACCCAGACTTAAAGGAGGTTGTGGAGGCCCACAAGATCGTGCTCTGTGCCGTAAGCCATGTTTTCATGCTGCTTTTCAATGTGAAGAGCCCTGCTGATATTCAGGATTCCAGTATCATCCGAACTACCCAGGATCTCTTTGCTATCAACAGAGACGCTGCACTTCCAGGTGCTAGCCAGGGTTCTCCAGGCAACCCACCATTACGAGTCATCGTTAAAGACGCCCTCTTCTGTTTGTGTTTATCGGACATTCTGCGCTTCATTTATTCAGGTATCTTGTCAAATGGTTGCGGTACATTCTCTTAAGCCTTTAAAATGAGGTATGCCTATGGTTCTCAGCTGTGTTGGTTAGTGTTACATTTATCTTCTTCCTGTCATCTGAAGTGAAGATCGTACCTGAAATAGTATTTGCTTATGTACAGGAAGGAATTGGTCCAAGCTTTCTATCTTCCTTATAAGTTTATTTGCCTTGGTTTTCAATCTACTTGTAAAAGCAATAATCTCTTTTCCTACTGAGGAAGAAATACCCAAAATGTGAAAATACAAGAATTTATTGTTCAGTTTCACTTTAAAGAAATAAAATTTTCCAAGTGTATATGAAAACGAGTGCCTATATCTTAAAATCTAGCTATATATTCACTTTTCTGTTTGACTCTTAGATTTTGGAAGGATTGAGGAGAGAAATTAGCAGGGTCATTGCATTCAATTTAGAAACCGGAAACAGTGTCTAAAGGTAGTTGAGGCTGAGATCTGATCAACTTTGATTATGACTATTTTAGGCAACTTTTTTTTTCTTACTGCACCCTTTTTATGATTCAGCTTATCCATTATTTTTATCCTTATCCTTTTTAAAAACTCAGTAGCAACCATATTTTAAAGAATAGAAGTTTAGTCTGAGTCATTTTAGCAAATGAAAGTCAATTAAGAATGGGGAAGAATGAATGCAAAGTGATGTTTAAAGTAAGCATCTAAATATACATATTCAGAGAACTTTATTTTTATTCTTGGGATCGTGTACTGATGAAATTTTAGGTTAAGGTCACTCGTTCTCTGAAATGTGTCTAGAGAAATATTTATAATCTGTTTTTAGATATCAAAATTGAGGACAGATAAGAAGTTTATAAAAGTTTACAAGTAAAGAAAGGAAGTATCATTTCCTATCAGAAAGTTTTGGGCAGCCTTCAGGTTGACATGATTGATGGGAAAAGCAAGATTACTTTTTTCATTTGGGTTGTGGTTATATAATTTTGTAACTGAATGATTGTGAAGAGTACAGTTGCAGCATGCCGATCTAAGTGGGTTAAAATATGTAAATCAGTAAAATATATTGTTAGGTGTTAAATCCATTGTTCAGTGACTATTGGCTTGGAAAGGCATAAATAACCACTCCTATTGGGCACAGCAGCACAGTGCCTTCAACGTGGCAGGTTCTCTTAGTGTCGGTTGAATTAATGAGTAGACTTTAGTAGCTGCGAATCATCAAATGAATAAACCAGACTAAAGACTTCACTTAGTATTACAGATTTTTATATTTAAACCTCGTATCTCACAATTCAGAATTTAAGACTAATTTTGAAAAACCAAATGTTTACATGTAAAAAGAAAAAAATATTTTAATGATATGTTCAGAGAACTATGATGTAAGTGTTTGGCTTTTTTTCCCAGTGATTTTACTGTCAAAATTATGAATTATGTAACAAGTTTCCCATAATGTCCATTGAATACTTTCAAAGGCACACGAACACTTTGAAATCCATTATATCTTCTTTAATATTGTAGCAGCAAAATTGCTACATGTCTCTCCATATACAGAACCTGCTTGTCTTTCTCATAGGGACTGATTTTTTAAATTGCAAAATTAATATATGCAGATATGAAAAAGAGGAAAAGAAAAAGTTCTCATCCTCCAGTCTCAGTCCCCAGAGTCAGTTACCTATTACCAGTTTTTCATACGTTCGCTCTTATGCTATTTGAAAGAAATTAGATGTCGGGAAACTTGCTTTAATGAAAATGTAATCTTTTGTTACTGCTGTTTTTCGGGAACCGCAAATCATTCCCCATGGCTGGAACATAGAGTGGGAGACAATGGCAGGAAGGAGATGAGGCTGGCAAGGCTGGTGGGACCTGTTCCTGCCATTCTTAGAAGCTGTTCTAGGACTTTAAGCATAATCAGACTGGGTTTTAGAAAACTCAGCCGTGGTGATGGTGAGAGGAATGACTGGAGCATTTAAGACAGGAGTCCAGTGAGGAGCCACCGCCACCCCCACCCCACCCCTTTCTGGCGATCAGCCTCAGAAAGGCCAACATTCTGACAACAGGTGCTACAATTTGTCCATCATCTGGGCCAGTGCCTTTCAAACCTTAGAGAGCATTTAAGTCACCTGGGGATCTTGTTAATGTGCAGATTCAGATTCAGTAGGCCCAGGGTGGAGCATGGGATTCTGCATTTCCAACAGTCTCCCAGGTGATGCTGATGCTTTGGACCACAAGCAGTTGTAACACCTGCTCTTGAACGAACTGAGTACCAGTTACAGCCAGGGGATAAGGGCGTGGAACTCACCCCGGAGGCCCAGGAGAGGAACTCAGTTCTTAGTCTTAGGGCACAAAGTCAAAATGGGGTCAGCTATATTGTGCTCAGTGAGCTAAGTCAGACAGAGAAAGACAAATATTTTGTGATTTTACTTATATGTGGAATCTAAAGAACAAAATAAACGAACAAACAAAATGAAAACAGACTCATAGATATGGAGAACAAACTGGTGCTTCCTAGATGGGAGGGGGATTTGGGGCGGGGTGAAAAAGATGAAGGGATTTAGAAGTAAAAATTGGTAGTTACAGAATAGTCACAGTGATGTGCAAAGTACAGCATAGGGAATATAGTCAATAATATTGTAATAACTATGTAAGATGTCAGGAGAGTACTAGACTAATCAGAAGGATTACTTCATACATTATGTAAATGTCTAACCACTAAGCTGTACACCTGGAACTAATATAAATAATATTGAATGTCAACTCTAATAATTAAATAAAATTAAAGAAAAAAAAACTGCAGGAAAAGAACAAGGGGGTCAGCTGCAATGCTGACTGATGCAGAGAGCTACTCAGAGCTAGAGCTGTCAGTGTCCTGTCGTAGCCCCTGCTTGGAAGCTGGGAAAAATGGATGCTTAGCACTTGTGTGGAAATGAAGTAAACCTGGGAATAGTGATTAGAGGGCTGAGGGGCATGATGACAAGGAAAACTTGCTGATCTGTAAGCCCTTGACCTGTTCGGAGCTCGGACTTCTTAATCCGACACTGAGCTGTTGCATTTGTGCTCTGACCTCTCCTTGTATGCCATGGCCCAGCAAGAAGTGATGTCAGGCACGAGCAGGGCCACAGGGCCATTAACCTGGGGCTTCAGAGCAACAGCCTGATGCTGGTTGAGGAGAAGGGAAAATAAATGCTTCCGTAGGTACCTGTGAATTATTCTTTAATTATTCACAGAGTATAACCTCGGACTAAAGCAAAAGTTAAATTATGTGTAAGTTATGTTTGAAATGTTAGTAAAACTGTATTTGCACAGTAAAGACAATTTTGAAAAATAGAAAATTTATTAAGAGAAAAAAATCAGCCAGATCCTCATTCTCAAATATCTAAACATTTATTGATGTTTTGTTTTATCTTCTAGTCTTTATGAATTGGGCTTCTTAAAAGATATATATTTTTTATCAAATCAAACAATTTTAAACCTACATTTTTTTTTCTCAGAGACTTCTGTAAAGATGACAGGCTCACTTTTTTTGTTTTGTTTTTGTTGTTGTGGTTAAACATTGAAAACTTTTGAACAGAATACGGGTTTTAAGACTCGATTATGAAATGGTTTCCTCACAGAAGCACTGGCCTACTACAGTTATGTTAGGGGGCTGTCAAAGACAGGAGCTGTTGTGCTCACATCAGCTGGGTCGGTAAAGCAAAGGCAGAACTCCATGACATGGCACACTCTGGAATATTAGCAAACACAGGCTGAAAAACCATATTAAACCTAGATCATGCCCTTTTCTTTCAGTGAACCAAATTACAAAGAATGTCTTAATTAAAAAAAAATTAATTTTAAATTAAAAATTTCTTTTTAATCTTTAGGAATTTGAAATTTTGTATATAAGGACAGTTGTGTCCTGTACTTAGGAAGGGCCCATTTGATAGTCTGGTTAATGTGTTAAACCTATGTATAAGATTTCAGTTTATTTTCCTATTCAGATTTCTGAGTAGACACTGGAAAAGTCTGTCTGTTTTGTATATGTTAATTTTGCATTGGATAACAGCTAACACTGCTTGATGTATAAGTATTTAATGACTAACACTAAAGAAGGAGTAATCTGAAAAGTGAGAGCAACTGGTTTCCTGGTCTTCATAGAATAATCCATAAATGGCATACAATTGTAACATTCTTACAAGACTAGACACAGTCTTTATGCTTGCAAATTCCTGAGTCACATGATCTCAGATGGTTAGGAATTGAAATATTTGTAAGAGCCTCAAGAATTTAGCTTTGAGTTCTTCCTGCCACAAATGGCCTGTAGAATTTTACATCACTTATTGAAATGCGGCCAGGGTAAATGAGTATGTGGAAGCACGCTTTCCTCTTCAGTCTGCATAGTATTCTCCAGCTCTTGGAATTCTGTGGCATGCTCTTTTCTACACTGCATAAAAATACAGCTTAGGACTGAGGAGTATACGATGTTTTCTAATTGTCTAAGTAAAGTAAATAAATGCTCTGAGAAGGTAAGTAAAGAAAAATCTCAGTTACGCAAGACAGATTAAGTTCTAGAGTTCTGCTGTACCTACAGCGTCATGCCTATCATTAACAATACCGTACTGAACACTTAAAACTTTGTGGAGAGGTTAGATCTCATAGTAAATGTTCTTACTACACTAAAAAGAAAAAGAAAATCCTAGTCTAAGGATTGTTGTCTTTTTAGGACCTACAAGTATCAAAGATGATATGATTAGCATTTCTAATCATGGAAACAACCCGATCATTGGAGTACCCACCCTTATGAACTAGTCTTACTTTCATTTTTAGTTATTGGACCTTTCTTTGTCTGTTCTCAAACAGATCATTGGCCTATAGGGATTTTCCTGCTTCTAATTCCATATATTTAGATTTAATGATTGCTTTCTTTCAAATCTTCTGCATAGAGGTATCATATAGGTTTTATTTAGTTAATATAATTTTACTTTTAAAAGACAATGTCTGTTCTCTCATTTAACACTCCTCAGTGTAGACAATTAAAAATACCTAAACTTACTATTTGCTTTATTCCACTAACTCTGGATTTTGATAATGGATGAAATGTCTAAGGAAAGAGCTGTGGTCATCAACACTCAGTGCACATTATAATAACCTGGGAGGCTTTTAAAATTGATGTCTGGGCCCCTGCACCAGGAATTTGAGTTCAGTTGGTCTGAGGATGAGATCTCTACCAATAGCATTTTATAAAAGGTCTCCAGGTAAATGTGTAATGCACAGCTAGAGTTGAGAATCACTGCATAGAGTAAGTTTTTTTGATTTGATGTCCCATGGCTTCTAAAGGGTTTTTCTGTTCCTGACATTTGTATGCAGACTTTAATGTCTATGTGTGCATGTGAAATTTTCTGGAGAGACAGTCTAAAGAATTTATCAGATTGTGAAAAGAGTATGTGACCTTAAAGTTAAAAATTATTAGCGCAGGAAGAAGAAAACTAAAACTAGGGACTTGTTCTAGACTGTACACCTTTGGGAATTTGAGTGGAAGGGGAACAAATGGAGAAATGAGAAAAAGAGTGATCGAAGGTGAAACAAGCGTGGAGTGCTAGAGCCATCGGCACCAGCTTGTGAGAACCGATTTGTTTATTCCCAAATCTGTGCTCTGCAATGTCATATTGGTAGCCAGAATTGGGCTCTGGTGAGAGTATTTACACCACAGAAATAGCAGATGCCTCAAATCAGGGCTCTCCTTCTCCCTCCCCATGCCCCCAGGAAACGCTGTAGTCATTATGAAGGTTAGGGGAGGAGAAATGTAAAGATATGCAGGAGTGCCAAGTGCTGCCTTCCGATTAGCTTTAGATCTTGTTTGTATGGACTGGCTATAATTGCCTGATCTCATTGGTTCAATACGTGTTTATTATTGCCCTCTCCACTCCCCAATATCCATGAAGGCATCTGGATACGTGAAGGGAAACATCAGAAGAGATAGATGAACAGCAGATAGAAAGGACCCCAAGTTACCCAGAGAGGTGAGGTGAATTCCTTAAAGTCACATCCGTGATTAATGGCAGAGATGGACCTAGAATCTGGGTCTCCCAACTATGTCTGCCACACTACGTCTTTTCAAATTATATTTTTAGGAGTTAGGAGTTTCTGTAAGCCATAGGTTGAACTGGGGTGATCTCTCAGAATATCGTGATCAGAACTGTACTTTTGGAAACTTATCAGCATGGAGTAATGGGGTAGATTTGATGAGGAATAGACCATCTGGGAAGCAGGGAGGCTGCTGTGGGCCAAATGAGAGAGGTGCTTGAGGAAAAGGTGAACTTTTGCTGACCATGGAAAAGGAATTTCCTAAGAGAAAAAGGGGCTAACAGAGTGTGAAATGAAAGTGAAGTGAGCCTAGGAAGAGATAGCTTGGAAGTGGGTTGGGGTGAAGACAAGGTGAGGAAGTGAATAGGTGGGGTGATTTTGCTCCAGTGCCACGGTCATGTAGCTCATCAGAAAATTATCTAGCTCCCCTTTTCAGGTTGTTCTGTAGAGATGGCAATGGAACATTATGTGACGCTGACAATACATGAGACCTTTGGAATGCATTGTTCCTACTTCCTATTCCTCTACCTGATGATAGTCACTGCTGTCTATGATAAGTATGATTTAATTCAACCTTAGAAAAGACCACATCTGCCTTCTTACCAGGGCAAGAAAATAATTTGGATGTTGGACTACTTGGGATGGTAACTCGTATTCTGGCCTTTGCTGTTATCACTAGCTCACCACCTACTACAGAGGGGTGGCAGCTGTCCAAGGAGGAAGTTTTTAGGATTTGAATAATTTAGGAGAAGGCAAACCGAGTTTTTAAAAAATGTGAGAGCTATTTAAATGTTTTAGTGTAATTACAAAGATATATATTTGGTAAAGAAAAATTAGAACACTATAAAAGAAGAAACATTGATATCTAATAAGAGATTTATTTTTTGTCCCACTTTAACAGAAAAATTCAATATAAATTTGTTTACAGGTGCTTTCCAGTGGGAAGAATTGGAAGAAGATATCAGGAAGAAGTTGAAAGATTCTGGGGATGTTTCAAATGTAATTGAGAAAGTTAAATGCATTTTAAAAACACCAGGAAAGGTAAGTTAGTTTATTGTAAGTTATTTTACTTTGACTTTCTCTGAATTATAAGTGATACACTATGATGAATATAATATCGAATCATGAGAAGACTCAGTAGACGGATATTTTCCTTAAGTTTATTTTTTACCATTTATCTCAAATTTTAATTCATGTAAGAATTAAAATATATGTAAGTCATATCTTTAAAATGTTGACTTGTGGATTCCATCCTCTGAAAATTCTCCTAGTGCTCAGGGAGTATGCAATCTATGTCAAGAATAAAGGGCTGTCAAATTTGTCCAGTTACAGCTAAGCTTGTTGGAGGGAGTACTTGCTCACTCCTCACAATTTAAGTTCAAGTAGTTCTCAGGAGCAAGGCAGTTTCTGTGGTGCCTTTTTCAAGAGTTCTGAGAAATCTGTTTGAACAAGTGAACAGTTAAGGGTTTATTTTTCATCTAATATAGGTTCAAAAGTATAAGCTTCAAAGATTATAAAAATATAGGCTTTCTGTATGGTCATAAACTAGTGCATGTTAAAACTCTAGTCATTTAGATTGTATAGAGTCTATAAGGGCTTTAAAAGTAAATTTGTTACATTTTAAAACAACTATATTACACAGTTTGGCCACTGTACTCTAATTTCAGATTCTGTGATAAACAAATTGGTTACAGTAGATAAAAAGCTAAGTTATGTGCAATGCCTACTAGACTGTAGGTTTATATTAGATATAAGTAAAAAGTATTATTCCTTTAATTTTTTCTGCAAATGATTTTGTCAGTTCTACAACCTAACATTTTGAGTTAATATTTTAAAATGTAAAATTGTACTAGCTTTTAATGAACATTCCCCAACTATTCTTTAATTGTGAAATAGACTTTTTTTTTTTTTTGACAAAGTAACATGAAATGAAAGGGCAAGACCTTTCTTCTTATTCTAATAACACATCGAAGCAGGTATACAGAAGCTGTCCAGTTTGATAGATGTGTGGCACTGTGATAGCTCCTTCTGGTCTAATTCAACTGAGTAATGATTTTGTAGAAATGTTCACATAAACCTGCATTCTGTTTTTCAAAAGTTCTCTAGATTAACTAGTTTATGGACAAGTGAAAATGTACGTCATGTACATCTGTGTTCTCTCCAAACTCCTGCCCTCACATTCAAGGCGTAGGTGGCAAGGGAATCTGTTTATATAGATGTGTGTGTATGTATGTATGTATGTATATATATACATGCATACACACATAATATACATTTACACAGAATTCATGATATACAAACCCATAACCTTTATATGAATGGTTAGAACAGAAGTGTGGCCTTTTGTTCTAAGCCTGAGCCTTTCCTTGGGTTTGATTCTGAACACAGTCATTCCTTTGAGTACTGAGAACAAAATGAATTCTTGCTGGTGAAGGGGCGGCTAGGGGCTGTATGAGTCCATGATATTGAACTAAATTCTTTTCTTTACATGGGAAGAGAGAAGAGTTCTTTGTGCTTTCTTCCTGTGCTTTCCTGGGGTAAGGGTCTCTCTCATTCATGGAGTATGACACGGGGATGTAACACTGAATTTGAAATCAGGAAATGCATCTTTAAATTATGCTGCCACGAATTATCTCTGTGGCTTTGAGCAAGTCTTCTCAGGCTTTCTAGAAAATGAGGGATAAAATTGGATAATTTCTTAAGTCCCTATACCTCTCAAGTTCTATGATGCTTTTTGACTGTTACTCTCTGTGTGGCAGTCACATGGATCCTCTCCACCAATTCCGTCAGTGTGTATTAAAGTATATATAGGATCTGAGAATGTACTTTATAAGACTGAAATTTGTATAATCCTGTTTTGTTTCTCTGTCTTGCTCATGGATAGCATTCTGGAGTGTTTTCTTCCTTGTCAGGAAGAATATTTTTTCCCCCTCTCAACAATATTTTAACTTTCCAGCATAGTAGATTAATCTGGAGTGGGGAGTCGGTGACATTTATTCTTAATGCTAAAGTGGCATGCTTGATTATTTTTTTAGGGATAAATCTTTCTGTATTCCCTGGCTAGGCAGGCAGAGGTCAGAGTTCTGGCCTGGGCTGAAGTTCTGCGATTCAGCAGGGGAGATGGCTGGAGGGTGAGGGAAGAGGGGCTGGCTCTTAACTCCTGGGATGTCTGAAAGATGACAGAAATGACACAAAGCACCAGATCCTGAGTGGGAGCAGAGGAGGGCTGGAGACCACTAGGTCAGACAGAGGCACTGTTACTGGAGTCCATCAGCTGGAGTGAGAAGGTGTGAGAGGACGGATAACCATGGAAGAGGTTCTCTGGAGCTCCAGATCAGAGATCCAGGTAACCTTTTACAGATTCCAGCAGTCCCTGCTGTGGCTAGGAATGGTATTATAAAATTGTAGATTAAGATGGAGATGAACCAGTTTATCACTCTCTGGTATTTTAATAGTGATCTGGTAAGCAGTAGGATGTGGTGTCATAGAGGAAAAATTGGTATTTTTTATTAATTCCGAGTTAAGTCATTGTGTATGTACTTTCTTAATTAGTGAACAAATGAGCATGTTGTGTATGTAAACGTATTTTTCTAGGCATTCATATGAGATAGGACCCTTGGGGACTTAGGACCCCACAGCTTCTCGGCCATAGAGTTGAGTTTTCACTTAGCCAATTCATTCAGTACTGTGAATGCTGCATTGCGCGATGTTGCTCATTGACAGGTAGCAGATGTAGTTCTTAAGGGTAGGCTTCCATGAAAGCTATGATCAGAGATCATTATTTCTTCAGATATTTAGCACAGTTTTTCAAATTCTCTAACTAGCCCATATATATTAGCAAAGCTTTTTGTATAACATTTACCCTTGTATTTTTGGGTTTTTTTACAGATTAATTGCCTAAGGAATTGCAAAACCTATCAAGCCAGAAAACCTCTGTGGTTTTATAACACTTCTCTCAAGTTTTTCCTTAATAAACCAATGCTTGCTGATGTTGTCTTTGAAATACAAGGTATGGTTCAATTTTTACAAAGTTTATCGTTCACTAGATTGTTTTCTTACCTAACTTTTTATTTCAGCTTTGACTATTTTGGGTGTAGGAATGACAATTCTCCGTTGTAGGATGTGAATTAACACTGACTGAATTTTAAGAAAATCTTCCAGGGAAATGAAGTATTTTATTAAAATAAAAAATATATTTTTTCCTTAGTTTTTTTCCTCCTTATCATATGTTTCATTAACTTTTAGGGACCAGCAAGGGAAGAAGTGGTCTGTATTATCACCCCATTAAATATGTTTGTTTATTTCTTTAAGGTCCCAGTTTTTGAGCCCTCTGAAGCCAGCTCCCTTAAAATTATATTTATTACCTACAGCTCATTTTATTCAGCTCTCTTCCTTTCATTTGAGCACGGGGAACTAACCATGGGCTGGTGATCATACGTGGCTTACACCAGGTGTCTGTAGGTATTGCTACATTGATTCTTTCCAGCACTCTGAGAATTATCACCAGAGCAACTAAGAGCTGCTTTGTTATCTCTGTAGGAAAGTAATGTTACCTAATTTTAATAAATGTGAGCCGTTTTAATGCCCATTATTGATTATTTGCTTGGATAATTTTTTCACTTTAGTAGATTAAAAGCATAGTCTTAAAAATGAATGTCAGATACCTTCAATTATGCTAGAAGGAGTTGTTTTCAAATGAAATAACTAGAACTTCAGGTGGGCTATTACTAAAAGGAAGATAGAATTTTATGTTATGGTAGAGATGTATGGCAGCTAACAGTCATCCAACTTTTAAAAAATTTCACCCTGAAAAGTTCATTTTACTTTTAATTTTGGCCAATTGCCAAGACAAACTGAATTGGGAACTTTCCAGAGTGCTTTCTGATAAGCTACCATCAATACTGTCTGCAGTGTTAGCTTGGGACACTGAGAATGGGACACTAAGAGTGACTTTAAAATACATAAAAAATGATTTGGAAAAAAACCTAACAAGAGACCAAATCTGCTTATTTGCATAGGAGTTATTAACACCTGTTTGCATAGGAGGCCCTTACATCAAACATTATGTTAGTACAACCGGAAAAGATTTTCAAAGGGAATATACAACACATGAAAATATATGTTATGTTAAGAGAAAAGGAAGAAGCAGTGATGTGGAGAATCCTTTCTCCTTATAATCTCTGGCTTTTCTTCCATGATTCCACCTACAAACCCTTTACAAACACTTGCTCACACCCCCACCTGTGCGGAGGCTGAGTCCAGAAGGGCTGGAGGGCTGGTTGTATGAACAGCAGCGGCTGTGATACACCTTGTAGCCTCTCCAGCTCCAAAACCAAGGCCTCCCAAGGATTTGGGAGCAAAGAGAAGCAGGAATGGGCGGAAGCAGGAGCCAGCAACAGTTTGTCTGCCATCATCTGGAGGTGAGACAAGCGCAGCTTCTACAGAGCGTGGGGAGGGCAGCTTCCAGTGTGTAGAAGGCAGCTGTGCTGTCTCTGGAGGAGGCAGACTCTTTGGTCTGGTTGGGATCTTGCTTGGGTAAATATTTACCATATAATAGGTTTGGCTGTGTTACTTTACATTTCTGATCGTTTGTTTCCTTGCCTATAAAGTGGGGATACTAATTTCTACCTGGTAGCGTGGTCACAGAGATTGAGGTGGTGTGTATCAAGGTGTATTTGGAGACCTGACTGGTGGACCCCCTTCCCTAGCCCTTGCCGTGGCATCCAGCACTGGTGAGTCAGTGCATGGTTCCCCCTGAACCCAGGGCCTTCTCAGATCTTTCTTTTACAATGTTCCAGGCCATCATCAAAAACTGGCCGGAATTGACATGGGATTATTTACTATCCTTTTAATAGTCATCAAAAAAATACTACCGCCCCCAATTTGTTGTTTGCGTTTCTGTCTTTTTCCATTAAATAATTATTTAAAGAAGCTATGATAGCAGTTTTAAAAGTAGTCTTGGTAAACATTTAGATCTGATATAGAAGGATAGGAGTTTCCATTTGACATTTGAAACTGCATCTCATAAAAAGTGCTTTTACATTCTGTCATTGTTTACTTAAGCAGTACATATTCTAACTAGGCAAGTTTGCAATTTTCAGAATAAAACAAAACATTTCTGAAAATCTCTTAAAACTTGTCAAGGAAATGTGAAGAAGGTATAACAAATGTACTTTAGTATATAATAACAACAAAAATCTTTGAGGATCTATGGAAAATTACTAGAAAACTTGGGGTTTTAAATTTTGTTTTGCTCTTAAAACTCTTTTCCTTTAAAAAAATGCTTCTTAGAGCTATACACCTATTAGATACAGCAAAGGAAAGATACTTTAGGCCTTGGCATTTTCAAGGAACATGTTAATCTTTTAACTAGAAAATTGATTTTTTTCCCCTCCCCGAGTAATTTTTCAGCTCTATCTTATTGCTGTTTAGTGTATAAACACTACATTGTGTTTATTCAGAATGTTTTATACAGTGTTTATATATTGAGTAATTTTTCAGCTCTATCTTATTGCTGTTTAGTGTATAAACACTACATTGTGTTTATTCAGAATGTTTTATACAGTGTTTATATATTTGTACAGTTTATATACAGTGTTTAAAAATATGGCTGTACTGAGGTATTGTATTACAGTTTCACGATAGGACAATATATAACACCAAAACAGTAGTTTAAAAAGGTGAGAAACAAGTCGTTTTCCAAGCTTAATTCCAAGCTTGAAATTGGCTTGAGAATGCTAATTTAAGGTACTGGGTGTTTCACTGCTGATTTTGTAACCACATTATCCATGGAAAATTTGTTAAATTCCAAGGTTACCTACCAAATTCATTCCCCACCCTATTCACTTGGTATTATTGGCCAATCTTAAATTCCTCTGCTTAACCCAAATTATAGTTTATCTGGTTTGTTTAAGTGATGCTTCTAATTTTCTTTTTTCTTTTTTTCATGGTCCCCTATTTAAGATTTTAAAACCTTCAAATTACAAGTCAAATTGCATTACCTGTTTGAATTCTTTGTTAATTGCTGTGTACAAATATAGCTAGCATGCTTTGAGAATGGAAACTGCTCGTCTTGTAGATGGACACTGACATTGAGGGCAAGTGGCCTAAAGGCAAAGAGGCAGGGAAGGGAAGGGGCGCAGAAGGAGGGAGGGTGTCTGCTAGCAGGTGCGTGACAACCTGCTCACTGTGGCCCCTTCTCTCTGCTCCTGTGGGAGGTTTGCCTATGTAATCACAGTGCCACGCAGTGAGTTCAAAACTGGCAATGTTGGGAGACACTTGTGAATCCCGAGAGATTACCGGCTTTGAAGAAAGCCAGTGGAATTTGATGGAACTCTTCTCTTCTTTTCTGTTGAACTTATCTAGACTAAACTGAAGGCTGGCTGTGGAATCATGGTTTCCTAAGGTGGTGGGAGTGTTGAGAACTGCTTCTCTACCCGCGAGCCCTGTGTGACACGTGTCCCTTCTGGCAGAGCCTTGGTGTGGCAGCATAGTAGCTGGAGAAGCAAGCTACTCTCTTTACTAGAGAGCCAGTTTAGTTTAATGAGCTTCAGTGAGAGATGTGGGCTGAGGGGCCCTTAAATTTTAAAGTACCTCTGGCTCTCTCACAGAGGCAGATATTGTTCATTTAAGAAAGAGAGGTTCTTTAGGGAGCTAGTATGCTGGGCAGACAGCAGGGGACTAGGCCATGCCCTTCCATTTCCAGAAAATCTGAAATGCTCTCCTTGGCTCCACGAGAGAGTCCCTTGGCATTCCTTGAATTGGCCAAAAAAGATAATAGCATTGTTTTCTTGGAAGGCACACGGGCAGGGATGGGTGGTGGTATTTCAAGACAATTTGAAAGGATTAAAGGATAGATGTTCCATTATAAACACATAAAGCAAAATATTTCAGTGTTTCTATTTTCAGGAAATATAAACTAAATAACAAATAACTGCTGACTTGCAAATCGTTGGTTTCAAAGTCAACTTTTGAACTCTTTTTTTCGATTAAAAACTAAAAAGTCTCTGAGTTAATGCTGGTTGTCAAACCCCAAAATTTGGTTTCCATGTATCAGCTTAGCTGTGCCTAATACAATACTACTCTAATTAGAAAAAAACTTGTAGAGTAATAACTCTGCAAGCTTATCTTGCTTGGCTTTGTTTCCCTTTTGAACCTTGCAGGTACAACAGTGCCAGCCCACAGGGCCATCCTGGTGGCCCGTTGTGAAGTGATGGCAGCTATGTTTAATGGGAATTACATGGAAGCAAAGAGTGTTCTGATTCCAGTTTATGGTGTTTCCAAAGAGACTTTCTTGTCCTTTTTAGAATACTTGTATACAGACTCCTGTTGCCCAGGTAAGCAGCATAAATGTTATATAATATCTCACAATTCTTTTTTTGTCACCCATTTTGATAAACTGCCTTCTGTAAAATTTGTTTTCACTTAAAGTTTGTCAGAGTTGACATCATGGAATGTGCTAAATTAGCAGGTGGAGGTGGTGTTGGGACAACAGTGAATTTTCAGTCCGTTCGAGTGGAAGAGCAGTGATTGGGTACTTCTTATGGGCTCTCAGACTCTGACATAAGTTCACATGTCCCAGCCAGCAGCACCAACAGCTGGTGGGCCCTGCGGGTGCCTTGGAGATGGAGGTGTCTCATGCCCAGTGGTCAGTTCAGTTCTACAGATTGAAGCAGAGACCTCCTGCGAGCACTATCCCTTCCATGAGAAGCAGAGGATTGGACAACTGCTTTTGTAGTTCTGAATTCTGACTAAGGCACTTTTAAGGACTTTCAATATTCTGAGACCTCCTTGGTCATCTCTCGGGCCCAGAGGATGTGAGTCTTTTAAAGGCCTTCTTCTGACTTCTCCTAAAGTGAGACTCTCCTAAAGCTGACTTCTCCAAAAACTTTTCCTAGGATGTTTAGAATCCCAATGGACTGTAGGATTTATTTCTCTATTCATGACCTAGAACCATCTTTGACTAAGAACTAACTCTCTATGGCACCTTCAGGTTGGAACAAATCTTGCAGGTTTTCACTAGCTGGAGGCACCTTAGAGAAATTGCAGAATCCTTTCTATAGATAGGCCTTTTAGGATGCAGGCACGGGAGCCCCCTTTGATTAATCTTCATCTTTTGGCCACCAGATGGCTCCGACCACAAACACAGCTAGAATAAGGCCCCAGTGGCTTCCTCTAGGGCCCAGAGATCTTGATTACAGGAACTCTCCAGGTACACTAGCAAATATAAAAAGAAAGCATACATTTCAGACCATACCTCCCTTCAGGTTTACTACTTTGATCTTTAGATTCGGAATGTATGCTACATTTGTTATTGAAACCTCTTAATTTTTAAAGAAGTAATGAGCCCTCTAGTAAAAGGTTTTAGGAGCTCCCCCTGAAAACGATCTATTTTTAATGGAATTAATTCTGGTCTTGCAGCTAGCTGGAGTATTTTGGAGTCAGTTTGTTATTGCTGTCAGTGGTAAAGACTGGCTTATCATTTTTGCTTAATAAAAATGAAAGCACTGATTCTCATCAGAATAAGTGTTAATGTTTATTTTATTATTTAAATACTGGCAAATTTGTATAATAAATTTCAAAATTTGACCAGATTTGAAATAATAAGAAAATTTGGTTTCTCATCATTCTCTTACTAGAGTAATTGACACTTTGATTTTTAGGTTTTATCTTGCTAATTAGAAAAAATGCTCAGAAAAACAATAATAACTGTAGGACAAAGCACTTTAAAAATTGGTAAAAGGCGTGGGGGTAAAATGAGTGTGAAGGCTTTAATTGTTTTTTAAATGGAGTAATAGTTTAGAATGCTGACTCTTTAAAGGTTTTTTTCTAGGCATTCTATCCTACTTTAGATGATACAGTCAGCATATTTTTGTTTTTCATTGTTTTGTTTTAGGTCATAAAAGAAGTGGTTTTATTGTCCATTTTTTCTTATTTCTCTTCTTGCATCAGCTGGCATTTTCCAGGCCATGTGTCTCCTGATCTGTGCTGAGATGTATCAGGTGTCCAGACTGCAGCACATCTGTGAGCTGTTCATCATCACACAGCTGCAGAGCATGCCAAGCAGGGAACTGGCATCCATGAACCTCGATATCGTCGATCTGCTCAAAAAAGCCAAGGTAACTGGCCCTATGTCTCTGCTTGTTTTGTGTGTTTTTTTTTTTTAATCTCATAAAAAAATTATATTACTCTTTTCAAAGTTCTGTTTATTAAGAGATATATTAGTACCTGTCTTAGTTTAGAAGTGTGGCTAAAGTGCCCTCATAATAATTTCTGTGGGTAGGTAATTTTGAAGAATAGGGTTTTTTAGCAATCCCTTACTAAGGAGGAAGAATTTGCTGATATGGAATTCTTTCAAGTGAATGGCCCTTATTAGAGTCATTTGAGTGTGGTGTTATATATTGTCACGTAGACATTATAGGAAATAGAATTTACATTGAATTTCCCTAAAATGATGATATCTTAGGTTTCCTGAAAAGAAGATGACAGGATTGGTCCATACATACTGATAGAATCGATTAGGCTAAACTGATTTATTTGTTCATTTATTCATTCATACAGTCACTTCATGTTTTGAAGTTCCAATTGTTTGTAGGAGGTATTGTGTACTTCATTAATCTTTACACACCTTTTGTTGATCTATCTCACAGTATCAGGAATATAATCAGTAAAAACATTTGAGTTGAGAATCACTACAGTACACCATGCTTTCTGGCCTCTGCTAAGCTCAGGGCCTTTTTGATTTTAATAATTGTATTGCTGCACTTTCTAGGGAAGAAACAGAGTTTACATATTCAACTAATTGTGACTGACTGTAGTTACAAAGACCCTAGAATATGAATCTGACAAAGGACTGGCCTAGGTCTGGAAATAAACTAGGTCTGCTTTCTTGACATTTATTTCTGGGACTCTCAGATGTTGTCCCAGTCAAACATCTGCCATCTCCTCCTTTCCGTTCTCGTTTATTCCTGGAAGCAGGGAGTGTATCCAGATGGGTCATCCAACCCTCAGTTATTCAACCATTTCTTCGCTTGCCCTCGGACAGTTTTAAGGCTCGCAACTGTCGTGGTACACATATATACTGAACTTGTCGTCAGTTGAACCTTCCTAGGTCTTTTCACAGGAATATATTTGATCCATCGTTACAGACTATCAAAACTATGTAAAATGTTACCTGGCATATAACCTATTGGTTAACCCTATCAATTTTGGCATCCAGATTTAAAATATGTGACAAGTCTGTCTTCATCCAAGTTGTTGAAATAGAGCCAGATAGTGGGGCAAAGGACTGACTCTGTAACAGCTAAAACCTGGCGTCCAGGCTGAGATGAATTCATTAATTGACATATATATTTCTGTGCATAGGTGGGAGCTCACTTAAAGCATCTAGGTCATCTCTTACTATCTTCTTAACTATGTTGGAGTTCATGTCTCATAAATAAGTCTTAAGATCACATATATTTAATATTAGGAATAAAAACAAATTAAAAAAATCCAGTAACCCTGTAATACATTTACATTGAGCTTGAGATAAATAGCTACCGTCTAGATTTAATTTAAAAATTCTTTTTTATTCTTTCTAGCATTTTCACAACCTCAGTTCATTTTTGATGTATCATTTTCATACTATGCTAACAAGTCTGTCAATCTTGTTTAAAAAATGGGCACAGCTTATCTTTCCTTATCTTGTAGTATCCTTTTAAATAGTTCGTGCGTAAGAGAACTTCCTGTATGGTTGCTCTAATTTCTTTTGGTTCCTCCCCTCCCAAACACCCACACACTCCACACACTCCACACACACACACACACACACACACACACACACACACACACACACACACACTGTTCCTCATAGCGTCATTTATGTTTGCGTTGTCAGAAACTCTTCCTGACCCGTTTTCCCTGAGTGTGGTTTCTGACTATGTGATTATTGCTCTTTTTTCCTTGAATTATAAAAGTCTAAGATAACACTTTTTTAATTCTGCTGGGTTTTTTTTTTAAGACTTTTCTATTTGCTGGGATGAAGCCTGCATTTACCAGTTTTTCTCTGTTTTAATCCTGGTAGTTCCTAATTTGGCAATTATGGTTCCTAGATAACAGGATAATTTTCTCCCCAAGTTTTCTTTGAAGTTTCTAGCTTTATAGTATACCAGCCAGTTCGTCCTGTGGTCAGAATTTAGTTAACCATTTCCTCACTTTTTCTCTGATTTCTAGGAGGTGAAATTGTCTTTTAGCAGATGTAGACTTCCAGTAGCTCTCTGAATAATTGAAATTTCCAATCCTTCTATCATTTCTACCAGTTTTGTGTTGTGTATCAGGAAAGTATCATTCATACCTTCAATATATATGAGGAGTTTTGGTATTCTCTCACTTTCCCCTAACCTATCTCAATGTTTTACCTTGATTCTACCTTTAGATTTGTGTATTTCCATCAGGTTGAACTCCTGACCTGTAACAGAGGCTTCTTTCTCTTAATCAGATCAGTTTGTTCAGATTGAGGTAGAGATTTCCTTATCTCTACTCCCCTTTAAGCCCTGTCTAGCCAAACTCATGATTCCTATGAAGTTCTACTTACTCTCATATTAAAGTTTTAAACTCAACTTCTTATAATCTGTGCATTAATATTTGGCTGCGTCAGGCCACCCATTTTGTTTCTAATCTTTTCCTGGTGAGTTTCTGGTTACTTTCTCCACTATCATTATTCTTTACAGAGTTATTTGGCTTTATGGTTTTCTTTAATGCCTTTCTTTTTTATTCTGTCATTTATTTTAGGATGTTTCTCATATAATATTTTTGAGATGTCATTAAAAGAGCTATAGTTAGCCCAAAGGTAGAAACAACCTAAATGCCCATCAGCAGATGAATGGATAAACAAAATCTCTATACATACAATGGAATATTACTGAGCCTTAAAAGGATGAAATTTTAATACATGTTGCGACATGGATGAACCTCGAAGGCATTATGCTAAGTAAAATAAGCCAGGCAGATAAAGGACAAATACTGTATAATTCAACTCATATGAGGTACCTGGAATAGTCAGATTCATAGAGGTAAAATAAAATAGTGGTTACCAGAGACTTGGGGTAGGAGGTAAAGGAGAGTTATTTAATGGATAAAAAGTTTCAGTTTGGAATGATAAAAAAAAGTTCTGAAAATAGATAGTGGTGATGGTTGCACAATAATGTGAATGTACTCAATGCCACTGATCTGTACACTTAAAGATGGTTATATATATTTTATCATAATGATAAAAAAAAAAGAACTACACTCGTGTACCAAAGTTGCCTGCCAGCAAGTTGTTGTAATCTGAATTGAGCGGTCAGGTGGATCAGAGAATACACTTATTGGCACCAAGACAGCGATGTCGTGGCCGTGTTGCTCTGAGATACCCCTTCATTAGCTGTCGGAACTCAGAATGAGAAATGTGCTGGAAATCCTGTTCAGCATAACAGTACATCTGAGATAAAAGCAACTCTTCCCATAGAAATATTTACACATTGCAGCCTGTACCCTTAGCCTGATGACATTTCTTCCTCAAAATAATTTTTGGTTTGCTCCTCAGGTGAATTTGTTTAGATTTGACCAAGTATATACCTTTGCTAACCATAATCTTATCTCTGCTACACAGATAGAAGTGAGGTTAGTGAACACCATGACCTTAGATTAAAAGCTTAAACTAAGTCCCCAAGAACCTCAAATAGTATTTGTTAGAGATGCAACCACTCATCTGCTTAAAGACATTCAGCCACTCCAGCAGCAGTGGCTTGTTACTCACTCGATTCGGTTTCTTCATTGATGCAATTTTATTATTATTTGTTATTAATGCTCCTCTTTCCTTTCTGTTGTCAGAGTAGGCTCAAGGCAACATCGTGTACAGACACATTAAACATGGATTTGGGCCGTCCATGAGTTCTCTCTGATATAATCATCATATTGATGGTCATTATGTACAATATTGTTTTACTTTCCATTTTTCTTGCAGTTTCACCACTCTGATTGCCTTTCGACCTGGCTGCTTCATTTCATTGCCACTAACTACCTCATCTTCAGTCAAAAGCCTGAATTTCAGGATCTTTCAGGTAGATTGCCAATTACTATGTTAAAAGAAAACTTTATGTTCTTTGTTCTTAGATTTGAGACATAATTTGTAGAAATAGTAGAGGTTTTCTTTCGTAATGTAAAACATTTCTTTTAAATATGCAGTGCAGTAATTGAGGACACTGTGACTTATAGTCACCTGTGTCACATAAGTAGATTGACCTGTGTTATTCAGGAAGTTTTCTAATGATTGTTTTATTGCTCACAATCATTTTTAAACGCATTTTTTCCTTAAGTATAGAGATAAGATGGCCTCAGGTGACATTTGGTTTTAATAAACGAGCTCTTGTTTTTAACCACCCAAGGCAGAAGCAATTAAACAGTACAGATTTAAAACTTTTTTTGCAAAGGAATCGTAACTATTATGTGTTGTCTATAATGTATAGTTCTATTGTACTGATATCTATATCTATTAAGTATATCTATATAGGAGTTGACTGTATTACTTGGGAAGAACATTTTTTTTATTGCTCAAAGAGTGTTGCAAAACTTACTGAACAGGTAATTTTTAAGATAAATTATAAGATTAAAACCAGTCAAAGGTTGAGCTTCTTCATGTTGCATAAGAGGAAAGAAGATGAAAATAGACTGGTCATTAGAGTAGACATTCAGTCTAGATACAGGTTTGCTCATCATGTTACCTAGAATAGACTCAAGGAATAATCAAGTTAAAAGGAAAAAGAAATTAAAGACAACTTAGTCAAGTAGTTTCAAACTCTAAACAGAACTATCCTAAGAGACGCCTGAAGGTCTTCCACGGTGGGGACAGGGAGTGGGAAGTGGGTGAAGAAAGAGGAGGGAATGAAGCAGAAAAGTGAAAAGAAGGAAAGGGAAGGCTAAAATTTGTAGTTCTTGGACTCACCCTTCCCACCTTTAACTAGTTCCACTTTTATCTGTTTTGTATCTTAGAGTTTTACATAAAACTTTACTTGTAAGAGAATCTGCTGCTAAAAGATGTGAAAATCTCTGGTTTCATTGTACAGTTAAGGAAACCAAGAAATAACACAGTCAGTTTTGGGCAGATGTGTTGACAGATGTATTCAGCCAGTCAGCAAGCATCCTCTGCCTGTTGGGAGCATCCTTACATAGAATTCAGTTGTTAGTGCCGTAGAGTAACATAATAAGTCAAAGCAGAACAATGGATATTTACTAACCATTTATACTTTGTGCAAGGGAAAAAAAGCCCATTCATAAAGATAAAGCATGCTCTGCTTGCTGTTAGCAGGGACATTCTTATACAGTTAGTCTTTTTTTTCCCCCAAGCAAATGAATACTTTTATTAACATGGTAATTTTCTAATACATGGTAAGGTTTTGACCTCAAATACTTGTCAGTTCTGCTACTCAGATGAACTTACAGCTGGGCAACTTATGAACCTTGAAGACACCTAGTTCCTGTCCACTTTAAGGTTCAGTGCAGACAGTCCTTGCTTTTCTTCCCTAGCCCCTCAAGGACTTGCAAATATCTCTTTCTTATTATACCCAGAATCCCCTGAAATACATCAGGGTATTACCTCAACTTGTACAGAATACTCAGATTCATCCTCCATTCTAGGTTCCCTGTCAAATAAAGCTGAATTAGGTTGTCCAAACAAACTGACCAGACAGGTTACATCAGATAGCGTGACACATAAAATTCAGTTTTGAGCAAGATACACCTCTCAGTCTTTAAGAAGTCAGTTACAAATGAAATGAATGAACACTTTGATTTTAGAATCACCTTCATTATGCCACTTTAGGTTACCTTCATTTGTAAAGGAAGAATAATCATTTTCCACTAACCGTCTTGTATACATGTGTAATACACATGAAGAGTACTATAGCAACGTTGGCAGAAAGATACTCTTTAAATCCTTTGAGTTATTAATTTTTATTTTATTACTTATACAATTACCTATAACATATATTATGATCACCTGGCATGGTGAAAAGCAGAACTCCAAGGTGTATTTTGAGAAGACGGGGTAAGAAGATGAGGCCGTGTCAGTGATTGTCTTACATTCCTTTGATGGGAATCAAAAGAATATGGCAAGTACACCGCATCAGTGGTACCTGTTTATGTCCAGGACCAGCTGTGATGCATCCTCTTGGGCAGAGAATAAAAGCCCCTTGTGGATAAGAGAGAATTTGATAGTCTCAGTAGGTAGTCACAAACTGGTAGTGTGTGAGTTGAATATAGTCTGCCAAGGTGTTTTATTTGAAGCACATGATTTTTTGTTCCTTTCTTTCCTTAAGTTAGTATCAACATTTAAAAATTGTAATGTCACATTTTAAAATCCAAATTTTTGGCTTATTTCGAAATGTTGGAAGATCTAGCTACTCTGGGCCCTTGTTCCCACACGACAGCAACCTGGAACTGAGTAGCATCTGACCACTTAAAGGAGCATGTTCCCCAGAGTGTCACAGTCCCTTCTCCTCTAGATTGCCTCACTCTTGGCCTCACTCACATGGTCACTTGAAGTTGAAAAGGGTTCTCGTCACAATCACTTTACAGCTTTCTTAAAGAATTGTCCATTTCGGTTTCAAAAATTATCAAATTGTTATTGAAAATCGGCAAATTGTTTTTTCTTAACTGAGAGTTTTTCTTCTTTAGAGGTGTTTAGAAATTGATAGGTGCAACTAGAAAAGATCTCTTGTCAGTGCTGGCACTGATACATCAACTCGGTTATATAATTCATTAAATATTAGACATTTTATATACTGGCACTGATACATCAACTCGGTTATATAATTCATTAAATATTAGACATTTTATATACTGGACTCTTATGAAAACAGACAGCAATGCACAGGAATACAAGTTAACCCTTGGCATTTCTGGATTCATTATTCTCACAGTTAATTTAATTTGGTTCAATATTGTATTATGTATTTTATAATATAGTTTTTTTGTCTTGTTTTTCTTTTCCCCTGGCCAGAGCTTATTTGTGATAACTTTTTTCCTGTCATTTTATCTTAATTGAGGGAGTAGTCTTACGTCACCTTTCTTTCCTAATGAAACCTAGAACTAATTTCCCTGAGCAGCTAGGTGGTTTCTGTTTATCCAGACCCCACAGCTGGGATCAAGACCTTGTGAATCCAAATTATAATCACTGAGGTCAAACAGTAGATGGAGAGGTGAAAAACAACTCATAGAAGGAAAACTGAATGCTTATAGAAGAGAATACTGATGAGAAACAAGCTGCTTCACCCAGAAGAATGCCAGGATGCTTAGAAATTCAGAAAGCAGAATGAGGCTTGAGACTGAAAGCAGTTATTTGAATGTTGACTAAGAAGCTTTGACACGCAGCATACCACCCAGGCAGGCAATTGCTTCTCTCATGTCATCACAGGGATGGAAGGTTTATTCTGGGAAAAATTAAGGCAAAAAAGTTATAAAATCGTGAACTCTGAGTATAACTGAGATTGAGCAAAGAGCTGGACGGAAAACATGGGGGTTATGTGAAAGTGTGCACATTGTATAGTAAACCTCCAGCTTCCTTCTTATGTCCAGGTTCTAGAAGTCTGGCAGCCAGGTATTCACTACCTTGACTCCCACAGTCTGAGCATGAAATCGAAGCATTCTTCCCTGGCCTCAGAGAAAAAAAAAAAAATGTACGGGTGCAATCATTTGGAAATTATCTCAGCGAATCCAATATTAATCTGCTCGGTCATGCTTCAGTGCATCCCACCAGACAGCAAGTCTTACCAATGCTCCAAAGTTTGCTAAACAGCTTTCTAGTATCTCACTTTTTATGTAAAGAGATAGCTGAATATCAGTAGGTATTTGAGGCAGTGTCCAACGTGAAAGATAGATACACAAACCAAAAGAAAATGAATAAAAATAAAAGAGACATGAATAAGAAAAACCTACAGTCTTTCTACTTGTGCATTTCTTTCCTCGTGAGTCTTTCCCTGTGTGGCTCTTTTACTGTTCACACAGGATACTTCTCTTAGGACACTTCCGGTCACCAAATGTATGGGGGTTTTACCCCACACCAAGCAGTTCTCCACACCACCACCTGGATGTCCTACAATTTTACTCAATTTGGACGCTCTATCTGAAGATAGTGATAGCGTCAGATCCCACAGGTTAAGGGCTCAGTCCCTCAAGGTTGCCCCCCACCCGACTTCAGACACCAGTTGAAAGTTCATTGCTTCTGACTGACTGGTTATAGATCAGAGGTTCCAGTGACCCCTTCCTTGGGTATAATTAATTTGTTAGATCAGCTCACAGGACTCAAGGAAACACTTATGTTTACCAGTTTATTAAAGCTACAGATGAACAGCCAGATAAGAGATTCATAGGGTGAGGTCTGGGAGGATCCAGAGTGCAGAAGCTTCTGTCCCAGTGGAGTTGGGGGTATGTCACCCTCTCTACACGTGACTGTGTCCACCAACCTGGAAGCTCTCCGAACACTGTAGTTTGGGATTTTTATGGAGGCTTCGTTACTTAGACATGATTGGTTGGTCAGCAGCTCCACGTTCAGCCCTTTTTTCCCTTCTTAAGAGAATGGAGGTGAGGGTGGGGCTGAAAAGTCTAAGCTTCTAATCATGGCTTCCCAGTGACCAGCCCTCATCCAGGACCCCACTAAGAGTTGCCTCATTATAACAAAAGACGCTACTATCACCCAGGAAGTTACAAGGGTATCAGGAGCCCTGTTTCTGGAACTGGGGTTAAAGACTACATTTTAGAACAAAAGATGCTCCTATCGCTCTCATATTACTGAGACAATTACAAGGGTTTCAGGCATTCTGTGCCAGGAACTGGGGGCAGAGACGAATATATATTTTCTATTATCTCACCAGAAGGAACTTAGAGGAATAAAAAGACACAAGGAGTAGAAGAAAACCTAAAACAAAACAAACTCTAATATCCTCAAAGAATAAGAGATATACATATATAAAAAAGTAGGGATAGAATGTTATTAAAAAGAAACAATATTTGTAAAGACAGAAAATAGAATGATGGCTTCCAGGGACTTGGAGTAGGGAGCAACAGGAAATTGATAAATACAGGGTTTTAGTTTTGAAGACGAAAAGAATTCTGGGTCTTGATTGCACAACAATGTGAATGCACCTAATACTACTTAACATGTATTGAACACTTTAAATGGTTATAATGGTTTATTTTATTTTATGTGTATTTTACCATGATTTGCAAAGCATAAAAGAACAAGAAGTCATTCTTGGACATTAGAAATACAATAGCAGAAGAAAAAACAACTAAATAAAATAGTAGAAAGATAAAGATAAGGAAGTCTCCCAGAAAATAGGACAAAAAGATAAAGAGACAGCTAAGAGAGAGAAAAAGATTTTTTAAAAATTTGGAGACTCAATCTAGGAGGCGAAGTACCTGAATACTAGACATTAGCACAGAAAAAAAAAAAAAAAAAGTGAGGAGGAAATTATCAAGAAATAATACAGGACGTTATCTCAGTAATGAAGGACCTGAGTCAACAGATTGAAAGGATCTACTAAGTGCTCAGCTCATTGAATGTACAAGGTACACCATTGTGGCATGGAAGAATGCCAGCTGTAAATAGAAAAATCTATAAGTTTACAGGGTTAAAAAAAAAACCCAATAGATCACTTACCAAGGACTGTGAATGTGAGTGGTAGTGTAATCCTTACAGCCTTGGGAACTAGAAAACTGGGGTACTGTCCTCAACATTCTGAGGGACATTTTCAGCCTGGAACTCTATACCAAACCAAATTATGAATTGTGTGCAAGAATAGATTAAGGGCTTTTCATCACAAGCAAAGTTTCAAAAATACTTCTTATGCACCCCCCTTTTTCAGGAAGCTAATAAAGTTTCTGCTTCACCAAAACTAGAGGATAAACAAAAGGAAGGGCCTGGAGTCCAGGAGTAGAGGAATCCAACACAAAAGCATGAAGCAGGCCTAGAAAACAAGACTACAGGAATGGAGAGGTTATCTAATAACTGTGACCTGGTGCAGGAGAAAACTGAGAGGACTTTAAAGAGTTTGGAAAGTTGAATTAGTTACAAAGAGAAAACCAATTATATGAAAAAAAAAAAAAAAGATTATCATCATCTCCAGGAAAAACAAGTCTTATTTGGGAGGGAAAAAAAAGAACATAATCAAATACTGCTTGATGAAGCAATTTACAAGATGTGTCCTGATGACCGATTTAACCAAAATTGTATTCAGTGATTTTTGGAAGGCTTGAGGGAGGAGTAGGGAATATACAGCAGAGCTTGGATATCGTCCATTAAATAGGAAACCAATAATTAATACCTAAGCTTGATCACAAATAAAATATATTCAGTTAACATTCTTTTTCTAAAAATTTTAGTGGAAGAACGCAGTTTTGTTGAAAAGCACAGATGGCCGTCGAATATGTACTTGAAGCAGCTTGCGGAATACAGGAAGTACATTCACTCCCGGAAATGCCGTTGCTTAGTAATGTAACCTGCGCTTTTATATACATACACTTTTTAAATTATTACTAGGAAGAATGGGATACCTCTGGCTTCCAGTAAAATTCCTGTGACCGAAACCAATAATAGGCATTAAAAAAAATCATCTTATAGCTTAATGTGTTTATTAGCTTTCTTTGAAAAAAACTATTGTGATCTTAAAAGGGAACAAAATAGACCATAGGCTAAATCTAAGGCTTTACCCTAGTATATAAAGTTGGTGTACAGCTACTTTTACCTTTTAAGATGCCGTTACTTTAGTGATATTAATACCCTTCCTGGTTAAGAAATGTTTAAATTTTTTAAAAAATCATATAAGATTCAGAAATTTCATCATGTCTGATTAATTATTCTGTTAAAATGAGGGGTATTGAAAGACTCAATATGACTGTTCTATAATGAAAAATCTAGGGGAAGACTGATCAATCTGAGACTTGAGGAATAGAAATTTGCCTGGGATTTTGCATGTGAAATGCCACTTAGTTCCAAATCAGTGACAGAGTTTGAACCATCATGAAAAAAAAAGTCTGTTTTTTTATCTGAACAACCCAACTGAGCCACCTTGTCTCTTCTCTGTGATTTTGAGTAGGTAGGAAACCTAAATAGGTGATTTTATGGCCAGATAACCTGTGTGGTTGCACAGGGCCCTACACTTAGAAGGGGCCCTGCATGGTTCACTACTCTGCTATCACCATTTTGAAATTTGTAATATTGTTTGAAGAAAGACCTTGCATTTCCACTTTGTACTAGGCCCCCCAAATGACGTCTATCTCCTAGCAGGGTATACACTATGTTTTCTTGCTCAAACATCATTCTTCCTGAAAGCAGAAAAGAGACACTGACATCAAGGGAAGAAAAGGAGGCTTTCTGGAGGAAAGAGAGAATATGGGGATTCTGGGATCTTTGGAGAAGCCTGTTCCACCCAGGGCCTATGCTGCCACTTCAGCTGGCAACTGAGAAATTCTTTGTGTTATCTTAGCTTTAAAACACTCACAGTTCTGGCTCTTATCACAGTTGAACAACTACTTTCTTGATCATTCTGTAATACCAAGATATAGGTAAAAGTGACTGACCAGCATGACTTTAATGTGCATTTATCAAGATGCTCATAGGAAAGCATGCTTTCTATAGAATTCTCTATCAAAGGTTGAAGACTTTTGTTTTGGTGATTTACTAAGATTAAGATGTCAGTGGCTTGAATTGTTTGAATTCTTTCTGAGGACCTCAAGGTTATTCGATGAGAAGTAGCATGAATCTTGTCCTTCTGGGTTAGAGAAAGGATATAAATGAAGTTGTTAATGTAGAGAAAGTGGTACTAGAATAGAGGACAAAATTATAGTTTATATTACATGTCAACAAAAATAATTACAGCAGGTGCTTACAAGCTGAGAGATGGAAAACTAGATTACTATTTTATTGTTAGCATCATTTTCATCTGTAATGCAGTATTGGATATCTTTTTACTTTCATTTCCATTTACTTTAGAATACACATAGTTTTCCAACTGTTAAAAGGTTTGATTAAACAGTTTTATACTATAGCATTAGAATCACATACAGTTAGTCCTTAGATGTATACCAGCACTGTCAGAGTAAAACAGTAAAAATTTCCTCCATATATATTCCAAGAAACCTGATTTTAATTGATTTGTGTTGATGAAGATTACTGGAATACATTTGATGTTTTTTTATTTTAATCACTTGAGTTAATCAACTATTGGCAAATCCCATTTGACAAGGATTATTAGCCTTGTAAAGAATAGATAATGTAGTAGATTTCTAGAAATTCATTCACATTTAAGAACTTTTAAAATGCAGTGATAACATTTTGTTCTTCATATTCTTACCCCTATGTGAATTACAGCATTTAAGATTCTAAATCAGTAACTTTTAATCTAAGAAATTAAAAAATATAAGTTCTAAAGCAAAATATTTTCTTGCAAATACTATTTAACCTTTAAATAGTCCATAGATAATTTTTGGATTGTTTGGAGTTGAGTTTGGGATTTGGTGCTCTGGTGGTGATGAGCTTGTAGTTTTTATTATAAAAGTCCTTTATCACCTGTGTGAGTGACCCAGACATGCAGATGTCATGGCTCTCCAGAGCCAATCAGGACAGTAATCAAATTGGTTTTTAAACCTAGATTAAAACCCTTGAATTAACTCAAACTAACAAGAAATTAAGCTATCTTGGAGAAATGAGTGCTCTTTGGAGTTTTTTTAATTGAAAGATTATTTCTAGATGAATGTATGCTCTCTACTGATTTCTGTTTTCAATATATTTACCAGTCATTTTAATTAGAGAATATAATGTTTGGTAGAATTACAGCCTTTTCTTTACGGGCCAAGTTTTCACCCTTATATAACCCTTTGTATTCTTTTGAATACTCTGTTCATGTGATAGGAGAGTAGGCCTGTAATATAAAAGTTTCAGTAACATAACTGAAATTCACCCTGTCTAAGCCAGCATGGTGGCTTTGTGTTGGGCAGTAGCAGAAAACTAAATTGAATAAATTTGACTTCTAAGACAGCTAAACTTTTTAACTGTAATTTTAAAAACTACACTACAATGATTTAGTTAATTAGATAAAAATGTTCTTGAGTATTTTATTTAAAGCATTTAAAGCATCATATTTAATTCAGTCTTTAATAATTTTGCAAAGAAGGGTATGTGTGTATTTTAATATAGCTTGACCTGAATTTATATGTTTTTAGCTTTAGTATTTAATATTTTGTAACAAATAAACCTTTTTTAAAAAAAAAAAAACAAGTTTAATACAGTGTTCTGTCATTATTTTATCTTGGATGTTAAAATGCTGGAATGAATTTGGGAATACTGCTTTGTGTTTCTCAAACATAATTGTGTTTCACAGGTAATTTCCATTATGTGTAAAATGTTTAGAGTATTGCTGAAATTCTGGATGGTTCATACACATGTGATGAGATAAAGAAATTTATAGTACAGCTTATATAGAAAATTATGCTTAACAACCGTTACCAGAATTTCCCTTAACAAAATAACTGCCTTTATTTGGAAAAATGCTTTGATAATTATTTAGTATATAAGTGAGCCCCCATAGGCTCGGCCAAGACTTTTGAGAAGTAGAGAAGCTGCTCTGCATAATAAATAAGAATTTGGAACTTTCCAGAGCTGGGCAACCCATATAGGAGAAGAAGAGAGACCAGCCATAATGTGAGGATGGAGTGTATACGATATAATACAACCCCTGCCCCAAGAGGTTTCCACATTGTCAGTAAAGTCTGCCAAACCCATAAGGGCTCCCACATTTCACTGGAATTGTGTTTCTAACACAAATCTGACCTGGGAATATACCCTTCTAGAAGACCCCTATTACCTATAGAAGAACCTCCACAGTTCTCACTGCCTTCCATTACATATCCCATCTTTTCTACCTTGACTCACAGGACTGTCCATCCAGATTGCCTCTGTACTTGCACACCTCATATTCTTCTTGTGGCTTGGCTTGGGTTCCCATTCCCCATCTACTTTGGAAACTCCTGCATATCCTGTAAAGCCCAACTTAAATGTTAAGTCTCTTTTGCTTTCCCTGACTCTCCCAGGAAGAATTGATTCTGCATGTGTCTTTTGTAGCTTTTTATTCATACCTTTCTCATGGCACTTATTGTATTTTAGGTATTTGTGTATTGGTGATCTCTCCTTGGCTATAACTGGAGGACAGGGACCAAGTCTTCATTTATCTTTGTGACTCACTCCCCAACTTTCCATCAAGTACAGGGACTGACATAGACTCTGTCTATGAAATAAATGGCACTGAAAAGGCCAGATTGCCTTATCTGGAACAATGATCGAAACTTTCAAATGCAAATAAGTATGCTCACACGTGAAGCGCTATTTGCCCCGTCAGGAGTAGCCTAAGTCAGTTGACATGTGGGACCTTGTGACTAGGGTAGATGGCTATCTAGGGAGTTGATGAACATAGAATGAAAGAGTGATAAGTGGTGGATCTTTGAGGGGATGCAAAACATGTACAAAATGATATATGGGAGCCCCTCTTCCTGGGAGTCTCTGCTAGATATTGGGCAGCAAGATGAGTTAGGGTGCACAGAATAGTTCTTATTGGGCATAATGAAAGGAATATGGCTCCTTGTTAAACATAGCGTTTGTATGCAAACTATCCTTTACCTGCAAATGATTCCCCTGGCATGCAGGTGGCTATGTTCTCAAAATCTTAGTTTTCCTGCTCTACTGTTACAATGTTCAGCAGTGAGCTAATGATAACATTTATATGAGAGTGTCTGACATTCTCTCAGATGTTCAGAGCAAAGAGCTCTCTTATTTACTCCTTTTTAAAAAAAATAGCATACAATTTAGTGGACATAATATATTACTTATTTTTAAAGATTAAGTGGAAAGGAGATGGGATCTCAGCCCCTCTTCCTTTGCTGGAAACTTGGACTGGAAAGACCCTCAGGAGAACTCTTTAACTCAAAAACCGATTAGCCAAAACAGTAATTTTTCCTTAAAGGCTGAGCTTAGTCCCTCGTCTATGGCTTAGTGCCTGTCTTGTTTATAACGACAGATTTTGCTACGATCTCAGAATACACTTTTTCCCCTTGAAAATTGTCTACCTTTCTGTTTTCTGATTTAAAAAAAAAAAAAAAATCAGCTGCCCTATAAGAAATTGGAAGCAGTTTTGGATCACAATCATAAATAATGTGTTTAAGACAAAGGGCTGATAGGACAAAGTTGGGTTAAACCAGTTTTGTGAACCCTAGGAATTCTTATCACAGGTAGCAGGAAATTACAGAGTAGCCACTGTCCCCCTCACACAGGCCTGTCTCACAATTCTGAGTGCTTTTTCTTTGCTTCTCTTGCTTTTGCCTTCACTTTTAGTAAGTTTAAGGTTGTAGAAAAATAACTACCATTCCCTCAGTTCTAGTTTTCATAAAATTTATGTAGACCATTTTTATTTTGCTAGAAAACTCTTGTCTAATTCGCTCCCCATGGTCATCTAGGTGACTGAACACAACATTATTCTTGGGTCTTAAGTCCCTTGGTTGGAAGAAGAGTAGGGAGTAGGGGTGGTTTTCTAAATTTACAGTGACTTCCTTTGAGGAATGAATTGCCTTAGAGTAAATGAGGCCATACCAGAATCCCTAAGAGGGCACAAATAGAACCTCTCTGGTAATGGTTGGAAAGGCAGATTACGATGCTGTTAGTGCCCAGGAGTGGTTCAAATGCTTTCCTTGACTAAATGGAAAGCAAGTTATTTCTACTGGGCAAGAATTCAAATGTAAGAATTCTCATTTAAATAAAATAGATACTGTCAAGAATTGCCTGGGCATTTTCCTCAGATATGTACTACCACCACCACCACCACCAACAGCCAAACTTTCTGTTTTATAACTCTGACTTTTTTCTTTTTTTTAACCCTCACTATTTTTAATGAATGTGGTAAGAAAGGCTGATCTTGTATGGGACTTCGATAGGCATCAAGGGTTCCTAAGCTGCTATGGGGTACCAGTCTGGACATAGTAGTTGCTTAAGAAATGTCTGTTGGATGTGACAGGGCACAGGTGATAGAATACCCAGCAGAGTTACCGGTCTCCGAGTCGACAGTGTTGACTGTTGTGGCCAGGTGCCCCATTTCTGCTTAAGGACCAGGGAACTTGACCAGAGGGACACAGAGGACAACCACAGCAGAAGTGGGTGAGTCTCCACCTTCAAGGGACTTCAAGGGGGCAGGTCCTTCAGGGAGGGGCAAGTGCGGAAGGACAGGAGAGACACCGCATGTGAGATACCCCAGGAACAACTTCAAGAAACTTAGCGACCTGCATCCTGGCAGGCAGAGGTGTAATCGAGTGAAATTTCTGTTCCTACTGTTTATATGAACTCTGTATATTAATGAGGGCCGAGGTAATTGAAGTCTTATTATTTTAATGTTACCATTGATTGCACTTTTACTAAGGCCAGGCGTTTTGCATGTATTGTTCCTTTAGAAGAAACAGTATAGCACAGGAAAGTAGTTTGGTGGGATGATTAAACACAAGGGTGTTGAAGCCAGACTGCCCAGGTTGATTCAGATCCAAGTTCTACCTCTTACTGTATGACCACGGACAGGTGATGTGGCCTCTCCCTGGACTTCGTTTACTCATTTATACAGTGGAGGTACTGGAAATAACAACCTCACAGTTTCATTGGGAGGAGTAAATGTCATGCACATAAAATGCTGAAACCAGTGTCTTGCACAGAGTTAGCACTCTATAAGTATTAGTGCTGTTATCATCACATTGTTTCTGCAATCTCATGAGCCAGGTACTTTCAGTATCTTTATTCTAAAATGAGCCCAGTAACAGCCTAAGGCCATGTAGTTAATCAACATCAGAGCTGGGAAGAACTCAGACCTGATTCCAAATCCCACATGCTCTACCAACCAGCAAAGAGCCTCCATAAGCATTCCTAGAAAAATGGAAAATAATCCAGCTAAGGCTGGAATTGAAGGTTCTGCAACTGCTGGCTTTGTAGAAAGACAAAACTGGACATGTCCCTGGGAGACACGCTCTTTGAGCTTCCTTGCAAGGCTGACTTCAAGGTCAAGGAGTCTTCAAGGTCATCACCTCTTCCCTACCTCCATCCCTGCTCAGAAAACTATTCAAATGTTATGACTGGTTAACACACCACCTTTGTGGTTAATATTTGAAATAAATAACCTAAGGCTGATGACGGGAAAACAAATGGCATATCCTGATACGGAGTAGTCAGAGGGAAAGGTTGGCTGGCTGCAGAGCCCATTCCACCCCAACAGCTGGAATGAGGTTTCTCTGTTAATCCTCTTTCTTTTTAATTAATTTTAACTTGACTAGTTAATTTCATTAATTTTTAATTCTATAGTAAGAACCCAAACTGGAGAAATGTGCTAGCCACAGGCACACAGGAAGTAGACTAACCGGGATTTGAATTCTGTCCATGTTACTTCTAAGTATAGAAATCTATACTTAGAACAGCAATTTCAGGTTCTTGGACCAGCTCCTGTAGCAACTCTACAGCTTAGGTTAATGTTCTCTAATTGAGTTGTACAACTCAAATGAGTTACATTCGCTATAAAATTTGCCTTAAAGTTGTTTTAAAAAGAAAAGGAGAAAGGGAAAAAAGAAAAGAAGGGAGGGAGGAATGAGTTAGGAAGTATTCCTTCTGCTTCTGTCCTCTGAAAGATAGTAGAGAATTGGTATAATTTTCTTCTTAAATGTTTGCTAGAATTTACCCATGAATCCATCTTGGCCTGATGTTTTCTGTTTTGGAAGGTTTTTAATTATTGATTCAATTTCTTTAATAGATCTGTAGGCCTATTCAGATTGTCTGTTTCTTCCTGTGTGAGTTTTGGCAAGTCGTGTCTTTTAAGAAATTGGTCCATTTTATCTAGGTTATCAAATTTGTGGGCACAGAATTGTTCAGTGTGCCTCTATTAGCTTTAATGTCCATGGGCTCTGTAGTGATATATCCTCTTTCATTTCTGGTATTAGTAACTTGTGTCCTCTCTCTTTTCTTATCCTGGGTAGAGACTTATTGATTTTACTGATCTTTTTCAAAGAACCAGCTTTGGGTTTTATTGATTTTTCTCAATTTCCTGTTTTTGATTTCATTGACTTCTGCTCTACTTTTTCTTTTCTCCTGCTTAATTTGTTCTTTTTTTTCATTTCCAAAATAGAAGTTTGATAGACTAATTTTAGGTCTTTTTTAAATATATGCATTCAGTGATAAAAATTTCCTCCATACATCCCACAAATTTTGATAAGTTGTCTGTTTTCATTCATCAAAATATTTTAAATTTCTTTTGTGATTTCTTATATGACTCATTTGTTATTTGGAAGTGTGTCATTTAACACTCACATATTTTAGGATTTTTCTGGTATCTTTCTGTTGTCGATTTCTAGTTTAATTCCACTGTGGTCTGAGAGCAGACATTACATGATTTCTATTCTTTTAAATTTGCCATGGCCCAGAATGTGGTTTATCCTGGTAGATGTTCCATGTGAGCTTAAGAAGAATGTCTATTCTGCTGTTGTTGGATGTAGTCTATAGGTGTCAATAATATCCAGTTGATTGATGGTGTTGAGTTTAACGTTGTTCTGATTTTTTGCTTGCTGGACCTATTCATTTCTGATAGAGGGGTGTCGAAGTCTTTAAAATATTTTGTGGGACCTGCTAACAGTTGTTACAGTGCAGTGAATTAGGGATTTCTCTTAATTAACTCTCCAAATGTAATAGTCAATTCATCCATTGTTGCTTACAGTTCTATCAGTTTTTGCCTCATGTATTTTGATGCTCTGTTGTTATTGCATACATGTTAAGGATCGTTATGTCTTCTTGGAGAATTTATCCTTTTATTTTTATGTACCACCTCTCTTTATCCTTGGTAACTTAACTTGCTTTGAAGTCTGCCCTACCTAAAATTAATATAGCTACTCCTGCTTTCTTTTGGTTAGTGTTGGTATGGTGTATCTTTCCCCATCCATTTATTTTTAATCTATGTGTCTTTATATTTAAAGTGAGTTTCCTATAGACATACAGTTGAGTATTATTTTTTGATCCATTCTGATAATTTCTTTTAACTGGTGTATTTAGACCATTGACATTCAAAGTGATTATTGATATACCTGGATTAATATCTACCTACCATATTTGTTACTGCTAGTTGTTGCCCTCGTTTTTCCTAGTTTTGTCTTTCTTTTTTTTTTCTGTCTTTTGTGGTTTTAATTGAGCATTTTATATGATTCTATTTTTCTCTCCTTTCATAATAAGTCAGTTTTTTTAACTTTTTTTTTAATGATTCCCTAGAGTTTGCAATATACATTTACAACTAATCCAAGTCCACTTTTAAATAACACTATACTACTTCACAGGTAGTATCAATACCTTATAAGAAAATAATCCTAATTCCTCCTTCTTGTCCCTTGTATCATTGCTGTCATTCATTTCATGTGTTCAAGATGTTGAGGAACAACCTTTGTGGACACAGCTTCCAGCTGAGTTCTCTAATTTGGCCTTCCCAGGAGTTGTCAGTCCTCTATCCCCAGAGTGAATCCTTTGGTCCCCATTTAACACTTCTAGTTAGAACCCAGGACAGATTGTGTTAAAGAACATCCATACCCAATCCTCACAGTGACTTGGGAGATTAATAAGGAAAGTACAGAATCCTCACCTTAAACCAACTTGTAATTTTATGCATAGAGTATTTCAAGTTTCACAAGGCACACAGGAGAAAAGTGAGAGAGCAGTTGCTCTGCTCTCCTCTGAGAAAGATCAGCTGCAGGCTCTGCCCAGAGGCTGTAGTCCTGCTGACTGGGAGGGAGAACCCCACTGAGCAGGAAGAGCCACTGGGATAAAACCCCAGGAGCAGTAGATACAACCCAGAAGGTTACACAAAGTTCTGTGCTTTCATTGGCTCTCCTAATCTTTTATCTCCTCCTTTCTTTAAAAGTCACCTGGGGACAGGAAATATAAATCTGTGTATAAATATAAACCCATGTTTAAATATCACTTGCGCTTAAAGGGACCAGGCCAGAATTCTCTTCCACTAATTAGTAAGATAAAAGTGTGCCCCTTCAGATGTTCAGTGTATTTAATAAGAAAGGAATTTTACTTAAAATATCTCAGGAGCCCAGTTCTTTAAAATATTTCCTGGGACCTGCTAACAGTTTTACGGTGCAGTGAATTAGGGAGCATGGCTTTCTCTCATACCCAAATGTTAAGATAATGGTTTAATAATACTCATTGGGGATATCAATATTGTGGTCTGGGCCACATGGGCTCATTTATCACCCCTACCAGTTGTTTCCCGTCAAGGGTCAACTTTGGACAGCTTTGAATTGGGAGGAATGACTGCCAGTTGTCTCACTCCAGGGGCCAGGCTGGAAGCAGCAGGCTGATGGCAATTATTAAATGAGGCACAGGGGATTGGTTAAATCCCTTGCTTTTTAAATAGAAGGAGTAGAGCTCTGGCTATAATTTTTTTGCCTGGTTATTCTTGTCGCTGTCCTCTGCCAACCTCTTGTGCCAACCTCTTGGTGCTCTTTGGATGATAGTCCTTTCTGTCCTTGCACTTCACAAAGAATTTGTCTACAAGGAGCTGGCAGAAAACATCACAGGAGCGTCTACACAGTGACCAGGAGGCTGCCAAAAGCCTTTCCCCTGCTTGGCAGCCGGAACTGGAGTCGAGGCCCAACCCCCAGCTGATGAACTGGAGAAACTGAATGGCTCAAGAGAAAAACATCCAGGAACTAACAGTTGGGGGATCTGTACCTGATCATTCATTCATTCATTCATTCATTCATTTAAACACCTAACAGATATTTATCAAATGCTTACTTATGTGCAGGTAGTCTTCTCAATGCTGTAGGTAACTATAGTAAATAAACATAGACGTTCCTGGCCTCAAGGGGCTTACATTTTAGTGGTGAAGACAGACAGTTAACAAAATAAATAAGTAGAGCATACAATACATTAGGTGATAAATGCTATAGAGAGAAATAAAACAAGGGAAAGGTAGTAAAATTTTTAAACAGTGACGTGGAAGGCTTTGCTTAGAAGGTGATATTTAAACAAACACTATGGCGAAACCCACCAGTTGACAAGCCCAATCTATGCACACAAATCTTCCAACCAGTTTTTGCTGTGTCATTCTTAAATATTGACAGCCAGATCTCAACTATTTAATACATAACATTGGAAAGCCTTCAAATGTAAAGCAGGAATAGAAAATAGGGACTCAGAGGGAAGAGAGGAAATATAGGAATCAGAAGACAGCTTTTTAAAAAGTCCAACTATAATTAAAATCCTTTGAGAGATAAAAGAAGTTATTGTATCTATGAAACAAGAACAAGAAAAAAAAGGAAAGAACCAAAAACAGAACTCTTGGAAATAAAAAAATCGTAGTTGGAAACACAATCACAATAACCTCAGAGAGATAAGGAACTGCATTTATGAAACAATTCTATAAAAAGGAATGTTCAGGTAATACTGAAGGGCTATTGGAAATTAAAAACACAAAATCAAAAATTAAAAACTCAATAGAAAAATAAGATAAAGATAAGTAAAGTCCCCAGGGGAAAAAATATAACAAAAATTAAAGGACAAGTCCAGGAAAGCCAATGCCTGATTGCTAAGAGTTCCAGAAAGAGAACAAGAAAATGGAGGGGAGGAAAGTATCCATAAAGTAATCCGATAAATTTTCCAGTGGGCCCTCCAAACCTCCAAGTAGCCCCCATAATATGTGAAATTACACCATCGCCATGGCACATCACTGTGGTATTTCAGAGCACGGGGCTCAAAGAGAAGATTCTGTAAGCTTCCAGAATATAAAACAAGATAACCAAATAGGTCTTCTACAAAGGATCAGGAATCAGAATGGCTTCAGATTTCTTAACACCAACACTGAAAGCAAAAGACAATGAGCAGTGTCTTCAAACTTCTGGAGGAAAATGATTTCTAAATAAGAGCTATATCCAGATGAACTGTCATCAAATGTGAGGGTAGAATCACAGTATTTTCAGATACGCGGGATTCCCAAAAGTTGATTTCCCATTCTCTCTTAATACCTACAGAGGCTACATGGTCCTCTGCAATGAAAAAGAAAGACACAATCTGTGAGTTTTCCCCCAATTTCTTTTGGAGTAGATCTTCCTATTAGTGGGGCAAGAGGCTTCCCAGGAGGGACACCATTGTCTAGCCTGCCCTGCCACTCAGTGCAGCCATGAGCTAAGTTCTGGCCAATGGGATGTGAGCAAAAGTCATGCATACAACACCTGTGTTGATGCGACTTCATGAAGCAAAGCCACCTGCCTGTTATGAGAGAGAAAAATAAGTTTCTATTACAATTTTACATCTTTATTGCAGTTTAGATACCGTGTGTGTGTGTGTGTGTGTGTGTGTGTGTGTGTAATCAGGTGCAGGAAACAGTGGATCCAACCCAGGAGAGAGGGAAATGGAAAATGGAATCCCAAGAATGACCGTGAAGGGAGAGTCTCAAAAGAGAGCTGAGCCCCGATGAAGAGGATGCCCAGTGCAGGTTGAAGCAGAGTGATCCTCCACACTGAGGGGGCTCTACTGCTGTATTTATTTTTAGCCTGAAGACAGAACACCTAAATGAGCCTGAAGCAGATCCTTACCTGTACTTAGCTTGCTTTGTACTGCTGACATTTCTTTTCTCTATGCCACACACTTGGCTATTTTAGGGGTGTGGGAGTGCCACCCACCTCAGAAGTGGCACATGCTTTGACCTGTTTCTGAAAGCTGGAGGTGGGCCACGAAAGCAGAAGATGCAAAGCAGCCCACTTCCATTGATCATATTTCTGGGGGTTGCCCATTTCCTGTTCACATGATAGCTCCCCCGACTGTGGGATGCCCCGTGTTTCTAAGGATTCACTCAAGACCACCCCGCTGGCAAACTCCCAGGGAAGCTGAGCCTCTGTTCAGCTTATCTCCTGGGGTGGTTTATCTGATTGTGAAAATATTGCCCTTTCTTAGCTAGGTTGGTGTTTGCTATTGCTTTTCAAAACTAAATTGTATTGCTTAGGGGTATTGTAGGGAATAAAACTATAAAGCACCAGAATGATTATAACAGAAATGAGCTAGATTACCTCCATGGGAGAAGGAAAGGGATTTACTGGGAAGTGGCACGTGGGCCTCTAAAGTACTTTCTCAACACCTTAGAAACACTCTTATATAATTGCTTTCTTCCTTAACCTAGGAGGCAGATATCTGGGTATTAAATAGAACTATGCCTGCTATACACTCATATATGTCTAATACATTTTACAGTATTTCTGAATAGGCTTAAATACCCATGAAACTGATAAATGTGCAGCAGGGACTGAGATTTGGGAGGGCTAGAGTAGGATTTTTAGTATTTTTTGACATTTTAAACCATATGTATGTATCGCTTTGATAAAGTAGAACTTATGTGCTAGAAACTGGGCATACAAAGATGTTTAAATCAAGGCTCATGCCTTTGAATACAGTATTTCTAAATCTGGCAAGAAACCAGTACAAATGATTAACTACAGTACAACCTCACGAGAGCTGTAAAGTACACAGAGTGTTTTAGGACTATAGAACAGGGAGCAATGGATTTTTTTAGTCAAGCAGTGAGAAGAGAGGGTAGGCATAGGTGAAGTAGTCTATAAATCAGGCCTTGAAGGAGGAGTTTGAAAGTAAAACGAAGGAAAAGCAATGCAATGCACAAGGACACGGAAGTGTGAAAGCACAGACAAGTGGTCCAGTGGCTCAGGGACTGCAGGCTGCACACTGCGCGACCTCTAGAAGGTGGTGTTCACAGTGATGCACAGTGCGTAACATGCACAAGATGCACAATCCACAGCAATCTGAAGGGAGTGGCCAGAGCCCAGGGGGATGGGAGAGGAAACCAAGAGTACAAGGGTACTGGGTGACATGGAATGTGAAATGAAAAAGACTAACGAAACACAGACATTACACAATAGGCTAGTGCTGGCATATTTTTATTCAAATTTTTTGTCATTTCAATATAAAATTTAAAAATCACATCAACCATTTGTACTCAATGAAGGATGATAGCATGTGCCTTTATTTATAATGGCAGATGACAGACATGAATAAAGCTTCAAATTGATGTATCTCACATTAATATCATTCCTTAAGATCTTGAGAACATAGAAAAGAATTAGACAAAAATCACTGTGTCATCTATGAATACTTCTTTATTAGAAAAGAAATTAACCTTTCACATTTGAGACTGCAAAGGAAATTAATCTTGTAATTGTAGAACGAACTTCACAATGAGAGATTCTTAAGTATTCATAGAGTGGGGGAAAAAGAGAAAATTATTTAGGACAGTGTTTCTCAAATGTGGCTACTTTCAGACACTCTTGGAGGAGGGGGTTTCTCGTTTCCTATGGTAATGTTTTAAATTTTACAATTTACTTTTGTTCGTAATCTAAACATATTGATGCACGCTTGTTCAGGCATACTTGGATGATCACCTGACAACAGCGTGTTGCCACATGATCGCGGCATCTGCCCTTGTACCTCTGATCCTTGTAGCACCAAGAGAAGACCCACTGTGCTTAACTTTTCACGTGGCATTTCTCAAATTCGGTCCTCAGACCTTTCGCAGAATTGTTGAACATTTCCTGTTAGATCTGTGAGTTTTCAAGGTTAAGAACGCTGGTTCAGGGCAGTGATTCTCAAGATAGGAAGTGGGGTAGTGGCTGAGGAGACACATGTAGTTTGAAAAAGCACATTCAAAATACCTACTGATTTCATAATACAAATTCTTATAAGGTCAAACTGAACAAAATAATTTCAGGCAGTAGCAGAAAACCAACTATAGCTTCATCCTAGGATGAACGTGGTTGAGAAACACTGGCATAGAGGGAAAGGAGTCCTAGGAGATGAAGAACAGTTGGTAACCACGTACCAAAGAGAAAGAACTTTTGGGGTCAGCAAGTGACCTTAAGCCATAATTTGTCATGGTCTTTTGGAACTCAAGGGCCAATCCAGAAGAAACCCAAGATGTTCATCAACCTCCTCAGACCTGTGGTTTGGGGAAAGTGGGTCCCTTTTAATACTGAGTCAAAGGAAGAAAAGCCTGCTTTTGCCAAAAATTCCCCTCCTGCCATTTTTTGATTTACATATTTCAGAATTTCAGTTGCTGTAGCTGAGTAAAGGTGGCCCCAGATCCATCCACTAGGAAGTGCTGCCATCGTGTGCAATGCCATCCAACTCTCAAGGGAAATATCAGCCTGGGGTCAACTCTGCCAGGAAAAAATGCAAAGAATTGGATTTTCTTGGAAAGGTAAGTTCCCCTCGCTCTTCTTTCATCACTAAACATTTACTTTTGCTATTTAAACACAATCTGCTACGCACTTACATGTGGGATATAAACCTAAAAGCGACAAACAAACAGGACAAACAAACAGGCTCATGGACAATAGACTAGTGATTACCAGAGGGTAGGGGAGAAGGGAGGAGGTAGATAGGGTGAAAGGGGTAAAATATGTGGTGACAGAAAGAAATTTAACTATGGGCAGTGAACACACAATGCAATATATATATGCCTTACTGTTGAATTGTACACCTGAAACTTACTGGATTTTGTTAACCAATGTCACCATAATAAAAATAAATTAAAAAAATAAATAAGCACAATCTGTGACAGATGGCCTTGAGATGCAGTTGCAGTGAAACAGCATATAATGTTGAAGGACAATGCAAATAAAGAGGCGTTGTGAATATGGGGGACTCTAATGCCACCCCTACAAGTTAGTTGGGGAAGTGATATTTCCCATCTTCCCAGGAAAGTCATCAGTTTTCTTCCATTCTTAATCTAAGCCTAAACTGCTAAAAAGTGGTCCAGAATAGAAAATATTTGTCTCCCCAGTTAGAATGAAGCGCCATAAGGTGAGGGATTTTGTTTCTGTTCACTGTTATATCCCCAGTGCCAAGAAAAGACAATGCCTGACAGTTTATAAATTAAAAAAAAAGAAAAAAAAGAAAAAACATTTGGAACCACAATTAATTGGGTTTTTATTGCTTTAGTGCATGGAGTGAGGCTAGAAAGCTAACATAGACATAGTAATCACCTTCTGTGATGATGACAGAGTTGTGATTAGAAGCATTATAATATCGACTTTTATTTCAAAGGATTCAGTTGTATTTTTTCAGAGCTTTTTTTTCTACTGTTGCTATTCTGAGTAACCACCACAAATTATATATACTCATTGTTCAAGAGTAAGTTATTAATTAGTGGGCAATAAATACCCCTCAAAGAACATTTTGGTTAAAGGATCATAAATGTCTCCTTTGACCAAAAACGATCACTGAGCCTCTCTCTGTGTCAGTTAGTAGAACAGGCCTAGTTAGAAGCCAGCTAGCACTCACAAGAGCGCAGGGGAGATAGGAACTCATCATAAGGCCAAAAGTATCCTGGTTCCTTTCTAAAAAGTTCATCACTCTAAGGTTTTCCATTCAGCCAAGGATCTCCTTTAGGTTACAATTGTAGAAAACTTTGTCTTGGCATTTCGGAAGCCCATTAGATTAAATTGATTTGCAGTGTGAACATAGGTGAAGCAAAAATTACCTTGATTTCATATTGCACTTATAATCAAATTGCTTACCATGGCCTGTGAGCCCTGGCCCCTGCCCATGTTGGCTACTGCTTTTCCTTCTTACTGTACTTCACTTAGTTTGCTCTTGCTTGCTTTCTGATCTTTGAATATTCTGTACTTGTTGTCACCTCAGAGCCTTTGCACTTATATTCCCTCTGCCCGAAATGCTCTTGTGCTTTATCTTTACTTGACTGTCTTCAGATCTCAGCTAAGCCAGCCCCTCTGAGAAAGGCCTTCCTTCACCATATTAGTTAAATTTGCTCCCAACCCCTGCCATGTTCTATCACATTATTTTATTCATTTGTTTCAGGAATTATTTACTTTTTGCTCTACTTCTGTAGAATATAAATTCCATGTTATCTTTTTGTTCATCACAGTATTCCTAGTGCCTAGTACAGTGTCTGGCACATAGTAAATGTTCAATGAGTATTTTTGTTAAATGAAGTTTGAGTGAAAGGATTGACATAATTAATTGACATAATTAATCCCTTTGTAAAATGGGAAATTCATAAGTGACATTACAGTTCCTCAGATCACTCCAAATTGTGCTTTCCCTAGCCAGAGTGCCTTCATAGCTTACAAGAAAACGTGGCAGTAGAATTCTACCATCTCCCAGTGTTCCTGGCCCAGTGTCCCACCTGTCACTCACCTGTAATTACTGTAGAGCTCCAATTTGCTTTAGCCGAATCAACAGTTCCCCACTCTGATGCATATTTATTAGATCAGTACATCCACCTATGCAATCTTTACCGATAAAGACCCGAGGTACCTAAAAAAGCAAACCAGCCAGGATGTTTAAGGAACTTAAATTATTAGGCTAGAGAGAATGACATTTTATCCTTCCTCTAAACATTTCTCATGATCTAAAGCTTTGCAAATCACTCTGCAGTCTCCTCACATATATTCTTTCAGGTCAGAACTTTATTCTAAGCATAAAATTATCTATTAAAGAATGTTTTTAAGCCGAGATGTTTTTCGAATTGTTTTTCGAATGCTGTGCATGAGATTGTCTAACGTCAAAGTGATTTAAAAATTTCGCTCTGATTTCCATTGGCTGCAGCTAGAACACTCTGATTGAATTATCTGCAGCTGGGACCACACTTGAGACTTTAAAGTGAGCCATGGTGACCAGGAAGGAGTTTGTTTCTAAATGCAGCTGGAAAAATTTTACATTTAGTCTCTGTCCCCGAGTTTTACATTCAGTCATCTCTCTCTCCCGTAGGCTCTGTCCTCAGCTGGGAAAAGGGTGGTGGTTTCTGAGTCTCCTTCTTTCATTCCTGGCCTGTCATCATAAGCTGTTTAAGTGCTGCAGCTCTGGGAGAAAGACCATTCCTCTTTAGTTTCACACCTGCATGTGTGGGACACCCAAGGCAAGCCACGCGGACACAGTCATTACACCTGCTAAATGCATTCCGTTCCAGTCATACTCAGGTTCCCTCCCTGCTGCTTGGTACAGGCACATTCCAGAAGTCCAAAGGGCTTTTGGAATTCTGAAGGAGTAAGCAATTCTCTCACTGTGACCCAGACAACTTTCAGGCCAAGGGTGTCACAGAAATGTTGACTGGCAGTGAAGAAACAAGCACAATAGGTCACCTGAGTGGTCAGAAGCAAGCAAGCGGGTCCTCTTCCCGAGCACTAGAACATACCACAAGGGGTGGGAGAGGTGAAAGACAAGCAGCAGTAAGAATATTTTCAAAGCTTTTGGTTTTCTTGAATTATCAGAAACCATGATAATTCAAGTGAAGTTTTTAAAAAGAGATGACACAAAGGGCTGAATTATTTTCGGTAAGTTTTTACATTATCTGTAATAAGGGGGTCTGGGTAGATGTGGGCTTTAAAAATCAAGGCCAGTTATTTAAAAAGAAGTCCATCACCACATTTCCACAGCTTTTTTCTGTGCCCCTAAATGGGGAAAGGGTCCTCATAACTGCATTCTGGAGAGAAAGCCTGGTAATGCCTTAAGTCACAGAAGGTGCTGCCTGCTCCCCCAGCACCACGTGACTGTGTGGGGACTCTGCAAATGGAACATGCCATCAAGGCAGCATTGCTTTTGTCAGGCTGAAAGAAGAATAGCTGTAGAAAGCCGAGATCAGAAACTTAAGCTTTCGCCTGGGTCCTAGCCATAATTTTAGAGAAAATAAAGCTTCCCCCACAAATTGTTGGGGCCTTTTGACTTTTATCTCCCCAGGAACACTTGCCTGTGGTCAGTTGTAACAGTAAATAGAACAGAATCCTGATGTAGTTCTATTATAATGACACTGCAAAACTCCTGTTAAGGCAATGTCTGATGAAATAAAAATCACCTGATCTTTAAATAAGGATGAGATGTATTTATCCTTGAACTTTTATCTTTTCAAAAAGAATTGAGCAATTATCACCACTCCTACTTCTTGCCCAGTCTACACCTTTGACAAGGGTGTTGGCCAACAGGGCCTGAGTTAAGTTATTTGGAGACAATGCCTTGAGGGACAGGCGTCCTCATCTCAGACTGTGGAAGGTGCACCAGAACCGCCAAAAGGCTTGTCAAAACATAGATTTCTCCCCACCAACCTCAAATTTCTGATACAGGATATCTGGATTGGGGCCCAAGAATTTGCATTTTTGACGAGTTCCCAGCTGCTGTTGCTGTTCCAGGGATCTTGTTTGCAAAAGACAGGTAGACACTGAGCAGTTCATTCCTCCCATGGTAACTGAGGCTTTGAAAACCCATAGCCTTACAGCAGCCCCAGACACCCCAGGCAGGGCCTGACACATGACCAGGCTTTCTCAAGGGTAGAGTTCTGTGAACACTCTCTAGCAGAGAAGCTGGTTTACCTGAAGACTGATAAGCCCCTTCACCCTTACACCCACTCGTTAGTCTCTGTAGCAGCAAAACCACATGAAAGCCAACAGTTACCGGCACCCGCAAAGGGAACTGAATTACAGCCTGCATAGGACAGTGTGGGGAGCTGTGGTGACAAAACAGGAAACTTGATTCAGTTGAGGAAAGAAGAGGAAATGCACCTTCAGTGCCTGCCCCTCCTGGCCCCATCCCACTTTTCCTGAGAACTTGAGTCTTTACTGTCGAGAAGCGAAAGAGGGCTGCCACCATAAACAGTCTTGGTAATATGGGGCCATTACGCTCCCGGAGTAGGTTTCTCCAGCCCTAGCCTCAGCAAGGTGGCATCATCTGCGCTGTAAGGTTCCTTAAATGCAGCTACTCAAAGCTAATTCACAACACTCCTCGCCACCTCCTTGGCTACATCCCTGGTACAAGCCGCCATCATTTCTCATCAGAATTAGAGTTGTAGATAGCCTCCAGATGTCTCTCAGCTTCAACCCTCACCCTGTCCTTCCTATGGTTTCTTTTCCCCACAACCACGAGAGTGATCCTTTCAAAATGAAGGCAGGCCATATAATTTCTCTGCTCATCTCACATCACCAGCCCCAGTCGTTATGATAGCTTGAAAGGCCTTCCCAACCTATACCTTGTTATCTCCCAGACTTCATCTCCTACTGGCCCCCTGGCTTACAGTGCTCCGGGCACACAGGCCTCCTTGGCAGGCACACTTCTGTTATAGGACCTTTGCACTTGCTATTCCCACTGCAGGAAACACTCTTACCCCTAAATTTCTGAGTGTCTTGCTCCTTCACCTTCTTTAGAGATCTACTGAAATCGGTGAGGTCCCAATGGCTCCATTTAAAACTGTACCTGGCTGCCAACTGCCTACCTCCTGCTCCTTAGTTTGTCTTCTTAGCACGTACCCCTTACCACCTTCCGACACTATTTTATTTAGGGTATTTACTAGAATGTAAGTTCCACAAAGGCAGGAGTTTTTGTTTTGTTCATGCAGGTGTTTCCAATGTCTAGAAAACTGCCTAGTATTTAGTAGGTGCTTTACAATGTTTGTTGTATCCAGCAAAACTATCCTCCAGAAGTGAAGAAGTAAAGATGTCCTCACACAAAAATTGAGGGAATTTCTTGCCAATAGATCTGCCTTGCAAGAAATGTTCAAAGAAGTTCTTCAGAGAGAAGGAAAATAATAGAGGTCAGAAACTCAAATCTACATGAAGGAAAGATTTTTAGAGAAGGAATAAAGGCACTAATTTGGGAGTTGTGGCTATAGCAAAACCAAGACAGGTTTCTCCAGGCACGTGACCTGATTGAAGGCGTAAGTTTCTGCGATCAGTCAAATCCTGCTGGGCCCTTACTATACGCAGAGCACCATTGGTCATTACAAGATAGGTACAAGATAGCGACTGCTTTCAAGTTGTCAATTTCTTCAAATATAACCGCATCACTCCTGGGGATCATGAAGCATACAACTTTAATGAAAAATGCATTTAGGACTTAAGAACCCATGGAAAATAGCTTTTAAAATTCAAAAATAAACAAAAGACCACTAGGAGAAAAATTGTCGCTTTACAAAGAAATGAAAAAACACTTGTTGAATGAATGCATAAAGAGGTTTATCGTTCCTGCTAGGGAATAGATGCTGCCCAGGTGAGAGCCACAGCTCCCAAAACTTACTGCATGTTGGAATTAGTTGGAGATAATAAATATAGGAAATAAACTCTTTAATTTTTTTCAGCTTCACTGAGGAATAATTGACAAATAAATTTGTATATATTAAGGTGGAAAATATCATGGTTTGATTTATGTAAACATTATAAAATAACTACCACAATTAATACATCTATCACCTCACATGGTTATAATTTTTATGTATGCAGTGAGAACACTTAAGATCTACTGTCTTCTGAAATTTCAAGTATACAATTCAGTATTATTAACTATAATCACCATGCCGTACATTAGATCCCCAGAGCTTACTCATCTTATAACTGAAAGTTTGTACTCTCTGACCTACTATTGAGGCCTGGTTCCCACCTCCAACATGGTGATTGAATTGATATGGAGTATGACTTGGGCATCGGGATTGTTTAAAAAGGCTCTCGGGTAACTCTAACGTGCAGCCACATTTGGGAGCCACTGGCGGAGAGGGACCCATCACAGTGGGGGCAGTGGCAGTACTGATACGGCCCTTTCCCTCTCAAAGCCCAGGCAGCCTGGACAGCTGGTGGTCCAGATAAGTAGCCAAAGTCCCTCTCCCACTTGTGTCCCCTGCCCCCGGTCCTCCCAGAGACTAGAGTCCTCAGCTCACAGCTGTGGCCCTGTAGGCAACAGGGTAACATGCTTAGACTCCCTTTGCACCAGAATGCTGATTTGTCACTGGAGAGGCAGGGAGAAACAGCCTGCTGTACTTTACACTGAGAAGCCACAGAAAACCCTGTAAGCCAAACTAAAACTGAACTAGGATGTGTGCTCTGCAGACCCTGTGTCCTAGACTGTGCATCCTGAAAGAGTACTGGGTGAGCCGGCGGAACACCATTCACCCCAGCCAGCCCCGAAACGGACACAGGCAGTCTGTGTGGCCTCACATTCCACAAGAAGCCGTGGGTCCTGAGGATGTTTCAGAGAGAAGACAGTAGTTCTTAGAGGGTCCTTTGGTCTATTTATAGCAAAGGGAACTTAGAGCTTGCCTACTCTGGTCTGGTCTTGCAGCCGAGGGGGTCTTGAGGAATACAGAGAGACGACTTGCCCAGGCTCACACGACAAGCCACTGCAAGAGCCAGGCTGGAACTCTGGCCTCTCTCTGTACGTCCTGCGGTGACAGGCCTGGAAATACTCCACAACAAGGGGCAAATAATGAGCCATTAAATTTTTCCAGTGGGAGGAGTTAGATAAGAATGAGAGAAACTGGTGAGGGTTAAAGAGAGCCTCAAGAAAAGACTGAAGGACAGCGAATCCTACTCGGCCATGTGAAACGTAAGAAAGAATGCACACGATTCGCATGTCGACAACAGAAACCTACAGATCACATTTGGCCCCTCCACCTCCAGCCCTGTAAGCTGAAAACTGTCACTTCGCAGCGGTGCTTAAAACAAAGACTCCAGATAACTCCTTAATGACTCCAGGCAGCTGCTGGGCCCATGGACCCCGATGTCCAGCTCAATCAGCTGTGTCCCCTCCTAGGTTCTAAGAGGACCATTGGCTGCAGTTCGGTTGCCCCTTCAAGGGAGCAGTGTCTTCTCTCAGGCGCCCTCCCCCACCCTGCTCAGCCCTCCCTGCGCCTTGAGCGATGGAGCCCTAGCGGTGTCGTAGAGAAAGGCACAGGCAGACGTCCACAGCCCTGACAAGAAAAAGGAACGGGAGAGCCTTTCCTCTCGACCTTTTAGGGCAAAACCCTAAACTCACCGTTCTGGCTCCTGTGAGCTGTTTCAAATAATCTTGAATCTTTTCAGTGTCACCGGTGGCTGTGATATCGACAAATTCCAACATCCCTTGTTTGAAGGAAAATTGACTGAGGATTTCTTGGGTCTGTCTGCAGTAGGGGCAGGTGGGCTTGATGAACACCACCACTTTCCCAGGCTGGATTTTCCTGTTCACAAACTCCTGAGCCATGCTGACAAGCTGCTGCCTCCTGGGGAGGAATCCTCAATTACAGGTATTGCTCAGGAGTAAAACGGAGGCCCAGCCAGCTGGCTCTCATTTAAAGGAACCTCCCTGGAGGAGGAGTTTGTCTGGTAACGTGCTCAGTTTTTAAAGGGACAGCCCCAAAGTCATTCCACTGTGGTGTAATTCACCAGCTAGTGATGCCAAGGAAGGCATATTTGCATTTAGTCATTAATACCTGTGCCTAGCTTGTCATTGTTGTCCTTAGATCGTTCAGGAGCGCCTGAAAGCAGGGTCAGATCACCCTTTGGAGAAGCGCAAAGCACACAGACCAGCCCCAGGGAGAGTTCTGAGTGAGCAGTGACTTTCTAGGGTAAAACCTTTGCCCTGTCAGAGACACGTGTTTAAAAATGTGCTGGCCAAAAAGAATAATTCAAGAAACAAATCTCTTTAGAAGAAGTGAAACTGCAATTGTGACTTGGTGTCTGTTTTGAAGTTGCTCCCAGGGCCTTTTGCTTAGCCTGCACAAGGGTTCTGTCGTTGCGATTGTTTTTAATGGATGTAGTTCCCAACATTTAAAAATCTGGAGATTTCACAAAATAATCTGAACTTGCGCTTCCCTGAATAGTCAGGCCTGACAAGACAGCTCGCATTCCTTGTGGCAGCAGCTGGTGCTGAAAGGCTGTTGTCCCCTGTGGGCAGGACAGAAGGTGGCTGCAGTGCACCAGAAAATCTTGACTGTCTTCTCTGGGGTCCCCACGTTCCCTAGTAGGTGGAGTAAAGCTTCTGTTCTAGAACAGTTCAGACCCCCTCTGTGTGCGGTAAGTTAAATAAACGAGTCAAGGAAAAGCCATTAAAAGCGAATCATCCGTTTGCCCAGGAATTTTTACACTGAAACTAGAGTACCTTCAGAGAGATGGGAACTGGACATCTCCCTTGACTGTCATGTTGGTGAAATCTCAAGCATAGTGTGATTTCTCAAGAAAAGAAAGTGACTCTCAGAAGCTGCTCTAATTATTACTAAAATTAAATGGCAAAATGAGAAACGCAGATTCTGAGTCTCGGAGAGGGAGCTAATAAATGAGATCTCTGTCAACAAAACGATTGTGCTGGGGCCCAGAGGCCTGAGGCTCTTGTCCTGGTCAGGGCTTGGGATCTCTCTGTCCTCGGCTTCACTTCCCTCCTTAATAAGTTCATGGGGGGAGGCTGTGTTGCCTCTCTTCTCCTTACTTTAGCTCAGACCTCTGCGGCTAAAGGCTGCCTCCTTCCACTGACCCAGCCCATGGGTCACCAGGCCGTTCCCTCAGAGCCCTTCTCTCTTCTCGGTATCTGGAATTCACCTCCTTCTCTGTTGGCTCTTTTCTCTCAGCATGTGATTCTGTTCACGTCTCTCCCTTGTTAAAAACCACCATCACCACCACCACCACCACCGTCTCCTATCTCCCTTGGCCCTGCTTTCCAGCCTCGGCCCTTTCCTTAACAGATAAGTGTTGTAGAACTGGCTGTTTATGATTGCTTTCTGTACTTTACTCACCTCAGTGTAGTCTGACTTCCTTCTCCACCCTTCTGCTAAAAGTCCTTTGGCCAACACCACTCGTGACCCCTGCATTGCTAAATCACTTTGTCGAGAGGTGTCCTGACTCAGACTGAGAAGTGTGGGTGTGGAGTTTTTGGTAAACTAGTGGATTGAAACTTTCAAAGGTCTGTTTGCACAGAGTCCTCTGGGGGTTTGGGTACCTGAGGTAGAGGCTGGGGTGCAAGGGTACTCCATCACCTGCCCTACAGCTCAGCTCCAGGGAGTAGAGTCTGAAGCCTTAGGACAGATATCCACAGAACACAGCTGAACAAGGCATTTTCTTGAGGAACTGTGAGACATGGAACACAAACAGATGACAAAGAGGGGGTGCCTGTCTCATTTCTCAGAAAATACTGTGGCTTCAGCTCAGTGAAGAATTCAGAGCATAGAATATTCTGCTGCATAGAATATTCTGCCATCTTGAACGTTTGTAGCTTTGGCACATCAGGAGATGGAAACCATGGTCTGAGGGGCATCTCGGGGTGTGGGGGGAGGGGCTGCCATGGAGGGTCCAAGGGGGCCCTGTCCTTAAGTACTATGAACAATCAAGAAGGGGTGTGTGTGGCGTGTGGAAGAGCCCATAAGACACCTCCAAGCAGTTCAGGCGTACTGAGAAATGAGGACCTTTTTTTAAGGGAATGGTGGTCCTGCTATGCACATGGTTGACAACGAGTTAGTGTAGAACACGGGCTATTGCTGTTAATATGATCTCGTTTATACCCACAGGTTGATGAGGGCTGAGAAAATTTGGCCACGAATGAACGTTTTCAGGCTTTTTCTTTATTTGCACACTTTGCCAGACTTGACCTTGTAGCTCACGTTCCCTCCACCCCCTTTAAGCTGTCTTCTTCCCAACATCATTTGCAGCGTAATCTTTTTTATTCTTCCTGTATCTCTGGATAATCTGTCTCAACCTCTTTCTCAGGAATTTTGCCTACCCATGGTATATCCTGGGGCTTGACCCTCTTCTCACTATGTACACACCTTCCTTGAAAGATTTTTATCTGCGCAGCTGATTTTGATTAGAGGAGTTTGTTTTTCTTGGCTGTCAGGAAGTGGGAGGTGGGAAGTGCAGCTGTCACCTATTTGTTGATAAGCATCACATTTATTTTTCTTGTCTAGACCTCTCTCCTAAGCCTCAGGCGTGAATAGTAGCTCACCTGGGAGTTCCTTGAGCCTCTCAGCCTCCGTGTGGCCAGGACTGAAGCCACCCTTTTCTGTTTTCCATACCTGCTCATCCTCCTGTGAGTACTGTCCTCTATGCAGTCTAGTAGGGGGGTGGGGGAGGGTACAGACAAAAGCAGTGGGCACATGGCATGAAATGGTCTAGGTGGTATAATAGAAGTATGTATGGGCACAAGGATAACCAAAAGAGAGCAGTCATTCCCACCTGGAGGGCTAGGGAATGGTTGACAAAGGTGAACTAGGCTGAATCCTGAGAGAAGAGATGTTTGTGAGTCTACAAGGCAGGCAAGGGTACTGCAGGCAGAGGAGAAAGAAAAGCAAGAGTGACATAAATGATGCTTGGTGTTGGGTGTAGTTGCATGTGGATGGAGTAGTAGGGGTTTGAGTAGGGAGAGCAGGCAGATGCTGGGTGTCCTTTGTCAAGCTACAGAGTGAAGACTTTACACATAGGCAGTGAGGAGCCATAATAGGTATGTTTTAAGCATTAGCAGATTGCAGTTAAATATTTGATGAATTAAGGACTTTGTCACATCTCCCAAGTAATTCAATGAGTGCTAAATGCAATCTGATTATAGAAGGGCTCTAAGGAGCAGTAGGGATGCTTTGGGGCATGCAAAACTTTCAGGGTCCCTCAAAATTCACCCTGGGACCAGTCCTGACTTCCACTAGTCTGGAAGTGGTGCAAAGGGGCAGCCGTGTAGGTGGTGGCCCACCATTGTTCTGTGCTGCCCTCAAAGTTCCCTAGACTGGATCATGGCTGCTTTGGCCCTTTTGATATGGCACTGTAGGTGTTCAGGTGAGTGAGTCACGTTGCCAGCAGCCCTTTCCAACTTCAGACACATGAAGATTCTAGTTTGTAGTTGGGACCATTTTCAGAGTCTTATCCTGTTTGATGCTCTCTCTCTCTGGACCTCTCTAGATTCGACCACAGAGGACCATAACTATAGATGCTACCTCCAGATTTGACCATGGAGGACTTCCGACTGTGACTAGCCGTAATCCTTCTGTTCGAACTGTTTCCTCATCTTTCATCTCTATGTGGAGCTGCTCGATGCTGAACTCAGTGATAATGACAGCTGCCATTTACTGTGTGCCAGGCTCAGTAGATTGCAGTTAAATATAAATATCTCAAATCCTCACAGCAACTTTGAAAGGTAGATACTTTAGATTCCAAACTGACTAGAGGACTAAGGAGAGCATCTCTGACTTGGAGGACCTGGAGTTCAACCAAGGTTATGAGGCTAGGCTGCTTTCCAACAGGTTCCACCATATATTTGGAAGGTCTCTCTTGTTGCCATCTTTTGTAAGATGTTTAGGAATGGCATATCACCTACTAATACTGGTGACCTGAAAGTCGCTGGATCTCAGTGAGGTTTCTTGCTATCATTTAAGTTCAAGACTCTATCATTGACCTTTCTAGGTGTTTCACGACACAAAGATCTCTTACTCTTGCTGTTGGCTTCATAAGAGAGAAATAACCCCTATTCCTCTTCTCTCCTTAAGCTAATCATATCAGACAAACTAAACTAAGCCATTTATTTAGTTTAAGTTTATTAGGAACCTCTTTATTAGGAACCTCAAACAGCATTATGTATCTCTCTCTTCCCAGCCCCTGGTGCCAAAGGAGATCTCACAGGGCATCATACCTGCCTACTTTGGGATGGATATGGCTGAGGATAGATGGATGGTTAAGGATTCCCCTGAGGCTGTGATTGGGTTCCCTCTAAGGGGTTCTAGGGGGCTCTGAGAGACAGCACGTAGATTCACATTTCAGGGCATCATCTGAACAGCAGAATATAATATCCCCGTTTTTGTATCCCCAACCTTTAACCAAGTTTATCAATTCAAATATTTTAGGTGGAAAGTAACAGAATATTCAATTAAAATTGGTTTTGATTAGAGGGTTTTGTTTTTCTTCGCTATCAGGAAGTCAGAGGTTGGGAGTTGGCTCAGAGGCTCAGTGACCCAGGGCCCTGGGTGAGCATCATTGAGATCCTCCTGGTCATCCCCTCATGACTGCAGGTTGGCTGCAGCTGTTCTGAGCACCTGTCCTCACGCAACTATGGTCAAAGGTAGGAGGCAGAGGCTGGCACAGGTAGGGCATTCCTCCTTCCATGCTTTTTGACTGGCAGACTCCCCTTATACTTCCTGAGCTGGAACTGGTTCACATGCCCACTCCAAGGTCAGGGTCTCTCTTCCCTAAGCTCATTGATGTGTGCTTAATGCCTGAATTCTCCGGGCCAGCAAGAAGAGACGGCCCGCTTGGCTATAATTGGAGAGCTTACACATTATGACACATCATAATCCTCCAAAGTTCAGAGTTTACCTTAGGGTTCTCTCTTGGTGGTGTACATTCTATGGGTTTAAACAAATATATGATGACATGAATCGCCATACAGAGTAGCTGCCCTAAAAATCCTGTCTGCTCTGTTTATTCATTTCTCTCGGGTAAAGGCTTTTATTTTTCCATTGTATAAGTTCTTCAGTGAATTTTTACCACATGCATGTATTATGTTTAGTTTTTTACTTATCTAAAGTCGTGACTGGGCAGTAAGAAAGTAGAGAAAACCAGTGCAGAGTAGCCTCTAAAGAACTTTGGCAGGAGAAGGGGAAGTGATATAGTGATAGCTTAAGGAAATAACAGGGCTGGGAATAAGTATCTTTAGTATAAGAGTTTGAGTAGAGTTTTTGTTGTTGTTGTTGTTTGTTTGCTCACTTTTGTTTTTGTGAAGGCAGCAACCAATTGAGGGAGGAAAATATAAATATGAGTGAAAGAGGATGCTTGTTGGAGCAGGGACACAGACACGGTTGAGGGCAGGGAACAGAAGGCCGGGCAGTGGGGTTAGGAGAGAAGGAGGGGAACATCTGCAGTGGAAGTGCTGGGGTGCAGGGCATGGATGGGGAGGGGCCTCCGGGGCTGAGGATGGACAAGCAGGGTGGCTACAATGAGACAAGAGACTATGAGACAGGGGACTCTTGACTCTGACATGTGGCTGGAACAGCCCAGCATGGGCTCCAGACTGGAGAGGAGGCAGGTGAAGCCAGGAGAAGATGATGAAAGAGCAGAATGGAGAGCGGTTCATGTCAAAATGAAGATGAAAAACTGGTTCAGTGGCAGGGATTTAAAAATCATTATAAAAAGAAGTTATGCTCTGCAACAGGAAATTCAGGCTCATAAGCAAACACTTGGTGGATGCTTGGCTGGGTGACCAAATATGAGCGGTGATGTCAGAAATGCTGAAACAAAAGTTTTGTTTTTTAAAGCAGTTTCAAGCCCTTCTTGGGAAAGATGACTTTACTTTGGCTAAAATGACTCTACAGCTAAATGAGGACTCTGTGACCAGGGAGGCAGAACTAGAAGAAAGTAAACCACCTAGGGCCAATTGGTTACAATGCCTCAAAACATTAAATTAATATTTTCAAATGATCAGGTATACAGCACCTGCCTTACACAGAAGTGGAAGCTACATTTGTGCTCAACTGGTTGTGAAAAAATTCCTTACCCATGAGCTGGGAAGCTCAGAGGAAATGAATCGCTTGGGGATGGAACACCTTTAATGGGAAAGGACAGCTTTTCCCACTCAGAGACAACTGCTGGGCACATGTGTATAGAGCTGTCATTTGGAATGACTTGTCCAAATGCTTGCAATAAAACTGAAAGGAGCCAAAACTGGGAAATAAAGATCTGAGCTGACAGTAACTACCGAACAACGTCACCTCGAGTAAAGTGATGAATTCAGAGGGAACAGCAAGGCTCTGAGCTCTTCCTAGCCCAGGAATCTTCCCGCCATGGTTTCCGTCAAGCACCTGTCCTCACACAACTCCTCTCAGGCCTCATGCTCCTCCACAGAATACGAGGTGCCATTACAGATGCAAAGTGTACTTGTAACAGAAATGTTCTTCAGTGGGCTTCTGGTTAATAAATTTTGGCACATCCAAATGCTGGAAAAGGATGTAGTTAATAACAAAGGAGAAGAGAATGTGCTGTGTTTTCTAGGGTCTAAAAATCAAAGTGTAGAATTGTGTGCAGAACAGTCTCTTTCGTATGAATATAGAAATGTAGGGTATGAGAG
>NW_011888792.1:13205193-13221692 GCF_000151845.1 Pteropus vampyrus
GAACCAGTCCTGTTGTCTCAATAGCAGGAAAGCAGATGTTGAAATAGCAGCTAGTGAAACCAGTGAAGGGAAGAGAGATGAAGTGCTTATCTATCGCCATGGCTGAAGGGGATGCAGCAGTGAAGTGGGAGTCCAAGCCCTGACAGCTAGGGAAAGGCAGTGTACCACACAGCTGTAGAAACCCTGGACCACCACTTTGCAGCTTTCCCAAAGCCTGCCTAGGCACTTCATCCCTGTCTTGCTCTCCCACACCCCGCTGGCTACCAAGGCAAAGGGGGCTCAGCATTCCTCTCTGTGATGCCTAAGGATGGGTCACTGGCGGGCGGCGGGGGAGCTTCCCTTCCAACATTCAGGACAACACCAGGGGTCACAGGAGGAGGACGGGCCCTGACATGAGAAGGAAACATCAGCGTCTGTGTGGCATGGACACCGTGTGGAAAACTCAGAGAATACACAGAGAGTATTTATCCGAGGACGTACTATGGGGAGATGGAGATTGGGGCTGCGAAACCAGCTCATAGCACTGGTGAAATTCAAAGCCTTAGGCCGACACATGTTCAGCTTTCCATTCTGTCTGTACATGAGACTCAACTGAGGAGCTTTAAAAATACCTGCCTGGGCCCCATCCCGCCCCACCGAATCAGAACCTATTAGGTTCATGTTCCTGCCAAAGACCTTCCATCCTCAGAGGAAGACCCACTCAAAGATGTTCTCTCCATCCTTTATGCTCAGACTCACCTGCCAAACCTTGTGAAGCTTACCGACCCTGGGAGGTGCCATCTTACTGTGAAAGTTACCCTCCTGTGATATTAAATCCACAAAACTGGGTCTCAAGTGCCCTGGCTAAGCAAGGCCCTTGCCTCCCTGTGGAAGTCTTCCTATTTATTTATGAAACATACTTCCCCTTATAAAGCACAAAGATTTATTGAGAGGAGGGTGGAATAGAGTAGTGGGCTGATAATTCCCCTGTGGAGATTTTTGTGGTGCAGAAAACATCCCCTTTACAGAAAAGACTGACAGGCCTTTGTGTTCTGAGTTTGGATGCCTTCATCCGGGATGGGGAAAGGGCCGGTGTTAGCTCTTTGGCGTTTTAGAAGTGAAACATTAATTTTGAAATGTAAGGAGGAGCTGGACAGAGGAGGGGATGGGAAGTGGATTTCGAAGAGAAGATGGCAATAGCCTGTCTCCAATGGCAGAGAGAAGGTAGCAGGCCTTGAGTGGTGGGAGCCCGTGTGCCCCTTGCCATCCAGCACCCCGAGCTGTGACACACCTGGGATGAGTTGAGTGAAGGAGGCTGTGGAGACCTGGGGTGAGCCTGAGTCTCAGGACCTGGCAGCCCTGGGCCTGGCCTGGCAGCGATGGAGGCAGTCAGAGGAGATTGCCAGTGGAGCCAGGGGTCTGGGCCGTGGGCAAGGAGATGGGATGGCTATAGCAATGCACCCAAGATTCCTGCCCAGTGGGCCTAGATTCTGGAAACTAGAATGCTAGAGTTCTCTGATGACCCCAAAGGTGGAACTGGAACAGGGTGCCTGGGGACTGAGCCAGATTCCTTTTTCTCCAGAGAAAACTAAGAAATGTGGCAATTCTCATGGTCTCAGGTAGATCACCGGGGAAGGGAGTTTCCATCCAGTGGCTTTAAAGGGAGGGGGCATAACTGAAGTTTGGGTGTGGAGAAAGGAGAACGCATGAAAACAGACAGCAGAGCTGAAGGTATGATGGGAAGAGACCAGCAGAGGAGCTGCAGTAGCAGGTATGTAAAATGGGATTTGGGGACCAGAAATCTCAGCAGCTTTCTGTGGGCATGGATATAAAGCCTTCCTCTCCCTCCTCCAGGACATCCTGGGTGAAGCTGAAACTTGTCACCTAATGCTTTTGTGAGGGTGGCTTTTCTCCTTAGAAATGTTTTTAAAGTAACTCTGGTTTGTTGTTACAAAAGACAATACGCTAAAGAGATGTGCTTCCTCTTACTCCTGACCCTGAGCTTCCAGTTCCTGTATCCACATGTAACCATGATTACCCAGTTCTTCTTTCTGGAGATGATTGTTATTGTATTTTTTCCTAAATCGGCCCAGGGTCCTGCCCTTGCCTTCATCATGTAACAACTTATCGAGAATATATGTAGCTCCAACTCATCTTTATTAATGCTACTTAGTATTCCAATGATACTTTTAACCATTTCTCTTGTTGGCATTTGGGTTCTTTCAGTCCAGCTGAACCGCTTGCCTTATGGTGTGAGTGTTGCTTCCCGCGGGAGCCATGGTGTTGCAGAGATAGCCGGAGGGGACTCAGGAGCTTGAAGTCAGAGGACTGAGAAAGATTAAATCCCACAGAATTGTCAACGATGGGGCACTCTGGGGCTTTCCAGTTTGGGAACTGGCGATTTGAGGCGATCCTACACATCTCAGGGACTGATGATTCAGTTTCTCCCTCCTCAGAATCCCAGAAATACCCGACTACCCCCTCCCCCCACCAATATGCTTGCAGGGGGCCTCCTGGAGAAAAACTCACTTTAATGTTTCCCACTGACTCTCCATAAAATTTGATTGAATTGAAGGTTCCTTAATTTTTGTGAACAAAAACATAGCATCTCTTTCACTGTTTGCTGTTGTTGTGGTTGTTTGTCTCTGAATCTCCCAGTGGAGAATTGCAGCCCTTGCAAACACCTTCCAATAATTTCTAAGATTCAACAGGGGGTATTTCGCATGAACTCAATAAATCTTTTCAGCAGCTGCATGATTTCTCTGATATTTTTTACCTTCTTCCTGACTGACTATTTTGGGTCCTGCTACTGTTTTTGCTGAACAGTGTTCTTCACTTTTGACGTCGCCCAAAGGCTGTGAGCTGTGTTCACTTTTCCACAGGAGGAGCACAGGACTTTTTTTTTAGCCATGTCATCATGCTTTTCTTCTAGCCCAGGCAAGAGCAGAAATGCTCAGGTTTGGGCGTTGGGTCAATGTTCAAAGATAACGAAATGAAGTGCTTCATTTTCTCATGACCTCATGAAAAGCCAGTGGAAATTCCTTTGGGAGAAATAAATGGGTGGCTGTTGTATAGACACCTGCTGAGTTTCCTAATAGTCGAATGAGCAGTAGGGCGATGCCACCTAATAGCTCCCTGATGGATTTCACAGTCTCATGCTGACACAATAACACACCTGGATGTTGTTATTCACCTTTGATAATTCCATCCCCTATACAAGAGAAAATTGGTTAGGAAGGAAGGAGAGAATTTTGCAGATTTCATTTTTGTTTCTTCCTTACCTAGTGGAGTTCTGTGGTAACTTAGCAGAAACACTAGGACCTGTTTCAGTCATTCTCAGCCGTGGTGGTGGGCAGGGTGCCCTCAGGAAGCACCGCAGGACCCCCGGCTGTATGCAGGACCCATGTTCTGCTGGTATTTGCCACTACGCTGTAAGGACCAGCAGTGTTCCGATTGGTTGGGGCCTATGCCATCTGAGGTGTTGAATGTTTTCAATGTGTTTGGGTTTATTCTGAAAATCACATTAAATATTACACAAAAATTTTATAGATGGAAAATAAAAAGGAGTTTCTTTTGTAATTCAAACTACAGTCAATGAAGCTCAGCCAAATCCACTGGTTGGTGAGATGGAGAAACACAAAAGGCAGAGGGGGAGAGAAGAAACCACTGGGATCATACCAGAGTTTGGGACGATGGTAGGAAGAAGTTTGCACTTACCAGAAGGGTACACGGATAAAATAAGGTTGAGAGACACTCAACTACAGAAAATAGAGGTGATTCCGGTTAAGTGGGGGTAACACGTGAAAAAACCCCCTATCGTAACCTCTTCTGTATACGTTGGTTAGAGAGGGTGTGTTGTCAGACATTTAGATTGAAATCACTCAGCCTGTGGTTTATCAGAGGTGCCAATGTCCTTCCTGCGTTTCGGGAGCTCCTAAGTGCTCTCTGATACAACCTGGCTGTCATTCTGTGGCTTCTCATTCTGTGGCTTCGGGTGTCTGTGCTGGGAAAGGGCTTCCTGAAGCAGAGGTCTTCGGAGGCTTGTGTGTCGTGGTCAGCAGCACGGCTGCTGTGGCAGGCAGCCCCGGTTCCAGTCCCTTGGTTGCCACTGACTGACCTGCATTCAGGCAAGTGACTTCATCTCTCCAGCCTCCAGTTTCCTTTTTGGTGGGTGGTATGACACTGGATGGTATTGGATCCTCCCTCAGAGGACAGGTGAAGATTACAGGAGATAATACACTGAGGTATTTCCCATAGTGCCTGGCCCGGAGTGAGTGCTCAGTAAATGGTAGCTGGCATTGCTAAGACACAAGGTGTAAGAGAGATTCTGGGAGGTTTACTTCACACCAAGAGGAGACAGAAACGTCATGAGGTTCAGGGACTCCCTAAGGTTAGGAAACTGAAAAGGGTGATGACTGGAAATAATGACCACAAGAAAACTGTAAGGTTTCTGAATCTTTGAAGTTTTCCCGGTCCTGAGTGTATCTCCAGTTCTAATGAAAAAGAAAATCTTGTTCCTTATTTTTAAGAATATCAAATGTAGCTGGAAAGACACATCCTAGGCTTAGCCAAATTTATGAAAAGAAAAACTCCCAGGAAACAGAGTAGGCAGAAAAACAAAATGGCTGGTACTCTGGGGCCTGCAGGAAGAAAAAGTAGCTGACAACCAACCAACACTCAAAATACAGCCTGGGGCCTTGGCCGGCCCAAAGCCTGCTGCATTTCCTGACACACTGGCTCCTGGAAGCCAGTTTACCCAACTACACTCCCCACATGTGCTCCGTCCAAGTTTGTGGCTTACTGCAAATAAACATCTGTTTAAGGAACACATCATTGAATGGGCAGGCTAGCTTAGCTAATCGCTTGTTACTTAGCTGCTCTCCAGCCCACTAAAGGCCTCAGGTGTGTGTTATCTGATTAGCACAGGGTACAGCATTGCTGGGCAAGATGAAGCGAGTCCACAGCTGTGGTTTTTCCCTACTCAACCAACCTCTTCCAGCAATGGAACCTGTCTTTTCCTTTTTGGGAAATATCCCTCTTCTACTCTTAGCCCTTGGTTTGATTCATTTCTAAGATGTGACCTGGCAAATTCTCAATTCCCAGGGATGGTCATGTGACACAGGCTGACCAGTTGGAATCAAACCAATATGTTGAAGGAGAAGCATATGAATCCAATTCAATGAGATGCTATTCCCAGTAGCTGGAGCTGTTGGGACACAGGTGTTCTCTGCCTGGAGGGCTTTAAGTTTGTGTGCCTGCAACTGTTGGAGTTTTGCTATCCCTTCGGCAGAGCTTGAGGGAGGATGAAGTCCATCAGAATTAAGCGGAGGCAAGAGAGAGAGAGGCCCGATGACATTCGAGCACCTGCCTCTGGTTGAGCGTGATCCACCTCCGCACTTTTCCATTGCCTGGGCTGGTAAATTCTCTTTTTTGCTTAAGTTGGTTTGAGATGGGCTTCTTTCACATAAATAAAGCAAGAAACTGAGGGGACACCTGTTTTCTTTTCACCAGTCAAGTAGAAAAGCAGCAGGGGCCTTTTCCTTGTGACCCGGGTTATAAATTTCCCACCGCTTTTTAAGAGTTAATCTCTTCGTGCTGATCCTTGGTTTTCCTAACTCATGTCTTAGCTCAAGCTCTTGAAGCTAGTCTGAAATTAATTCCACATTTTGTAAAATAAGGAGGAAACAGAAGTTGGTGAGTAAGTAAATATTTTACAATGAGATAAGATTTGGGGCCAATGTCTACCAGTGCACCCACTGCCAAACCTGGATTATAGCCTGTTACATCACCCCAAGAGGGAGTACTACCTTTTTCTTAATCATATTGGAGGCATTTTGACAAAGAGTAGAATATAACTTTAAGATAGTAAGTGAAAAGAGAAGAGAAAAAAGTCATTCGTACAATGGAAATAAGTATTCGCTTACTTTTTAAGTTCTGTGGGTTTGGGTGTGTGTTGCATCCAAGGCTCCATGTCTCTGTCTCTGCTAAGAGAAAATATATCTCTTAATTGAAACTGGAAGGCAAATATAAACTGCCTTTATGTTCACATGGTTTGACAAACATGCTGTTCTCATCTTTGAGTCAGTTGAAATGTGGTTCTTTCTTATTTTCATGTGGACATCCTATTCTCCCTTCTTCAGCATATTCAAAATGTTCTCTACTGTGTGCGACTTTGAAAAAGTCCCCAGAGTGCTTCAACGCTTGCATCTGTAAAATGAGCACTTAGACTAGATCAGTGGTTTCAATTTAAAACAAAACAAACAAAACAAAACAAAACAAAAAACCAGCAGAATTCTTTTTTACAAACATAGCTTGTCCAGAAACCCACCAAAGTGGAGCTATTTGGGCTGAGGTGGGGGTGGTGGGCTGGGACTCCTCCCTGCTCAATCTCCAGGTGGCTCCTGAGGGAGCTCCTCACACCGCTAGGACTCCGAGGGACCATTTCAAACACTCTGTTCAGATGTTTGCCAAGGCCCTTTCCAGCTCCAGACGTTAAGAGTTCTGTCATTCTAAGTGCCATCTCTTTCATGAAGCTTTTCTAGTACCCCAGCCTACATGGATCGCTTCTTTTTATGTGCACTGTAACATTTGCTAGCATATCACACACCCCAGCCATGTTTGTAAAGTGACCTAGATATGGAGGTTTGTCTTTCTTTGAAGCTGGCACATTCATGTGCTTCTTTTGGGGAGTGGCTCAAAACTCACTTGGGAAACTGAATGTAACTGAAAGAACTCCAGGAAATGGGGAGAGAAGCTTTGTTCACAGACTGGGGAAATCTGGATCATTGCCTCCTGCAGCAAGTCGCCTGTGCTGACAAAAGCTGAGCTGCTAGTCCAGACTATGTACCAGAGCAGAGCAGGGTGCCCACCCACCTACGGCCCCCACGTTGGCCCTCCACTCAAACCTTTACCTAATGTGGATGTTGGCCAGACCATGGTAATCAGAAGGCCATGGACGATATCTGTGTGAACTGGGTTGTGGCCTCACCGTTCAGCAGTACTGGGCCATCCCCTGGTGTGGGAGACTAATAGACTTTCTATTGAAGGCATCGCCAGGAAGAAAAGATCAGGCTTGTCTCTAGTACCCCACCTGCCTTAGTCATTTCCTTCCCACTGTGGGTAAGTTCTGGTTTCCTGAATAGAGTACTTTACCACTGTCATCCTCACTCTAGGGTTCTGTGTAAACTCTAATAGTTTTAGAAACGTACGTCACATGGTGTGATTTTATTCAAGGCTGGCTTTGTCCAGAGTGGCCTAACCTAGGAAGGTGTGCCACAGATTCCTGAGGCTCAGGTAGAGACATTGTGGTTGGAGCACCACCTAGTGGCAGCAAGGAATAATGCATATGATGAATGACAGGAATCTTTCCAAGGGGCGGATAAATAGCACCCAGGGATCTTTGATTTCCAAAAACAGTTCCACTAAAAATAAACTTTAAAGCAAAATTATACTGAACATAATTTTTAGCCTTTTCTTAATGATTCCAAAGACATGTCAGTGTCATCATAATGAACACTAGTTATTAGTGTAGAGTGTTATAAATGTAGGAGATTGGGGGGAAAATCTGTAAGAAACTTTTCATCCCATTTAAGTTTCTATTTTTTAAAAATTTGGTACACCCAGAAATAAGATACTGTGTAACCATTAAAAGGAAAGAGGCTTATGTATGATATGAACTTGCTAAAAGAAAAAAGATATAGAACAGTATCAATAGAATGTTATAATTTATGTGAGAAACACATTAGGAAAAATATATATAAGTGCCACCTCTTTTATGAAATATGTATTATATATAATGTTTCATAAAACATTATATATCTCTATCCCTATATAGTGTTTTACAATATATCACTACATTCTTGTTTTGTTTTGGAAAGATATCTAATAAACTAATAATTAAGGTGGCCTTAGGCAGAACCAAGATCCTAGGGAAAAGAATGGAAAAAAAAAAATACCATATACATACATACATGGATACATACATATGTAATTTGCTTCCTTATTGTTTTTATTTTTATTTTTTTAGATTCTGATAAGTAATGTGTTGCCCATTCAAACAAAAAACATTTTAGTACAAAGTCCTCAATAGTACTTATCAATAAATTGTAGGCACTATTATTATTATTGGTAGTAGTGGCAGTCATGATAGTCATAATATTGTCATTTTGTTCTTCTTTCCAGAAAAGCTGAGTGCAGAAAGTACCCCAACCCTGCCCCAAGCCAACACTTTAAAAATACTGACTTTTTCCTTTTAGTGAACTTAATGAATTTCTTCACTCACTGATGCATCTTTATCTGGCAAGTCAATAGACTTAGCTTTTTATTTTTATCTATCAATCAATTGATCGATTGATCTATCCATTCACTCACCCATCCATCCATCCATCCATCATCATCCATCCTTCACTTATTATTTATTAATGCTGGTTGTCTTTATTTATTGACACACACGAATAAATGAGTTATGTTAAGTACTGGTATGCGATAGCTGTTCTTATTCACTCACTGGTGTCCTGTGCATATCATAAAAACAACATGACTGAAATATTTAAATTTATCTCATAAAAGTATACGTGAATGATAATACATAGACTTCAGATGATAGACTGTTTCTAACCCAAGTTTTTAAGTAATGGTGTACTTTTAAGTAATGGTGTAGTACTTGGGAGCGCCTCATTTGTATGTAGAGAAATGGCTGAGAAAATTTTGAGCCCCTCCAGTGGGAAAGAGGCTGATATATTCAGGTCTAAGTTCAGGGTCAGACACTTTGAAGTTTAAAAGACCATTCGGATTCTAATTTGTAGACTTTTGAAAATTATAACTCTTTAAGGAAACAGAGTTAAAAAGTGGTTTGTTGGTATATGAGTGTCTGTAAGACTTGTTTCAAAAGCTCAGCGTGTGCACACACATTCACACGTGCACACATTTGGTCTTACACTGTAAACTCCATCATAGTACCCAAGGCGGGCCCTGGGTACCAAGGAAATGTCTCTGTTTCTCAGAGTAAAACGATACTGAGGACACTTCTCAATAAGTGATGCAGAATAGGCCCTTTTGTTTCCTAGACCTGCCGTTCAGTGTAACCCGAAGCTCTGGGCCCTGTCCCTGCCCACCTGGTCAGTTGCAGCAACAGCCGCCAGTCTAAACTGTGCTGGGTAAAGTTTGGCCTGTAGTCAACATCCACACTCCCTTCTTACTCATCTGGGCAAATGTGTTTGAACTGACCAATGAAGAAATGTCTTGGATGGGTTTGAATTAGACACCAGAAACAAACACAGAAATGGATGGGGTCAGTGAGCTCAGGGCTCTAGATGCCACTGCCCGGTGGTCAGATCATCTGCTCCTGCAGGTCAAGTGAAAAACCACTGGGGACTGCATGACAAGGATGATAGTAGGTCACTCAGATAGAGCCAGCAGTCCAGACCATCACAAGCTGGGAGCCAGCTCTGCTTCCCATGTGAGTTATTCCTTTTATAAATGTGCTTTTAGTTGAAATTAATTACTTACTTGGAATTTCTATGTCTTGTCAGATGTCCAACTGGCATGGCTGCTGCTCCTTTCCTCAGACCGACACTGAAGAAACTATGGAATCAAGAAGTAAGCACGGATCCTTAAAATTAACAACAAACCACTCACCCCGGTTATACTTTTCCCTAAGGTTAATGTCTCGAACTCTCATATTACTGTTAAGAAAGTATTCAAATGTTCTTTCTCTCTTAGACTTTCTCCCTCCTATGAGGAGTGCAAGGAACCCCAAAGGCAACTTGGTCTGGTTGATTTCCAGTGGCCCCATCTATGCTGCTCTGGGCCTTGTGGGTTGTACCAGGAGTTGAACTCAGGCCCTACTCCCTGCTGTGGGGACCAAGGCACAGAGGTGAAGTTTGTCCTGAGCTGTGGCCCTGACTGGTCCAGCGGTGAGAGAGAAGGCCCTTCTCCCCAGCTTCTTACTGGTGTTACAGCTTTTTGTTAATATCTCTTACACACACATGCCTCTACCCTGATGTTGTTGCTAGTCTGCTGGCCACACGGGGCTGCTGCAACCCACTGAGAGGTTCGAATAACATTGAGCTTGAAAGGGAAGGGGTCAGGGGCTCCAGCTCTAGATGCACGTTGACGGGCGGCCTTCGTGACCTCCCTACCCCGTGTCCTTTCCAGTTTTCTATCGCAACAAACTTAGCCGGAGGAGCCCTGGAGGTACCTGCTCTGGAACAAGGATTGTCTGTTTCAAAGGCTCACTGTCGCATTTGAGTGACGATTTCTCTTGATAAACATTTTTCTTCACCAAACAATCTATGATACGGATTATCATTTTATGTGTGTCTGTGGTCATTTTTACACTTACTTTTTAGGAACAGAACTATTTTTCCAAAGAAAATGTAAAGAGAATTGCAGCATTAAAAATATTAAAGTGGGACTGTTTTGGCTGAGTGTGGGGGTGAGGGACCCGAGCCCCGAGCCCCGATCTCTTACCCTCCTGCTTCCGCCCCGCAGAACCCTGTACTCTGAGAACACTACTTCAAGAGTGTTCACACAGAGCGTTGAGCGTAGGATCGAGAATGAGAAACCTGAGGGTGTGACCCTCGGTCAGCGCCCCTGGCTGTAAGCAGAAAAGAAATTTAACTCACTACAATTCTGGAAGAAAGAGAGGTCAGACTTGCAAGCAGGAACAATGGCCCCGAATCACAACACAGTGAAGATACTGCTGTGGCTGGTCACAGGAACTGCAGTTCACCTCACTGACACCGCTGAGCCTGGATATGGGAACCTGCTACTGGAGCTGTTGCCACGGGGACTCTGGAGGGTCCATGCTGTTGAGGTTACTGCTGCCACCGCCTGCGTCTCACTGGGATGGAGCCTGAGAAGCCCTTGCTTCTTTACCAGTTTCTGATTCACAGTCTGGGACAGGAGTGTCTGACTGGAGGATCTTGCATCATGTGCTTCTTAACTTGAAAAAAGAGTGGGGAAGTGGGCATTGGGTATATTCAGCCTCTATAATGTGAGATGGATCTATTTTACAAGTTAGGGAATTCGCCAAAAGGAGAAAGAGGTTCAGGTGCTGAGGGAGGAAGGAGAATGACAAATGTCCTCTATAGTAGCTTTGACAAGTTGCTCTATCTCAGCATTATTTCTCTAGAAAAGACAAAGGCCTTGCTAAGTCATCTCTCCCTCCCTCCCTCCCTCCATCCATCCATCCTTCCCATCCATCCATCCATCCATCCATCCACCCACCCACCATCCATTCATCAGCAAACATTTATTGAGAGCTGTTCTAGTTATCTGTTGTTTCCTAATGAAACTATCCCAAAGTTTAGGGGCTGAAACAACCATTTTATTATATCTCATGATTTTGTGAGTTGGAAATGTAGGAAGGGCTGAGCTGAGTGATTCTTCTGCCATGTGGAGTCAACCGGGATCCTTTGGGACATTCGGATGGTGGCTGATCTGACTTGGAGGGTTCAAAATGGCTTTCCTCACTTGTCTGCTCTTTGGCGAGGATGGCTGGAAGGTTGGGCTCAGCTGGGCTCATCTCTACATAGTCTCATGCCTCTCCACCTGGACTCTCCAGCAGGGTATCTGGACTTTGAAAGGCTCCAAGAGCCTTAAGGCTGGACTTGGGGCTGGCGTAATGTCACTTCCACCATGTTTAATTGGTCAAAGCAGTCACAGGCTAGCCCAGATTTAAAAGGAGGAGAAAGAGTCTCCGTCTCTTGATGGGAAATGTCAAAGAATTTGCAGCCATTTTTAATCTACTGTAAGAACCAACTATGGGCCAGGCATACCTAGAAGCAGGGCATACATAAATATTTAAGACATAGCTCTGTCTTCAAGATGCTCAGAGTCATATAAGGTTATGTGACCAGGAATCAAATGAAAGCTGTAAACGAGATCTATGCGAAGATGCATTGTAAATTGCAAAAAAACAATTCTAGTAGGAAGGATTAGCTCTAAAACTAGGATATAACAAACTCCTCTAATGCTCTCTAATATCAGAATTCATTTATCGATGAGTTTCCAAAGAATCAGGAACTCAGCTAAAAGTTTTCCTCGCATAATCGTCCCCAATTCTCAAACCAACTCTACCGCTGCAACTTCTACATAGTAGAGCACAGCAGAATCAATGCTTCTTGTTTACTACACACCATCTTGAGACCTCGTTTTATATGAGCACCCATCACTCTCTGCTCATCGATGCCATTTGGTAGATGCTTTCCAAGATGCTCACACAGGCATCTAGCTAGTTAAGAAGGAATTTTAAGTTGAAATGACCCACCCAGCTAATCCTCGAGGGCTCTGATTTCTTCCTCTCACAATTATTACTTTAATCTGCTGCCCTCTCCCAAGCCACAGAGCAACAAATCTTCAGGGTACAAGGCGACGGAGTTGAAGACATATTTAAAGTGGCTTATGTTTTATAGCAAAATTTATTAAGTTCCTACTGTGTACTGGGAATTAGACAGCTGACTGCTTTGAGCATGTACAGATTTTGCCTCAGAGAGTAGTCACCCAGACAAGATTTTAAAATTGTTCATTTGTTTGACCTGATTGATAAAGTGACACATAAATATAGACAAAATTAAAATGTAGAAAATTTGAAAAGTGAAAACAAGAATAGTCATCATCTCATCATCCAAAAATGGCACTATTAACATTTTGATTTATTTCCCTTTTTTGTTTGTTTTCAGTTAATGAAAATAATAGAATTCATTTTTTTAGAATGGTTTTAGGTTTATAAAAAAAATTGAGCAGATAGTATAAATATTAATCATGTGTTCTTTCCTGCACACAGCTTCCCCTATGATTAAGATCCTGCATTAGTTGAAACGGTTGTTACAATTGACAAGCCAACATCGAAACACTGTTGTTCAAGATTCACCCTTCATGTTGTAAACTATGGGTTTTGAAAAATGCATAAGAGCATGCATCTGCCATTACAGTATCGTACCGATTAGGTTTACCATTTATGTTTTATATGGTCAGACCGTACCATAATACACTTTGGCACCCAGCTTTTTCCCTCTGTTTTTCATGTCAGAGGCTAACATGGACCTTCCTTTACGTTATTGCACGCTTCCTCTACATGCTGACAAGCTCAGAAATGTCATAGGATTCTCTAGCCTTTATTTAACCATTCCCCAAAGGTAGACATTCATACTGCTGATGATTTTTCACTTATGGGATATTTTCAAATCAGTTCATGGAAATAGATTTCCAGGATCTAGATAGCATTCAGGAAAAAAAAAAAAAATCAATTTAGGAAGAAACACTAGCGTCCCCCAGCATTTCCCAGACAAAAGGCTTCTGTGTGAAGACTTGGAGCCTGTGCCACCTAGCAAGTGCCAGTTTCCCTGTGGCTGCCCCACACCCGTACGGGAGGGTGGGCCCTTCCTGGAGGCCAGGGAGGGGAGAGGCTGGCTGGGTCTAAGTGTCTCCGTTTCCGCTCCTCCGGGGGGATAGGTCTTCTGGAATCATTCCCCTCTCATCCTCATCCAGCCAGTGGCCCCAGTAGCCTTAGACAGAAAACTGGCACGGCAGCCATTCCCCCCTATCCACAGCTTTGCTTTCTGAGGTCTCAGTTATGGTTGGTCAACTGTGACCTGAAAATGTTAAATGGAAAAATTCCAGAAATACACAGTTTGTAAGTTTAAAATTGCAAGCCGGTCTGAGTAGCATGATGAAATCTCGCGTCATCCACTCTGTTCCGCTCAGGACGTGAATCACTCCTTTGTCCAGCGTATCCATGCGGTGCATGCACCCCACCCATTAGTCACTTGGTCACCATCTGGGTTATCAGATAGACTGCTGAGGTATTGTAGGGCTGTGTCCAAGTAACCCTTATAGTTGCCTTATGCCTGTCTGGATGCCTACGTCATTCACTTCACCTCTTCGCCTCATGGGAGCATTGTAGCCTCTCACACTCCAAGAGGGGTGAATACAGTACAGTAAGATATTTTGAGAGAGACGAGGCCATATTCACAGTATATATAGGGTTTAGTACTATCTATGGTTTCAGGCATCCACTGGGGGTCTTGTAACATTTCCTCCACAGATAACAGGGCACTATTGTAGTTTTTTTGTTGTGAGGATTGGTCAACTTAATAGGAAAAACAGCACTGCCAATGGTGGAAGTGAATTTGTGCTATGTAGGACAGCTTTGATGAACATGGTATTTCGATTATCCAGTCAGGTCAAACTGCCTCATGGAAACGTCAGCCTATGTAATTCTGTCCAGAAAATTTTAACCAGAAGGCAAAGGACTGCAAGGACAGTGTCTCTTAGCCATTTCTCATGCGAGTGCTCCCTAGAATTGAGAATAATAGTCCTTTTTTGCCCCTGGGGAACTGATAACCGTAAAGCTCAGTACCAGAGGCCGAAGCACAGCAGCGTTTTCTTGTACATTAGCTTGTGTCACCCATGACAATTTAGCACAGTTGTCATTTGCAGCACTTTACAGTGAGAAGCCTCGGAATCTCTGAAGTCCTCAGAGAAGACACTGCTATATGCTGCTTTTCGTGTCTGTTCCACAGTTCTACAGCTGGTATGTGGCAGAACTGGAAGTTGAATCCAGGGCAGTGTTTTCCTCATCTTCCCCAGCCACATAAGAATGGGCCGGGCTGCCCTTCAGACCCAGTCCATCCCACTTAGACACACGTGTGCAAACCTCAGCCTGTGGGTCCCCACGTGGTACAGAGAGCTGCTGTGAGAAGCCTCTTTTGGTTTTGCTGTCATTGTGCAGTCTGTCCCCTGACCTCTGACCAGAACTATTTGTTCCAACAATTCCCTAGTTTGTCATCCTGGCTCAAAACAAAGTAAATAAAAACTTTCCTCAAGCCCTGTTTTCATACTCAGGGGGTCAAAGAAAATGAGTGGAATGGTCATGTGGCTGATGAATCATTTTGACCCTGAAATAGACTGTAAAATATACTAGTTCAGGGCCTAGCAAGGCACGAACAGCTGGGAAGCAGTTGAGTAAGCATTAGGAGCATAGTCTTTGGGCCAAAGAGACCTACCTTTATTCCTCTGAGCTATGTATTCTTAGGCAGTTCACTTAACGTCTCTGGGCTTCAGTTTTCTCATCTGTAAAGAGGGCTGATCATATTGCATATCTTATAGGCAGTTGTGAAGATTATGTGAAAAAAAAAAAAAGGCAAAGCACTTAGCCTAATGCCTGGAAAAGTAAGCCTTCAAGTTATTGTAGTTTTTGTTATTCAGTCATCAGGAAAATCCAGAAGAATCACTCTGTTGGTCACCGGTGGTCCTGGAACTGTTGAACACTTGCACACCACACAGTGCCTTTCAATGATCACCTTCGCTTTGTCTTTCAGGCCTCCTGCTTCAACAAATGTCCTTGGTTTTAGGTTAGTAGCCTCTTAGGCAGGGAAAGTTACCTCATGATTGTGTCATATGTGAGCTCATCTCTAAAGAGCCAAATTGGTTCTGACAAAAACCTACTCATGCCCACTTGTCTGTTTTCTGACATACCCATTACCAGCTGCCTGGAAGCTGCTGAGGTTTGATTTCAGACTTCTCCTTCCCACAGCTGGCTGAAATTTACTTAGTCTCAGAGTCAGCCTTGATCTCCTCCATGCTGATGGGCCATTCTGACTGTCCAGGAGATTGTGACAGTCTTTGTTTCCAAGTAGGCAAAGTCTTCAAACGTGATTAGGTTATGAGTAATTCTGCCAGAGTGGCAGTTCATTTGCTTGAGACTGTTTTATTTACTTGTAATAGCAAGAGTTCAATTAAATGGGATAATTTATGTAAAAGTCTGCCAACTACAGAGTTCCTTACAAATCCAACAAGGATGACAATGATATCACTTATCCTATTTTTGTGAGATTACAAATATATATGTGTGTGTGTGTGCACACACACACACACACACACACAAACGCACAGCCACGCTCTCACCTCCACACACATGCACGTGCACACCCACCACACCACATTCCACAGTGAGGAAAGACTCGCATGTGGCCCTGAGGGCTGGTTTGGATAAAGGGTGCTATTTCCACCAGTGTTTCTGGTCTCCTTCCAGGCAGGCCTGGCTGTTGCCTCAAAGCAAACAAGGCACTGGCAGGACTTTTTGGTCTCTGCGGTCAACTCCAGTCTGCCTTTTCATCACTCAGTGTCCAGCAGGTGGCGCTGCGCCCTGCGTGGACCGGCCCGTCTGCCTTTGCTCCCGAGGCGGCCAAAGAGTTACCGGGAAGTCGGGAAGTGGGTCTGCGCGCGTACCCATGGAGCTGTGGCCCTGGCAAACGCACGTGATGACACACCGGTTTGACGAGGGTCTTTGTCAGAAGCAATGGGGATCTGGCGTCACCGCACAATGGAAATCAAAGTGCTTCTGCCTGCCTGGCCAGGGTTCACATTTGCTCACCATTGATTCTGGGGCATTTACAGGCAGAATGAGTTCATGTGAAATTTCAGAACTTTGCCATGACTCAGGTTCACTTTCTGTAAACCAGGGTCAACATTACACTTCCCCTCACTTTGGGCCATTGCTTGAAATTTTGGGTCAC